>NW_006921601.1:4512196-4516167 GCF_000298275.1 Orycteropus afer afer | reverse complement strand
AGGAGTGGCTGGTGGGTTTGAACCGCCAGCCATCTGGTTAGCAGGCAAGTGTCTTAGCCACTATGCTACCAGATGATATATAGGTACATGAAAAGATGCTCAACATCATTAGTCATTAGATAAATGCAAATCAAACATATAAACGACATGCCAGTATACACATATTAGAATGGCTAAAATTTAAAATAACAACAACAAAAACAAAAACTGTCAGTACCAAGTGCTGATGAGTATGTGGAGCAACTAGAACTCTTACAACTCCTGGTAGGAATTCAAAATGAAATGGTAATTTCTTTAAAAGTGAAACATACATTTACCTACATCCAGAAATCTCACAGTTTTTTATTTACCTCAGAAAAATGAAAACTTATGTGCACACACAAAAAATTGTACAGAAATGTTTAGAGCAACATTATTCATAACCACCAAAAACTGGAAACAACCCGAATGTCCTTCAATGAGTGAATAGATAAACAAACTATACTCTAGCTACATAATAGAATACTACTCACAACGCAAAGCAATGAACTATTGATAAACACAATGCGGATCAATCTCAAATGCATTATGCTAAACAAAAGAACCTAGTCTTAAAAGATTACACATTGTATGATTCCATTTTATAAGACATTCTGGAAATGGCAAACATATGGGAACAGAAAAGAGATCAGTAGTTTCCAGGAATTGTGGAGAGGGACAGACTACAAAGGGGAAGCATGTGGGAATTCACTGGAATGTTGGAATTTTTCTGTATCTTGTCTGTAATGATGGTTATAAGAAGTGTAAAAACTCAGAAAAAAAAAAAAGTAAAGTAAATTTTAGTGTTGTAAATTTAAAAACGTTTTTGAAAAAAAAAATAGCACACATTAAGCTTTCCACATAAAAAAAAAAATTCTTGGAACAAATGGAAGTTATAATAACCCAGAAATTGGGGAATTAAAAAAAAAAATTGCTGTAGAGACAACTCTGTATGATATGACAAAGAACTGCCCCATGGGGTTTCCAAGGCTGTAAATCCTTACGGAAGCAGACAGATACATACTTCTCCCACAAGACAGCTAGTGAATTCAAACCTCTGACCTTTTGGTTAGCAGCTGAGTGCTTACCCAATGCACCAAAAGGGCTCCTTAGAAAGTGGGAAATAAGGAACAGGATATAGAACAACGCCTGAAACTCCAGGTTGCCAAGACTTCATGAAGATATGAGACTGTATCATTATGGTGACACTTAGATTGTTCATTTGCTCAGCTGATTCCGTTTTCATAAGGAAAAATAAATAAATAAAGGTAAAAACCTGACTATCCAAAGTATCACAGCTGTTAAACTTGACTAGGAAATAAATACAAAATAATTACCATTAAAAAAAAAAAAAAAAACTACTCAAAGCTGTGGCTATTGAGGAGCATTTTTGTTATTTATCAGCTTTGGCACACAACTCATCTCTGCCTTTTGTTTTGGTCACATAGTATTAGGAAAGGAGCTTTGGTAGCATAGTGCCTAAAGCACTTGACTGCTAAGCAGGAGGCTGGTGGTTCAAACCCACCAGCCACTCCTTGGAAGGAAGATGGAGCAATCTACTTCTGTAGTGATACTGCCTCAGAAACCCAAGGAGGGGTCGCTATGAGTCGGGTTCGACTCGACGGCACATAACAACAACAAGAAGTATTAGGAAAATCCAGACATTCAGAGATATGTGGTGAAAATGGTAACATAGTTTAACTTCATCTTGCAACCTCAGGATCATCTTCAATTAATCTATTTAGAACCTTGAAAGAGAACAGTAGAAATTTGTTGGATTTTTCCCCCCAATAGCAAATCACCAAAATTATCTAATGGCTTACATTCCTTTTCATAAGTGAAATGTCACAGATAAAGAACTCCTAACTTAGAACCTTTTATGGACACATTTATAAAAAATCCGAATACATTCATAGAAGTCGCAGAAGAAACTCCATTCCCAAATTGTATTTTAAAATGGTTTAACCTGACACTACTAGTTAACACATCAGAAATTGCTAGTATGTTCAAATTTAATATATACTGCATCTAAGTGTGGTGTAGTGCCTAAGGCATTACACTGCTAACCAGAAGGCTGGTGGTTCAAACCCACCAGCCACTCCTCGGAAGGAATGTTGGGCAATCTACTTCCGTAGTGATACCGCCTCGGAAACCCAAGGAGGGGTCTCTGAGTCAGATCCGACTCCACGGCAGTGAGAGCCAGCCAGCCAACATCTAAGTGTATGCTTTATTCTTAAAACAGTTTTGAATTTTAAAAATAAAATTAAAAATGGATATTGAAAGAAGTTCTGCATTGCCCACATTTCTACAGAATACCATTCAAAAAACACCCAACTATGGCATGATGTACACAATCTAAACCTAACATGGGAACATAGACAATCATTCAATGTAAACCTGTTCCCGCTTCATTTCCCCACTTGTGGTTTCCAGCTGCTACATAATATACATGAAAACTTATTTCCAGTCATTTTGAGAGCTTTTTCAAAGCACTTTATCTGTAGAATCTAGAAACTACCAGTTTCATTCAACTATTGAATGAATATTTATTGAAGCCCACCATGTGCCAGGTACTATTCTAGGCAGTAGGGATGCAGAAGTGAGCAAAACAGACAAAAATCTCTGTTCTCATGCAACTTATATTTTAGAAGGAAGACATAGACAATAAACAAAAGTAAGCTTTACAAAACTACACAACACACTGCTGTCAAGTTGGACCCAACTCATAGCAACCCCTCTCTGGGTTTTTGAGGTGGTATGACCACAGAAGTAGACTTTAGAAGGTAATAAATACAATGCCACAAAATAAAGCAGGACTGGAGGGTAAAGAGATGTTACATTTCACATAGGTTGGTTAGTGATAGCCCCAACAGAGAAAAGCAATATTTGAGAAAGACTTGAATGAATTGAGTGATAAACCATACAGATATTTGGGGCAAGGGTATCTCAGACAGAAGACATAAGTGCAAAGGCTTTGGGTAGATGGGTGCTTCCCAGGCATGTTTGAGTAAGAGCAAGAGTACCAATGAGGCTGGACTGGAAGCAAAGAGATAGTAATAGGAGATGAGCTCAGAAAGGTGAGGATATGTGCAAATGCTGGCTGCTTTAGGACCCTCGACTTGATGGCAGCTAACAACCATCCCAATATAATAGCAGGATCTAAGCCTTCTTCTTGCTCCTTTGAAACATC
This sequence comes from Orycteropus afer afer, assembly GCF_000298275.1. NCBI lineage: Eukaryota > Metazoa > Chordata > Mammalia > Tubulidentata > Orycteropodidae > Orycteropus > Orycteropus afer. The sequence goes on along the minus strand of NW_006921601.1, from coordinate 4,512,959 downwards.
TCTACCTTCCAGCGTGTTTGGGAAAAGCAGCCTTTGTCTCAAGTGCATCCTTGACCTGGGCACACTGCAGCCCTCTACTTTCATTGTTTTTAGTCACCCCAGCAGTTGAGATTAGCGGTCGCCACTGATTCCATGTTGCTATCACCACCCTAACCTTGTAAGGGTGGAGTTGCTTGCTCCAAGCAGGGGCACAGACCCCTGCCTCTTCCATGCACTCCTGACTGAGCCTACTGTGTGCCAGACTTTTCTATAGGCTGAAAGAGACCATAAGAAGATTGCAACACAGGAGGAATCCTTCACTGAAGGTCTTTGCCCACCAGCTATCTCCTGTCATAGGGAGTTCTTTCCTGGCTGACCCTCTGTTGGGCTCAGCTCCTCTACAAACCACAGGTCTTCAAATACTGCCCTCCCTTCCCCAGTCCCTAGGTTGTCAGATTCCCAAGGAGAGGTTGCTATGAGTTAAATCTAACTTGAAGGCAGTGAGATTTTTTTTTTTTTTTAAGTTAGATTTAAACTGACCTCTTTTATGACTCTTTTTTAGGCCCTAAGACCTTGGTCCATTATTCTTTCTGGAAACAGGTCAAGTGTTGAGTAATAACAATGTTGTTGTTGTTGTTATGTGCTGTGAAGTCAGACCTGACTCATAATGACCCTTCCTTGGGTTTCCAAGGCAGTATCACTATGGAAGTAGATTGCCCAACCTTCCTTCCAAGGAGTGGCTAGTGGGTTTGAACCACCAGCCTTCTGGTTAGCAGTCAAGTGC
>NW_006921601.1:4505020-4512096 GCF_000298275.1 Orycteropus afer afer | reverse complement strand
ATTGCCCAACCTTCCTTCCAAGGAGTGGCTAGTGGGTTTGAACCACCAGCCTTCTGGTTAGCAGTCAAGTGCCTTAGCCACTATGCTACCAGAGCTCCTGAGTAATAACAATATGCATTTAATAATAGTAGTAGTAACATTTAATAGGAGGCAAGCTCTATGCTAATCGTTTTGTATACAAACTTACTGTTTGCAAGAGTAATACTTTCATTTGCAAGAGTCAGAAATCCAATTTAAACTAGCATCACACACATTTATTGGGTCACATAGCTGGGAAGGATTGGCGGCAGGTTAGAGATTGTATGAATGAGCAGGAGCCAGGAGTCTTGGGGTCGGAACCAGAATTTAGTACCATCAGAACCTTTTCTCCATTAACTTTCTCTCCATTAACACCTCTGCTTGTTGCTGCTGGCTTCATGCTCTCCTTTTAGAGAGATCTTCATGTGGTGGAGAAAACAGTATCCTGGAAACTCCAAGTTGCACGTGTGTTAGTTTGGGATCCCTCCAAAGACGACTCTAAGGCAAGAATTTGGCTGCACTACATTGTTTGGGCCATCCCCTGTCTGTCAGTTTTTCACACTGTGAGGGCTCTCATGTTGCTATGATGTTAGAAGCTATGAACCAGTATCTCAAATGCCATTATGGTCACTCGTTATGGACAGGTTTCAGTGGAGCTTTTAGACTAAGACAGACTAGGAAAAAAGGCCTGGCCATCTACTTTTAAAAATTAGCCAACAAAAACCCTATGAATCACAACAGAACCTTGTCCAATATAGTACTGGAAGATGATCCCTCTAGGTTAGAAGACACTCAAAAGTCGCAAGCATACCAATAATTGTGAAGTTGGTATAGCATCAGGCAATGTTTCCTTCTGTTGTACATGGGATTACCATGAATCAGAGCCAATTTGATGTCAGCTAACAACAACAACAATGGCCATTATTTGGAAGGTGATCCCAAGAAGCCTCAAGGGAGTGGAGATGTGAGAGAAGGAAGGAAAGATAAGTCAAGAGGAGTATATTAATGAGTGGATTACAGTTGGAGTAACCATAGCTCAGTCTCACTGGTTTGCCTTTGAAAGGATATGGAAAGCACCCCTCAGAACTGTCCCCTCAAAAACAAAGTAGCTAAAGTATTTATCTACCAATTCCCTTCTTCACTGTTTGAGATTTGCTCTGGGGGCAATAACTCTTGGACACTTCTGAACTGTCCCCAGTGTAGGCCTAGCTTGTTCTCAAGGCCAGAGAATAGCCTAGGCAGAAAGACACAGGACCCAACTTGTGAACTGTCTGCAGACTTCCAGGGTGGAGCAGAAGACACCAGTAGCACTCACTACAGCTTCATCCAGCACTGTGACACCAAAAGCACATGGAGCTGCTCCTCTTCCAGCTTCAGATCCAGGAAGCCCAGCCAAGGACCCTGCTCTAGCAGGTCACATGCCCACCATGGAGGTATCCCAAAGGTCCAGGAGATATGGTAGAAGAGCTAGTCCTTTCTTCCACTCTCTTCAGTAACTAAAACTGACATTTACCACTTAAGTACTGAGTCTTAAGAAGAAGGGGAAAGACTTGTTTTGCTCTTCCCAGCAAGGAGGACACTGGCAGACACAAAGCTGCCTGATACTCCAGTTTTCACCCACTTGATCCCCCTGTAGAAAGAAAACAGTCATTATCAAAAAGCCAATTGTCATTCTGCCTCCTTAGAAAAATTCCCATTAAAGATAAAGCAAATTTTAATTAGATTAAGTATCCAATTACTGTAATTACATTTTTTAAAAATTCACATCATGAAGATGACCCTTTATAAAAGGGTTACAGGAATAATTAGTGTATTCATATTAACCAAAATGTATTGGATAATATTTATACCCAGAAGACAAAGTACATTACACACATTTCACCTTTGGGGAAAGCTTGCAAATGTTTTGGCAGTGGCATGAATATTTATAGGCAAGAGTATGCTTTAGCAAGATTATGTGAGCAAGCATTTAAATGCTCACCAATTTTTACCCAGGGGTAAAGTATACAGAAAATGTAGTGCAGAGATTATGGATATGCAAAGTGTGACTTAAGTGGGGAATTTCTATCAGTTTACTTAATTAATTGGAGCTGAACACTGTTTCTTCTCATTCAAGGCAGAAAGGCCCAAGGTATCCAACTGTGACTTCTCTATGCTCTCTATCCACCAGAGGCCAGCGAGCAGAGGGGGTAGATAAGCCACTGTAAGGACATTCTTACCTTAACCACCCACCACCTGGAAGACTCCGTTCCTGCACCCTACCCTTTGCCTACCCAGCCCCCATTGGGTAAACTTTAGGGAGAGGAATACAGGCCTTCCAGAGGCTTCCTCCCTAAAGGTTTCCTTCTGAAACTATCTTTCCTTTCCTGATTCTAATTTTCTTTCTGCAGACCTGCCTTCAAGCTGCAGTCACTGCTGCTGTTTGTGTCTTACACACAATTACTTTCCTGCCTCCACCACATTTGTTAGCTCAGGGGAAGGGAGGCAGCACAGCTTTTGTAGTCTAGTCTCCATTTCACAGATGAGAAAACTGGGGCTCTAAGAGGCAAAGGACTTTATCAAGGGCACAAGTGACAGATATAAGACTTGGTGGTTGTTGTTGTTAGTTACCATAAACCTTATGTATAACAAACTCTGGCTCATGGTGACCTTCTGTATAACAGAGTGAAACATTGCCCAGCCTTGTACCATCTTTATGATTGGTGGTGTGTCTGAATCCATTGCTGACGCTATTGTGTCGATCCATTTCATTGAAGGCTTCCCTCATTTTCACTGACCCTCTACTAAACATGATGTCCTTCTCTAGTGATTGGTCTTTACTGATGACATGTTCAAAGTAAGCAAAATAAAGTCATGTCATCCTTACTTCTAAGGATGTAAGACTAGCACTTAGTTATTTAGAAGGGATTCTTACCTGGGTCAAGGTCTAAAGAGCTTGGTTGGGTCTAGTCTGGAGACTTGGAGGGTACAAAGTGCCCAGTTAGGATCAATGGGAACCCCTATACTCCTGTTCAGAGGACTTTTCTGACATAAGGACATTTTTCTGATGAGCTGAGAGTCTTGATGGCCAAAGTACCTACTTATTGTCCAGGTGAACAAGGACTGTTGTAGGTGAGTTGCATTCTGGGGAATAAAGCAGAGGTGGGAACACAGTAGGAGGCACACCAGGCTTATAGCACCACCCAGAGGGAGTTGGAAGATGAAGATTGGACTTTGAGTCTGTTGTGATGGTGGGACCTTTGTCTTGCTTGGCCAGATTTCTGTCTGCATCTGCATTTCTGCAGACAAATTTGAAGGTAGGCAATATTGATGGGTAGACTGTCTTGCAGGGAGAGCTGATGTTTCATTCTGTACCTGTATTGTGGGGTGGGAGGAAGATGAGGGGTATGCCCAGAGTCAGAGCACCCAGTGGGTATAGGGAAAAGACATGTGGCTGAGGGCCTGGGGCAAAGTGAGAGGGAAGAGGGGAGTGAGGCTGAGCCAAGAGTATCGGGGCTAACATGGGAAGGCCATATGTCCTAACCTTGCCCTTCACAGTTCAAAGGGTTGCAGACAGTCTCCTCTGTCCTAGCCTTATCACTCCTCACCAGGACTGTTGCATGACTCTATAAGGAATCTCCTCTTCTCCTGTCCTCTCCACTGCTCCAGACAAACCTTCCTTTCCTGAACATACATATGGCATTTCCCTCTTCTGTTTACAACTCTTTGATGTCTCCTCATCACAATCAGGATAAAAATTTGCCAGTTCTGCCCAGTTTCCCACCCGTTCTCCTTTTCTCTGCACTTTAGCCTCATCCTACTCTTTAACATTTCCCAAATACACTGTGACTGCTAAGCCTTTGCTTAATCTGTGCCCTCAGCCTGAATACAGGTACTTGAGGAGCTAAAGGAAGAAGGAGAGGAAGGACAAAGGAGAACTTCCACAAGGTATTTAGGAGAGGAAGAAGGCTATCCATAGGAGAAATGAAAATAAGGTAGGCACAAAGGAGGAAAAAGAAAGAAAACCATGAAGAGAGTAAACATTAAACAGTAGCCTTCTCATAAACTTCCTGCCTGTAGGGTCCCAGAACCTATCTTCCAGGTAGACCACATATATAAAAGGAATTAAAGAAATGGCTGTTTATTCAATCTTGGATAAATTTACTACACAATTATTTATAAGTAAGTGTCCCAGAATTTTATTTCGCTCTGCCTTATCCCTGCCCCACCTCCAATAATTAAATCAGTGCTCTGATAAAGAAATTTTTACTTTATGGTTGATGGCATGCACAGACCAAGTCTCTCAGCTCACAATGATAAATGCTCTGCAGACATTTCCCCATGGGGTGTCAGGTAGAAAAAGGACATTTAACCACAAGGAAGCAACAGATTTTTTAAATCAAGCAAACAGAGTTTCTAGCTGTTATTTTGAAGACTATTTCTTCATTACTGCCCAAAGAATGGCGAACTAGCAGGGACAGTGTGAGGTGGTAGAGAGAATCCTGGTCTAGGAGTCCGGAGATCTCCTGGTACAGCCACTAATTAGAGTGAACTAGGGTAAGTCCCTTTCCCTCTGGAGGCCTCAGTTTTCTCTTGTTCCAATAAGAAGGATGAGCTAATGGATCTCTAAGGGCCCCTCCCCTTTAACATCCCCCACCCACCTTCAGTCTTCTGACCTGGGTGCCTTGGAGTCTGCCAGGCTTGAGGGATACTTTGGGGATGTTAGGATGTGCCACTGGGAGGATGGTCCAGTCTCCTTGGAGATAATAGGCAACCCTCAGTTGTCTTTAAGCCCAAAATGGAGCCCCTTTTCAAAGCTGGAGTGGTTTAAAAGCAGCTGTTCCACCATTTCCAAACCATCACCTCACTTAACAAGTCCTCCTCCAACCCACTTTTTCTTATCCTCTACCAAAAAGACTGAGGCAATGAGAAATGAGCTCCCTTAATTTGCTGTCCCTACACCACTCCTTTAATGTGTGCTTGAATTTACTATCTCCTTTCCTCTAGGCTTATCTCTACTCCTGGATCCTGGATGTCTGTCCTCATGCACTCTAGAATCTGGTCTCCACTGATCCCATACTTTCCAGCTTCCCCTTTCTGGTGTTTAACCCCTTAATGTATAAACATGCTCAAGTCTCTTCCTTGTTTAGAACTGCCCTCTCAACCCTCAGACACCTTCAAGTTATTGCTATACCTTTCATCTTTTCTTTACATGTGAGCTCTATACAGAGTGTGTTGTATTTGCCATCCACTTCCTTCTTGTTTGCTCCTTCTTTAGACTAAAGTCACCAGACTTCAGATCTCAGTTCCCTCTGATATCTCATTGGAAAAACTGAGCCCTCATTTCAGAGATAGGATCCAAGTTTTTAAAGAGGTCTTTATGCATAATGTACTCCTGGCTCCATAACACTACCAGCCAACAGAGAAAGTGGCCATCCCAGGCCCACCCACATTTCCCTAGCTTCATGAAATGCCTAATAGCTCTGTCCTCCTGAGGAGGCCCCTGTCTCCTCCAGTACCACACCCTACTTGGTTACAACATTGAATATTGTTGTTGTTGTTATGTGCCGTTGAGTCGACCCTGACTCATAGCGACCCCTCCTTGGGTTTCCAAGGCAGTATCACTACGGAAGTAGGATTGCCCAACCTTCCTTCCGAGGAGTGGCTAGTGGGTTTGAACCGCCAGCCTTCTGGTTAGCAGTCAAGTGCTTTAGCCACTATGCTACCAGAGCTCCTACATAGTCCCAGCAAAATACTCTGAATCATAACTTTGTATTTTCACTTCTTTATGCCATTTCCAGATCTAATGTGATCATGACCCCTACTTATTCACCTTGGTCACCATCAGATGTCCAAGGCTCCCAAATCATCCATCTTCAAATGTCCACTCCTCCCCATACTGCTCAGTACACATTCTAATTTGACTCCACCTCCTAACCCTTCCTGATCTCTCAGACATTAATGTGCCTTCTGCACTCAAAGTCTGTCATCAGAAAAACTCCTACATCCTCTACTTTTTGAAATTTCTCTTAACTTTCTTGTTCTAACAGTAAGTTCGTTGTCCCCCTCAGGGCTCTTTTCCTCTTGTACTCTCCCTTGTATGGTCCACTACAGTAGGAACTAGCCAAATGTGGCTACTGAGCCATTGAAATATGACTAGTGATACAATGTTGAAATGATAATCTTTTGACTATATTGGGCTAAATAAAATACACTGGTGATATTATATTGTTTTTGTTAATATTATAAGTTTTAAAATTATGATCTCTCCCTTGCAGAGATCAACTAGCTCAGCTCTCTTGTTATTAGATCAAAGGGAAAACTGACGCCTACAGAGGGAGAAGGACTTGTCCTGCATCACCATGATAATTAGTGGCTGTATCAGGATTGGAACCCAGATCTCCCAACTCCCAGACCCGATTTCTTCCACCACCTCACATTGTACCTGTGCACCACCTCTTCCCTTACAGAGGTGTCTGGAGAAAGTAAATAAGAACTATTTTTTTTCCTCCTAGCTCAAGGCCAATGGTCATCCACTGATGATATTCAACTTATTCCCCATTGCAGTTCTCAAATTGTTTCTTCCTCTTCTTTCAAAAACCACAACTCCTTAGAAGAGCATGTCATCTGGCTTCACATTACTCCCTCTGCTTATATTACCTTCCACCTTCCAGTAGCTCCTTACTCATTCAAGACTTTAACACCTGGATTATTATTTTCCTTTCTACCCATTTCCATCATAGTACTTGGTAACTTCAACATATTGATGTAACTAAATTTCCACTATGGCCCCTTATCACTTTACATGAACATTCTTTTTTTTTTTTTAGAGTTCCAAACTTCATTTTATTCTTATAAATATATTGAGTGATCATATTAAAAATACAATAGATAACTCTATAAAAACTTTTTTTTTTTAATTTTATTTTGATTTGGGTGAAGATTTACAGAGCAAATTCATTTTCCATACAGCAGTTCACATATACTTTGTTGCATGTCATTGACCACAGTTTACCACAATGCAACAGCTCCCCTCCCACTTCCTCCCCATAGTTACCTCTTCCCAGTGTCCATCCCTC
>NW_006921601.1:4501305-4503761 GCF_000298275.1 Orycteropus afer afer | reverse complement strand
AATTTCCTTCAATAGATAAACCTTTCCTTAGCTTTTACAATAACGGACTGATAGAATATTTGTCCTTTTGTGATTGAATTATTTCCCTCAGCATAATGTCCTCCAAGTTCATCCACGTTATGCGGTGTTTTGCAGCTTCTACATTATACATGAACATTCTTGCAAATGCTATCTTCTTCCAGACTTCATTCACTATTGATGGGTTAAAGACTTCCACATCTGTTTCCAGCCCAAACATCTCTTCTAAGCTCTATAGCCTCATACCTAACTGGATATCTCCACATGGATATGTCATGGAAATTTAAGCTCAACTAGTCTAAGTCTAAACTCATCATCTTTCCCACAAATCTGATTCTTCTTCTTTACTCAAAATCTTGATATAGAGAATCAATGTCTACCTGGTCACCTGAGTCAGAATTCTGGGAGTCATCAAGATTCTTCTTCACTTCTCAGAGACCACATTCCATTAGTCACAACCTTCCTAAGCTGCGCCTGTTGTCTATGAGTCCAGAGCTTCCCTGATTCAACCCTTTCAGGGAGTAAAAGTGATAGTTAAGAGGGTAAGTTCTAAGGTAAGCATGCCTAGGTTCAAATCACAGCTTCCTATTTATGTGGTGTTGGCAAGTTACTTAAACTTTTTGTGCCTTAGCTTTCTCATCTGTAAAATGAGGCTGTAGTAATACTGCCTACTTGGTTAAGTTGCAGGGAGGGTCAATTGAGTTATAATATGTAAGATGTCTGGCACATAGTATTGTTATTAGGTGCCATTGAGTTGATTCTGACTCATAGCAACACCATGTGGACCCCATGTGACAAAGTAACACTGCCTCATAAGATTTTCTAGGCTGTACTCTTCACAGAAGTTAGATCACCATGTCTTTCCATGGATTGGCTAGGTGGGTTTGAACTACCAACCTTTTGATTACCAGCTGAGCACTTAACCATTTATACCACTAGGCCTCCCTAGTGATGACCATTATGTTGATGATGATAATGCCTGAATGATGCCAGTAGGGGCAATTTGACAAGAGAGAGTTGGAGGTTATAAACTGCTTCTTAACAAGAATTTCAACCAATACTTTTTTGGCCTCACTCTACATCCCTTTCTTTAAAGGGACCCAGTGCCTCCAGTTACAGGTCATTCCTAACTTATACTGGGGTTCATTCTGACAGCTCCATTGTCAGTCAGTTCTGACTTAAATATTTCACTTTTTTTAGTTTTCATTATTATTGCCTTTTATTATCAGTATCTTTATAATTCCTGTTTTTATTTGGCTTTGGGGGTTGACACAAGACTGATAACATCAGCAAATTACACACTGCAATATTATATGTAGTGCAATGTAACTTGAAAATGGTGTAAGCCAGGATTACCTGTAGTTTGTTTCTTATAGCCTTCTCCCATGTAGGTGCTTTTTTCTCTGTGCTCTACATCTACACTGTCCAAAACAGTAACCACTAGTCAAATGTGGTTATTGAGCCCTTGAAACGTGATTCATGCTACACATGTTGAAATGATAGTATTTTGGATATATTGGGCTAAATAAAACATGATTAAAATTAACATCACCTATTTCTTTTTACTTTCTAAATATAAACTCCTAAAATTTTTAAATTACATATGTGGTGGGCATTGTTGTTATGCATCTTCCAAAATTTTGAATTTCTTGTGTGCTGTCATGTTTCTCCCATTCTCTTTAGTCTTATGGTTTATATACTTTAACTTTGTATTTCCACTTTCCTGAGGTGTTTGGAGAAAGCAAAGTTAAATGCATGTGTCTCATCTGCCATGTTTAACTGGAAGTCATAGTTAAGCTTTTCACAATCTAGTCCCTGCTTTTTGCAACAGTGGCAGGGATCCAGGTAAAGGGAGGGACACAGGCCCCACCCTCAAGAGGCAAGAAAGTGGGGAAGGAAAAGTCAGGTGAGATTGACCCAGCAGCAGCAGCGGCAGGGATCCAGCTAAGGGGAGGGTGGAGAGGTTTTGAACAGCTACAGGAAACATACTTGACTCAGTTTGTTGTACTATGGTGGTTTGCCTGTTGCTTCAAGGCTTGAGGCTGTGCCACCGGTGTTTCAAACATCAGCAGGGTTGCACATGGTACACAGGTTTCAATGCAGCTTACAGACTGAGACAGACTAGGAAGAAGGAAGAGCCCATCCACTTCTCAAAGAATTGGCCAGGGAATATGTTATGAATAGCAGAGAACCACTGTCTGATACATTACTGTGCAGCTTTATGAATAGCCTAAAAATATTGTCTGATACTGTCCTGGAGGTTGAGCCCCTTAGGTCAGTTGTTGTTGTTGTTAATGTGCTGTCAAGTCAGACCCGACTCATAGAGACCCCTCTTTGGGTTGCTGAGGCAGTATCACTACAGAAGTAGATTGCCCAACCTTCCTTCCAAGGAGTGGCTGGTGGGTTTGAACTGCCAGCCTTCTGGTTAGCAGTCAAGT
>NW_006921601.1:4492729-4500615 GCF_000298275.1 Orycteropus afer afer | reverse complement strand
TCACATGATAGCATTTTGCAAGACTAACAACTTATACATTGCAAGTATCTTTTTTCAATAACACAAATAGCAGCTATACACATGGACTTTGCCAGGTGGAGTACACAGGAATCAGATTGACTGCATCTGTGGCAAGAGGAGATGGAAAAGCTCAATATCTTCAGCCAAAACAAGGAATAGACAAAGAACAAGACTCCAGGAATTGATGGAATACCCACTGAGATGTTTCAACAAATGGATGCCTCGCTGGAGGCACTCACTCAGTTATGCCAAGAGATTTGGAAGACAGACACCTGGCTAAGTGACTGGAAGAAATCCATATTTGTGTCCATTCCAAAGAAAGGCAATCCCACAGAATGTGGAAATTATCAAACAATATCATTAATATCGCATGCAAGTAAAATCTTACTGAAGATAATATACAACGGTTGCAGCAGTATATTAACAGAGAACTTCCAGAGGTGCAAGCTGGATTCAGAAGAGGACGTGGAACAAGGGATATCATTGCTGATGTCAGATAGGTCTTGGCTTAGAGAAAAGAATACCAGAAAGATGTTTACTTGTGTTTTATTGACTATGCAAAGCATTTGATTGTGTGGATCATAACAAATTGTGGATAACATTGAGAAGAATGGGAATTCCAGAACACTTAATTGTACTCATGAGGAACCTGTACATAGACCAGGAGGCTGTCATTCAAACAGAAGAAGAGGACAATGCATGGTTTAAAATCATGAAGGGAGTGCATCAGGGTTGTATCTTTTCCCCATACTTATTCAATCTATGTGCTGAGCAAATAATCCAAGAATCTGGACTACATAAAGAAGAATGTGGCATCAAGATTGGAGGAAGAGTCATTAACAACTTGTGATATGCTGATGACACAAATTTGCTTGCTGAAAGTGAGGATGACTTGAAGCACCTACTTATGAAGATTGAAGAATACAGTCTGCAGTATGGATTACATCTCACTATAAAGAAAATAAAAATTCTCACAACTGGATCTATAAGCAGCATCACGATAAATGGAAAAAAGATTGAAGTTGTCAAAGACTTCACATTGCTTGGTTCTACAATTAACACCAGTGGAAGCAGCAGTCAGGACATCAGATGACATAGAGCACTGGGCAAGTCGGCTGCAAAGGACCTCTTTCAAGTGCTGAGAAGCAAAGATGTCTCCCTGAGGACTAAGGTGTGCCTGACACAAGCCATGATATTTTCAATTGCCTCATATGCACGTGAGAGCTGGACAATAAATAAGGAAGACAGAAGAAGAACTGATGCTTTTGAGTTGTGGTGCTGGCGAAGAATGCTGAAGGTACCACAGACTGCTAAAAGAACTAACAAATCTGCCCTGGAGGAAGTGCAGCTAGAATGCTCCTTGGAAACGAGAATGGCCAGACTTTGTCTCACCTACTTTGGTAGTGTTATCAGAAGGGACTATTCCCTGGAGAAGGATGTCATGCTTGGTGAGGTAGAGGGTCAACGAAAAAGGGAAAGGCCCTTAACAAGATGGATTGACACAGTGGCTGCAATGATGGGCTCAGGTATAGCAAGTATTGTGAGACTGGCACAGGACTGGGCAGTGTTTCATTTTGTTGTACACAGGGTCACTATGAGTCAGAGCCAACTCAACGGCACCTAACAACAACAGTCCCTGCTTATCTTTGTAGTCTTGTTGTAGCAAAACAAGGTCTTTACCCCTGTCGTGAAGAGCCAATGGTCACAACAGGTTGAAGAGAGAGAGAGCAAAAGGTTTATTGAGTATCTATACCCAAACAGACAGTGAGAATCATTTCTCTAAAATGTCTGTCTCCCTGAGCTGGGGAATGGTTAGAGTTTTTAAAGAGATTTGAGCTGAGTGTGTGGGGGGAAAGGGGAGGAATGCTGGTACTGTCTTCTTCCCGTCATGAGATGAGTCCTAGTTGCCTTGTGTCCTCTCAGCTCTTCTTCTGGTCAGTGATAAGAAAACATTCTTGGTGAAGAAGTGTTTTTCAAGTTCCTCACATATGCCTAGAGAGATTAACTCTACAAGGGGGAAGAGTATGGGAGCGGACACCTCAGGCCTCTCGGTCCACCAGGGATATCTCTGTTTCTCCTTTATACTGGTTGCTCTAAGGCTTGGTGACTTCTTTCTCAGGGTCATCTTGTTGTAGGATGTGGTTCTTAGCTGAACTAGCCGTGGGAGGGGGTTATGATTCAAAGAATACATAATTGGGAATAGCAAATCTAAAAAACCTTAGCATCCGTAAAGAAGATTTGGCTATTCTATTTATTTGAAAGAAGTAATAAGGGAGGGAAAAACAGAAAGTTAGTCACTATGATTAAAGTCCACTTTAGTCATGCCTGCTCACCTGTGAAAGTTTTACAGTTTTCAGTGAGGGGCCCCCTTCAGCCTTCCTCATCATCACATTTTGTCCTGCTACCAATCACATGGCCCAGCCAAAGTGAATTGCTGACAGTTTTCTGACTGAAAACACCAGTAAACTTCAAGTTTTCATGCCTGTTTCTTTCTTTCCCTTTTTTTCTATATCCTCCTAAGCCCTCTCACCTGTCTCCCTAGTAACTTACTCATTCTTCAAAAACTAACTCAGATTTTACCTCCTTTAAAGAGCTTTTTCTGACTTCTCCTTCCAGTTGAGCTGACCACCCTGGAGTCCAGCATATCTGACTCATCAGACCCTCTAGTGCCAAGTTCAGGGTCTGACACATAGAACAACAGAAAGAATGTTAAATGAGTGAATGGAGTCAGTAAAAAAGAACTGCAGAAATGCATAAAAACGTTTTATTAATACCTTTAAGCTGCTTTTCAGACATTTTGACAGGTGAGAGGGTGTCAAGAATTTTCCAGACAGAACAAAGTTGCTCTGAAGGAAGAAATATGCTAGGAAAATAGCAAACTATCCACTTTGCATAGAGCATTGATTAGGGTCAGATTATGAGGGGCCTTGAGGTCATGGAAAGGAATTTGACCATTGTTCTGAGGATAATAGAATATTATTGACAGGTTTCAAGCAGAGGAGAGAAATAAGTAGTTTTAGAATGATCACCTCTGACTGACTGCAGATGGAAAATGGATGTGAGGGGCAAGAGTGGAAGCTGGAAGACCAAGGACTTCTTGTGGTAATCAGGCAATTGATAGTGGTGGTTAAGGCGTGGGTAGTGATGCGGTGATTAAAACCACTTAAAGTGGACGACTTCCAGACGTTGGCGATAGAATGTACAGGATAGATGAAGGTGGAGAGTGAGGGAGGAGGAGTTTGTAGTTCGTGCAAATTGAAGGGCGAGGCTACTATTTCCAGCAACCGGTTAAGTCTGAGGAAGTACAGGTCAGATCCAGGCGCGAGCTGGAGCGCCGGCGCCTCGCGCACCATGTCCCTTGCGCGGCGCCGTCGCGCACCCCGCGGTTGGGTCGGGGGCAGCCGCGGGCGCTGCGGTTCCAGTTCCGCTTCCGGCTGGAATCTGTCACCTGCGGCTAGGAGCCGCTATGGCGTACTTCACGGTGCAGAGAGTAGCCCTGGCCTCAGGGCTCGTGCTGGCTGTGTCGCTGCTGCTGCCCAAGGCTTTCTTGTCCCGCGGAAAGCGGCAGGAACCCCCGCCGGCGCCTGAAGGTAAGAGCGGGCGGCCCGGCCGGGCCCAGCTCCTCCTCAGCTGCCTGGCGTGGGCTCCCGGGACGGGGCATGTAACCCGGGCAGCGGGAACGAAGGACGCTACTGAGGGAGGGGTAACTCTGGGGTCTTCCGTCCCTCCCCCCCCCCCCATATCAGCCAAATGCGCGAGGGAGGGCGGACAAGACCGCGTTTGGATGGTGCCAAGGCCCATGGGTTTCCTGGGCATCAGTGGGCAGCAGCGCAGCTCCACCGGGCACCTGGTCCCTCCCGAGGCTCTGCTGCAGGGAAGGACCAGGAATCCTGAGCTACATGTCTGGGCACCCTTGCACAGACTCCTCTGAATTTTGCTCGGAGCCCTTTCTACCTTCTCTGGTTTAACACACCTTCTTGAGCGTCTATCGAGGTGCTATGAGTCAGGAGGGCTCCCAGTTGAGTTTCCCTCGGGGTTTCCATGCACTTTCTGTCGTGTGCTTTTATTAAATAAAATCAGTTTGAATTGCTGTTGTTAACCCGAATCCGTTGTGTACTTTCAGCTTGGTGTAGCGCTTCAGGTTACTTCACTGCTCTGTGCTCTTTTTGTAGCTTTTTAAATATAATTTGAAGATTTTGAATATCCACATTTTAATTACTGAGGTGGATATGAACAAATTGCTGTATGATCCTTAGTTAAATAATAGCCCTTTGTTAATCCTTTATCAATGGCATGATGTGTGTGGTGTTTCAAAATCCATCCTGTCTCTGCACTGGGGGTGGCGGAAGGAGTTATAGAATGAATGAGTGTAAAGGCATGGGTGCCAAAGGCCGAGAGAAGGAAAGAAAACAATTCTGTAGCGATCATGAAGTTCTACTGGTAACTTTCTTCTGTAAATTCGCTCTGTAACATCCTTGAGACATGGTTTTACAGCCTCTAAAAGCTCCCACCGAGCGATGTTCAGCCTGTTGGTTGTTGGACAGCTCCTTTTGAACTTCTGCTTTCTTCTAACTACTTGCTGTAGTTTCACCCTCTTTGTCATTATAGATTATAAATAGTATAAATGCAACGTACTAAGCTCTAGGGGTGGAGGGAAAATTGAACAAAGAATTCTGCTTACAGAATTTGCATGTAACCTTTAAGGTTGTAAAATTATCAACCTGGAAGAGATTTCTAAAAAAACTTTGCATGGTTTTTTTTTTTTTTTTTTTTTGCCTTTTCTTCCATCTTGTTACAAAATCCAAAAGCTTTTACTCGCTTTGTCTAATGGTATTGTCTGTCTTGAAGAAGAGTAAATTAACGATAACCTAAGCAGTGAAGATTGGTCTAAAAGTTTTTTACGGAGTTGAATTCCCATCTATGCTGAATTCTCTTGAACAAGTACTATTAAATGAGAGCAGAAAATGCTCTTCTAAACGTAGAAAGTACAGAGTGGAGATCACACATGGCTTTTCCCCCTTGAAAACTTAAGTGCTGATATTCACTGCTCTTATCTTAGGGTCTTCCACTTTCTGTTTTCTTTGTTCCTGAAGTACTCTTCCCTCAGCCTCCTTATCATTCAAGTTTCTGCTCAGATGTAACTTCCTTAGACTTCCCTTGCTGACCCAGCTAAAATAACTATCTTTCCACTCCCATGATTATCTGTTCCATCATGTTGTTTTATTTTCTCCTTTATTTCTAGAACGTAAGCTCTACAAGGGCAGGAACTTTATCTGTTTTACTTACCACTATATCTCCAGCATCTGGCAGTAGATACTTCTGAAAGGAGTCATGGTTACGTAGTGGTTAAGCACTCAGCTGCTAACCAAAAGGTCAGCAGTTTGAACCCTTAGCTGCTCTACAGCAGAAAGATGTGGCAGTCTGTTTCTGTAAAGATTTATAGCCTTGGGAACCCTGTGGTCCAGTTTGTAGGGTCACTATGAGTTGGAATTTGACTCGGTAACAATGGTTTTTGGTTAGTTTAGAATGAATTAATTAAAATTATGAAGCTACTGATATCATTGTGTATTTTGTTTTTAGATTATAAATTATTGAAGTAGTATGTTGTTGTTGTTATATGCCATCGAGTCGGACCGACTCATAGCGACTCCTTGGGTTTCCGAGGCAGTATCGCTACGGAAGTAGATTGCCCCATCTTCCTTCCAAGGAGTGGCTGGTGGTATATTCTAGGTAAAAACCTACCTTAAACAATATATCCCAGCAGCTGAAATTTGCTAACTTTTTAAAGCAGTGAATGAATCCTAACCATTTTTTAGGTTACATAAAGCCAAACCAAACTCACTGCCATCAAGTCAAATTTGACTCATAGTGACCCCCTTTGGGTTTCTGAGGCAGTAAATCTTTACAGAATTAGATTGCCCAGTCTTCATTCTGTGGAGTGGCTGGTGGGTTTGAACCTCCAACTTTTTGGTTAGCATTCAAATGCCTAGGCACTACGCCACCAGAACTCTTTAGGTTACATATCCCTTGAGATTCTGAGGAAAGCTACGGATTTGTACCTTAGAAAAATGCACATGCTATTTATTTATACGGGAGCTCTGGTGGCATAGTGCCTAAGGCATTTGACTGCTAATCAGAAGGCTGGTGGTTCAAACCCAGCAGCCACTCCTCAGAAGGAAGATTGGGTAATCTACTTCCCTAGTGAAACCGCCTCAGAAACTCAAGGAGGGGTTGCTATGAGTCGAATCTGACTTGAGGGCAGTGAGTTTGGTTTTGGTTATTTATGTATATACCCAAAATTTGAGTATCATTTCAGAGGATTCACAGAACCAGAAACCCCTCCTTCGAAGAAAAGGACAGCCTTAATTACTTGGAAATTCTAAGTTTGTATCATTGTAGCTTCCATTTCTGCCTATTGAAGTGTGTAAGCAAGCACAGTCCCTTTGACACATGACAGCCTTTCAGATTGTCTTTTAACCAATATTTTTAATGTAGCTTTTCACAGTCTACATAAAGTGTACAGACATTGTGGATTCCAAGAAAAATGAACCAAACTCCTGCCTTGAGGAACCCACAGTTTAGTTGAGAATAAACAGACATACCAACAAATAAGTGTTAGTTGTGGGTACTAAGTCCATGCAGGAAACCATGGAGACACATGGGCAGAATGGTCAGTTTTATTGGGGGCTCAAGAAAGATCTCACAGAAGAGGTACTTTCTTTTTGGTAACAGCTTTATTGATATATAATTCACATACAGTACAATTTACCCATTGAAAGTGTACAATTTAGTGGTTTTAATGTATTCATGGAGTTTTGCATCCATCACCACAATTTTAGAACAGTTTCATCATCCAGAAAAGGAAACCCCATACCCATTAGCTATCACTCACTGACTCCCCTCCGCTCCTTACAAAAAACAAACCCACTGCTATGAAGTGGATTCCGATTCATAGTGACCCTTTAGGGCAGAGTAGAACTTCCCCATAGGGTTTCCAAATCTGTAAATCCTTACATAATCAGACTGCCTCATTTTTTCTCATTGAGCAGCAGAGCAGTGGGTGGGTTTGAACCTCCAACCTTTTGGTTAGCAGCTGGATGCTGTAACCACTTCACCACCAGAGCTCCTGTCCTACCCCCCACCCCTCCAGGCAACTACTAATCTACTTTCTTTCTCTATAGATTTGCCTATTTTAGACATTTCATGTAAATGGAGTCATACAATATGTGGTCTTTTGTGACTAGCTTCTTTCACTTACCATAATGTTTTCAAGGTTCATCCATGTTATAATGAATTACCAATACTTCATTCTTTTTTATGGCTGAATAATATTCCACTGTGTGGATATATCACATTTCATTTATCCATTTATCAGTTGATGGACATTTGAGTTGTTTCTGCCTTTTAACTATTATGAATAATGCTATTAACAATTTTGTACAAGTTTTAGTGTGGACATATGTTTTCATTTCTCTGGGGTTTGGAAAACATGAACATTGTAGTGTGGCAGGAACTAAGAGTAGAATTTCTGGGTAATACGGTAATTCTGTGTTTAACTATGTTTAACTTTTTGAGAAACTGTCAAACTATTTTCCTAAGCAGCTGCACCTTCTTACATTTCCAGCAGAAGTATATGACAGTTCCAGTTCCTCCACATTCTCACCAGCATTTGTTCTTAGCTGCTGTTTTTATTATAACCATCTTTATGGGTATGAAGTGATATCTCATTATGGCTGTATCTGCATTTGCCCAGTGATGCTGAGCATCTTTTCATGTACTTATTGTCAATTTGTATATCTTCTTTGGAGAAATGTCTTCAGAATCTTTGCCCATTTTTTAATTGGGCTGTTGTTGTTATGTGCCGT
>NW_006921601.1:4487683-4492629 GCF_000298275.1 Orycteropus afer afer | reverse complement strand
GGCAGTATCACTATGGAAGTAGGATTGCCCAACCTTCCTTCCGAGGAGTGGCTGGTGGGTTTGAACCGCCAGCCTTCTGGTTAGCGGTCAAGTGCTTTAGGTTATTTGTCTTTTATTACCGAGTCGTAAGAGGTCTATACCTGTCTTAGTACCAGGGAGTTGCTTTAGATTTTTGGTATTTGACTTGTGACCTTACTGTATATTAGAAATCCTGAGCTTTTTAATGTAAGAGCTGCTCATCCAGGCTTTGTCCATTTTGTATTGTTTACTTGATGTTTTGAGAACCAAATATAGGACTTTTTAATCTTTCTTCTTTTTAAATTTGGCCCCAAATTCCAGCCTCTTGAAATTTTTTCAGAGCATTCATTGTTCCATCCAGTATTTAAAAAAATAAATAAATAAAATCTTTCTCAACTGTATTCATTCATGATTTTTGAAAAAAACATTTTGTTGTGGACATTTTCAAACATAGTCAAAAGTAGAGAAGTTGTAAAAATGAATTTTCATCACCCGGCTTCAACAACTACCAATACTTGGTGTACTTTGTGTCACAAATATCCGCACCTACTTTTTCCTACATAGACTAGATTATTTTGAAGGAAATCCTAGACATTGTATCATTTCATTCTTAAATACTTTAGCATGTATGTATCTCTAAAAATAAATGAGGATTCTTCTTGTACCATAACCACAATACCATTATCACACTTGAAAATCAGAAAATCAATAATTCCTTATTGTCATTAAATATCCAGTTGATGTTCAAATTTCTCCCATTGTCTTACAACTTTTTTTTGACAGTTTCAGTCATTCATTGAGACCTTGTATGTAAAGGCATTCAGCCAGCTGCCAGTTGAATGCTCTACTCGGTCTTATTCTGTCACTGTGGTTTGCCTGCTTCTTCCCTTACCTGCTTCGGTCTATTCTCAATATAGCAGCCACAGTGATCCTGTTAAAGCATAAGTCATGACATGTCCCTCTTCTCAAAACCCTGCAGTGGCTTTCTGACTCATTCAGATGAAAAGCCAGAGTCTGTACATGGCCTAAAAGGCCCTACACAACCCCCTCCCCCATTTCCTTCTACTGCTCCCTCTTGCTCACTTTGGTTTGGCTCCACTGGTATTAACATGGATGTATTAACATGGATGCATTCATTTGAGCCAAAATATTGATCCTCCTTGCTGTTCTTTGAACATGCCATAAATGCCTTTGCATTTGCTGTTTCCTCTGACTGAAATACTCTTCCCTTGGTAGCCATGAGACCTATTCCTTCACCTTTTTCAAGTCTTCTTCACTCTGATATATTCTGATGCTTTACCTGGCCACTTAAGTAAAACTTAACTTCCCCCCAAACATGTCTGTCTTAGTTTCCTAGAGTGGATTTGCTGGATCATATGGTAATGTTATGTTTAGCTTTTTGAGGAACTGCCAAACTGTATTCCATAGCAGCTGCACCATTTTTACCTTCCCACCAGCAATGCACCACGATTCCAAGTCTCAACATCCTTGTCAACTCTTGTTAGTTTCTGTTTTTCTGATAATAGCCTTCCTAGTAGATAAGAGATGGTGTCTCATTTTGATTTTCACAGTGGTTGAGTGCTCAGCTGCTAACTGAAAGGTTGGTAGTTTGAACCCACCAGCTGCTCTGCAGAAGAACGAAGTGGCAGTCTGCTTCTGTAAAGATTACAACATTGGAAACCCTGTGGGGCAATTCTACTCTGTCCCGTAGGGCTCCTATGAGTCATAAGTGACTAGACAGCAGTGGGTTTGAATGACTAACAATTTTGGGCATCTTTTCATGTGCTTATTGGCCATTTGTACCTCTTCTTTGGAGAAATGTCTGTTCAAGTCATTTGCCTATTTTTTACATTGTCTTTTTGTTCTCGAGTTATGTTATTTAATCTATAATCCCTGTGACAGTCCTGAAAAGTAGATATCATTATACCCGTTTTACAGATGAAGAAAATTAGCTTTAGCAAAGCTAATTTAACTTCCACTTAAATGTTTGGAGGCATAGCCAAGATCTTAACTAATAACTGACTTAAAAGATGGTATTCATTCTACTTCATTTTGCTGCCTCTTGTGGCACATAGCTTCTTGTCATTAATGGGAAACATTGAAAACTTAGGAAGATACTCTGGCAGCAAAACAATCATAGTTAATATGTATTGAGTTTATGGTCCAGGCCCTGTGCTAAACAACTTAGACACAGAATTATCTCTTTGAGTAATATATAGGATGAATTGGGAGTGGAGGGGTTGGTAAAAGGTAAATTAGCAAAAAATACCAAAGCAGTAGACAGCAAAGTGGAGTTAGGTAGGAGGGAAATGTCATAAGGTGGAGTTCTTGGAGGAGATGGGTGAGGGAGAAATCATAAGAACTCTTTCCTATCCTCTGAGCAATGTTGAATTAACTGCCGTCTCTATTACTTCCTCAGTATTTAGTTTACATACCTTAAGGAACAGGTCTTTAAGGAACTTTTTTGCACTGTGATAATCAGAAATATAAACACATCCAGTTCTTTATTGATTTGCTCTAAGAATAAAATGCTACTGATGGTTTAATCTTGCTTTCAGAAAGCTCTTTGGTTAACAGTGATAGAATTCTTGTTTATAGCCTTATAAAATGCTTATTAACAGAAAAGTAAAACTTCACTCTGTAAGATCTATTTTTTTAAGTCAAGCTTAAATGATACCCTAAGTGAAATTTTAATAATTAAATAAACCTAATATGGGGAAAGCTTCCAATAAACAATTAGAATTTAGTCAAGTTCCATTTTATAGACTACTTAAGTATATATAGTCAATACAGCTATTTTCAACATTGGAAAGCCTGCAATTTTAATGTTCTGATTTCTTAAGCTGATTTTTTTTTTTTTACCACAAACTTTAAAAAAGCAAAAATCCTATTTGTAATGTAGCTATAAAGCACAAATTTTATAATAATGAAAAATTGGAAATAACCTAAATGTCTATCAACTGGAGAATGGGTAAATACATTTTGACATGTTCATACAATGAGATACTATAAAGCGGTTTGATTGAATGAACCAGAGCTATATGTATTAACATGGATGCATTTATTTGAGCCAAAATATTGATCCTCATCCAGGAAAAAAAAAAAAGGCAGAAAAGGAAATTTCAGAAGCATAAGTAGTATGATACTAAAAGACAAAACCTGTTGCTATTAATTCCAGCTCATGGTGACCTCATGTGTTATGGAGTGGAACTGCTCCACAGGGTTTCGTTAACTGTATGTGAGTTGGAATAAACTCAATGGCAGTGGATTTAATCTTTATAGAAGCAGATTGCCAGCCTTTGCTTTGTGGCACTACTGGGTAGGTTCAAGCCACCAACCTTTAGGTTAGTAGTCCAGCACAGTGTTAATATATTCAAGACAATACCATATGTTGTGTTGAAGGAAAGTCTCTTCCCGATTCATCCTCCAACCTCACCCTGCCATCTCCTCTATACTCTTGGTCACGAGTGGCAGAGATTATAGATATCAAGACTAAAGGTCTAAGGGAATGAATCTACAAAGAAAAAAAATGCAGGAGTGGAGCAGGTTTTGGAGGGTGAAAATGAGTTTCATTTTAGATTTGAGATGATAGACATTACAAAGGGCATATATACTAATGAGAGTTAGAGATAAGGAATAAGAACTTGGGGCAAAGATTAAACTAGAGTTATACATATTAGAAATTATAACAGGATGCCTTGAGAATGAGTGAATTTGCCATTGGGGAAGACAAAGGACAGAGGTCAAGACAAAAATCTTGGGAAGAAAGGGTTAAAGAAGAACCAATGAAAGACACTAAAAAAAGACTGGATTGAAGGGCCAAGCAGTAGGAAAAGACATGGGTAGGAGAGTAACATATCAGACATTAAAGCAAGAAAGTTTGAGAAGGATTTATTCAGATTAACCCAATAGTTATTGAATGACTACTATGTGATCACTTTCTTGTGTTGTAGAGAAATCTCCGACTCATAGTGACCCTGTGTACAACAGAATGAGACACTGCCTAGTTCTGTGCCGGCCTCATGGTCCCTACTGTATCTGAGCCCATTACTGCAGCCACCATGTCAATCCATCTTGCTGACCCTCCACTTTACCAAGCGTGATATCCTTCTCCAGAGAATGGTCCCTTCTGACAACATGACCAAAGTAGTTGAGACAAAATATAGCCATTCTTGCTTCCAAGGAGCATTCTGGCTGCACTTCTTCCAAGACAGATTTGTTAGTTCTTTTAGCAGTCCATGGTACTTTTAAGTATTCTTTGCCAACACCGCAACTCAAACGCATCAACTCTTCTTTGGTCCAGCTCTCACATGTATATGAGGCAATTGAAAATACCATGGCTTGGGTTGGGTGCATCTTTGGTTAAGCTGCACTGAAGGCATTGGCAAAAAAGCAAGCCTGCAGAAACTGACTGAACACCCTTTGAGATGTTTCAACAAATGGATGCAGTGCTGGAGGTGCTCACTTGTTTATGGCAGGAAATTTGGAAGACAGTGACCTGGCCAACTGACTGGAAGAGATCCATATTTGTGCCCATTCCAAAGAAAGGTGATCCAACAGAGTACGGAAATTATTTAACCATATCATTAATATCACACACAAGTAAAATTTTGTACATCGAAAGGGAATTGTCAGAAATTTAAGCCAAATTCAGAAGAGGGTGTGGAGAGAGGGATATCATTGCTGATTTCAGATGGATCTTGGTCGAAGTAAAGAATATCATGTCTTATTGATTATGCAAAGGCTTTCAACTGTGTGGATCATAACAGATACAGGTAACATTGTGAAGAAAACTTAATTGTGTTCATGGAACCTGTACATAGACCTAGAGACAGCATTCAATAATAAATAAATAAAATAAAATATATAAATAAAACTCACTCCCAGGGGCTGGCTCTCAGCCCAATAGTAAACAAGATGTACACGCA
>NW_006921601.1:4485925-4487583 GCF_000298275.1 Orycteropus afer afer | reverse complement strand
TCCCAGGGGCTGGCTCTCAGCCCAATAGTAAACAAGATGTACACGCAGACCACTCAACCCAGGGTGATGCACCCACATATTCTATGGAAATGCATCCCTTGGAGCAATCGACCACGGGGCACCAGAGGGGCAGAATTCACATGGAGGAAATGCAGTACACACACACACACACACACACACACAAAACAGAACAAGGGAATATTGCATGGTTTAAAATCAGGAAAGGTGTAAATCACAGTTACATCCTCTCACCATACTTATTTAATCTGTATGCTGAGCAAATAATCCAAGAAGCTGGACTATATGAAGAGTGCACCATCAGGATTAGAAGAAGACTCATTAACAACCTGAGACATGCAGATGACACAATCTGGCTTGCTAAAAGTGAAGAAGACTTGAAGCACTTACTGATGAAGATCAATGACTACAGCCTTCAGTATGGATCATACCTCAACATAAAGACAATAAAAGTCCTCACAACTGGACTAATAAGCAATATTATAAATGGAGAAGAGATTGAAGCTGCCAAGGATTTCATCTTACTTGGATCCACAATCAACACCCATGGAAAGCAGCAGTCAAGATATCAAATGATGTATTACACTGGGCAAATCTGCTGCAAAAGACCTCTTTAAATTGTTAAAGAGCGAAGATGTCACTTTGAAGACTAAGGTGCACCTGACCCAATCTCTTGTATTTCCAATAGCCTCATATGCATGTGAAAGCTGGACAAAGAATAGGGAAGATCAAAGAAGAGTTGATGCCTTTGAATTGTGGTTTTGGCAAAGAATACTGAAAATACCATGGGCTACCAGAAGAACAAACAAATCTGTCTTGGAGGAGGTATAGCTGGAATGCTCCTTAGAAGTGAGAATGGCCAGACTTTGGCTCTTGTACTTTGGTTATGGTAGAAGGGACAAATCCTTGGAGAAGGATATCATGCTTGGTAAAGTTCAAAACTAAAAAACAAACTCACTGCCATTGAGTCAATTCCCACTCACAGCAATCCCCTTTGTGTCTCCAAGGTGGTAAATCTTTATGAAAGTAGATTGCCTGGTATTTGGTAAAGTTCAGGGTCAGTGGAAAAGGGGAAGACCTTCAACAAGATGGATTGACACAGTGGCTGAGATGATGGGCTCAAGCATGGCAGTGCTTGTGAGGATGGCACAGGACTAGTTGGTATTTAATTCTACATAGGGTCACTGTGAGTCAGAACCGACTCAATGACACTGAACAGTGGTTATGAAATGGTATCTCATTGTGGTTTTGATTTACAATTCCTTAATGGCTAATAACATTGTGAATCTTTTCATGTGCTTATTGGCCATTTATGTATCTTCTTTGGAGAAATGTCTACTCAAATTCTTTGCCCATTTAAAAAATTTGCTCCTTAGACTCAAGTTCACTGATTCTGTCTTCTGCTAATGTAAATCTGTTATTTAGCCCCTCTAGTGAATTTTTCATTTCTATTGTACTTTTCAACTCCTGTATTTCTGCTTAGTTCTTTTACAATTTTTCTTTCTGTATTGAAGTTCTTGTTTTGTTCCTGTATCATTTACCTGATATCCTTTAGTTTTTTTGTCCATATTTTCCTTTAGCTCTTTGAACACATTAGTACTGTTGTTTTAAAGTCTTTGTTTGTTGTTGTTGTTATGTGC
>NW_006921601.1:4466834-4485825 GCF_000298275.1 Orycteropus afer afer | reverse complement strand
TCTGGTTAGCAGGCAAGTGTCTTAGCCACTATGCTACCAGAGTCCATTATCTGTCTTTCCAGAGAGATAGCTGGTCATTTTATTTTGGTCTTTTGATAGACCATCCTTACCAGTTTCTTCCTCTGCCTTGTGATTATTTTGTTGGAACTCAGATTCTTATCTCTTATTCCAGAGTGGTGTTTCTGGAAATCAGCTTCTTTTCCCCTAGGGTTTCCTTGTGTTCTTCTATTATTATTGTTATCAGCAGCAGCAGTTGTTGAAGGCTGTAGTGGTTTACTTCAATACCAGGCTTCCCAACTAGGTATACCAGCTAGCTGTAGCCACTCCAACACCAGATCCCTGCCAGGGGGTACCTCTGTGGTTGTCTGAGCACCAGACTCCCTGTCTGGACATGTGCTGGCTGTTGCAGCTCCTCCAAGATAGCTGTGCTAAGCCGGTGGGGGGTGGAGGGACATGAGTTGAGAACCAGTACTTTCCTATTTATTTGTCACCTTTTTCTGTCATCTTTTTCTTGATTTACTGCATTTAGATACTTTAACCCTTTGACTGGTTTACAGAGCTCTGAGATTGTTGAGTCCATCAATTTCTCCTTTTTTTTTTTTTTCCTGGTTTTGTTGTGGGGAGATGGAAGCATGCTATTGTTTACATTACCATCTTTCTCTGCCTCCTCACTTAATTTTAATTAGCTCTGCCATCTAGGTATTTTAGATTTTTTTTCCTCAAGCTTACTAACTATAGTCCAATTAAATTTCCTCTGAATGCAACATCAATATCTGGAAGTAAATGTTTAAAAATGTTTGTCCATTCTTCCCCTAACCATAAGACTAAGTTCCTAGTTGCCCTGTTGCCTTCTCTTAGTTATGTTAAACTCTGGAACGTGGAGGTTTCTGCCTCCTCCCCCATTAGCTCTATATTCTATCCAATATTAAATACTTCTGGTAATTATATGGTAATATCTCTTTGACCTGTCTTTTCCATTTTATATCTACAACCACCACCTCTTCAGGCCCTTGCATCTCAGAGCTGTTGTTGTTGTATGCCGTCAAGTTGCACCTGACTCATAGTGACCCCTCCTTGGGTTTCTGAGGTGGTATCATTATGGAAGTAGATTGCCCAACCTTCCTTCTGAGGAGTGGCTGGTGGGTTTGAACTGCCAGCCTTCTGGTTAGCAGTCAAGTGCCCTAGGCACTACGCATCTCAGAGCTAGATTACTGTAATAGTCTTCTTTCTGGCTTCCCACACCCTAGTTTCTCTCTGTGTTAGGTCCTATACATGTTAATCTGTCTTAAATACTTTTCTCATTAAGTCATTCCCTTGATCCAAGGCCCATAGTATCATATTCTTATACCACCAGTTAACATGTAGATTTCTCCACCCCCATTTCACCCTCCTTATGTCTTGTTACTTTCCTAAGTTGAGCCAAACTAATTTGGTGGTTAGCCTCATTTTATAGTTTCTTTGTTCCCATCTCTTTCGGTTGCACATACTCTTCTTTTCTCCTGGTTTTTCTTTGCTTCTCTGCTATTCTGAGTCTTTCATTCCCTTCAATAATTGATCCTACCTCTTTTTTTTCTTTTGATACACTGCTTCTGAAAAGCATTGTTCCATGTGGGAACTATTGTTTCTATTTCATTTTTGGCTCTCCTTTTTCCTACCTGTAGCACAGAGTCCTGATTTTAATAGGTGTCCAATAAATCTTCCTGAATGACAGATCTAGAAATGTTTGAGGGGAGGATATGTGTAATATTTAGTATTTTCATCATTCTTCGATTTTATCAATGCAAGATAATGGCTTTTATGTAATTTTCTGGTTTTAACTTTTAATTTATTTGTTTTATTTTATGCCAGGTCTTGAAGAAATTGTTTTCAGTACAGTAAAATGAACTTCAACAATATATTACTACAAATATTAAAGTTAGTTTATGGAATAATAGCCACTTGATATGTCAGGCTCTCTCAAGAGAAAGGTTAGCTTCCTAGATGCTGGCTAGGCTTTTTTGAAAGTACATAATAGCTTTAAAGCCAGTACATACCATTTGATATATTAAGACCCTAGACAATTTAAAAGAGAAATAATCACTAGCAAACAGAATCAGGGTTTCGAACCAATTTGTTCTATGCCAACCTTCTGAGAATTTGCATGTCCACCCCATATATACTGAATCAGAATCTACATTTTTAAGATCCTCATGTGATCTATAAGAGCTCTAAGAATCACCTGGGGATCTTGTTAAACTGTAGATTCTGATTCAGTATAGCTGCGACAGCAATGGAAATTCGCAGCCGGAGGTCCACTAACCAGTTCAAAGCCCTGACCAGAATAAGGGGCGGTGACCTAGTTTCCTCTTTTCTGAATCTATGTTTCTGTTGCAGACCTACTTTTTAAAAGAAGCATTTCATAATTTCTATAATTTCCACATCATTCATAGTCAATACTGAGAGGGAAAGGAAGATTATTGGAGTGTAGGTTGGCTGAGGGAGGATAAAAGGCAGAAGGCAGCTTCCAACTGCACTGACTAGCTGTCTTACCTCCCTGCCTGCCGCCAGGAGTACCCTCTTCTTTCTTACCTCAAGGAATTTAAAGCGATTCCTCGGCTCACAGCATATTAACATCATCATACAAGGTTCTTTCTTATTTTAGTCTTTTGTTTTTAACCCTCTATCCCCAATCCACATACCTACTCCCTTCCCTGCTCATGTGTACCCATTCTAGTGTGTTTATGTCCTTATCCCTATATATTTAAGGAGCTCTGATGGCATAGTGGTTAAAGCATTTTGCTAACCAAAAGCTCAGCCGTTTGAACCTACCGACTGCTCCTCTGGAGAAAGATGAGGCAGATCTGCTTCTGTAAAGATTTACAACCTTGGAAACCCTACAGGGGCAGTTCTATTCTGTCCTAAAGGGTTGCTATGAATAGGAATCCACTCAATGGCAGTGGTGTTTTTTTTTTTTTTTTTTTTTTGTTGTTTCCTGGGTTAAGCACTGTACTGCTAACCAAAAGGTTGATGGTTCAAACCCACCAGCTGATTTGCTCTGTGGGAGAAAAAATCTGGAGATCTATTTCCATAAAAATTTCAACTTAGGAAGTACTCTGAAGTGGATCTGCTCAGTCCTATGGGGTCACTATGAGTTGGAATCAACTCGATGGCACACAATAAAAATAACCTACATATTCATTTGAAAAATATGTAGTATAATTATGGCTTCAATGCACATAATGATGTTTGCTTATTTTCTTACGTATTGCAATGTTTTTTTTAAAGATGTTATGTTGCTGCAGGTATATCTGAAGTGTAATTGCCAAAAACTACATGGAATTACATGTTTATATTTACTCGATATAGATTTGCCAATCTTCCAGTTATGAAAATCGAAGTTTCTTCAACTCCCTGCAACAACATGACTATAGCTAACATTCTCACACAGATGTATAAAGATAATAAATAAGATACAGACAGCCTTATGTTGAGAATGTCTCTTATATTTGTCCAGAATGAGATCACTAGATCACAGAGCATATACTGTGATACTTTGTCATTAAGTACAGTGACATTACTTAGCAGAATGGCTGTGTCTTAACAACAGTGCATGAGAGTTCTTGTACCCCAACATCATTGCTAACATCATTTTAATTTTTTCCGTTCTTATGGATATGAAGGAGCTCTGGTAGTGTGGTACCTAAGGCATTTATTTGACTGCTTACCAGAAGCCTGGCAGTTCAGACCCACCAGCCACTCCTCTGAAGAAAGATGGGGCAATCTACTTCCACAGTGATACTGCCTCAAAAACCCAAGGAGGGGTCGCTATGAGTCAGGTCCAACTCGACAGCAGTGAGTTTGTTTTTGGTTTATGGGTATGAAGTGGTATCCCATTGTTTTAATTTGTATCCCTTTAAATTTGATCATTTCTTTATATACTTTTTAGCTACTTAGGCTTCCCCTTCTGTGAGTGCCCTACTCATACCTTTTGACCACTTTTCTAATAGATTTCCTGTGATATTCATGTTGAATTGTAGGATTTCCTTGTATATTCTCAATATTGAATTCCTTGTCAGTTTTAGCTGTTGCAGATTTTTTCCACATCTGTCATTTATCTTAGCTCTGTTCATGGTATTCTTTATTGAACAGAAATCCATGATTTTCCTGAACTCAAATCCATCAATTTTTTACTTTATAGTTTGTATTTTCAAAGTCTTATTTATGAAGTCTTTCTGCTCTTTGGTATTTTCTGCTCTGTAGTGTTACCCCCAGTGGCTTTATGATACAAGTCTGTTTGCGTGCCCTTTGAAGACATGTCTTTCTTTTTCTTCTCAATTATAGCTCTCAGGAGGCTTGACAGTTGGTGCCAATGTTTGGCTGCTCCTGATAGAGGGAAAAGTGTAAGAAAATTGATGCACCACTCTTCTTCTCTAAGCCCTGCTCTTCCACTCACAAGATTGGGTTTCTGTGACCTGTTTGTACTACATGAATCCTGTCTGCTCAGCCATAGCTGATTGGGAAGAGATGCATACTTAATTGAGTACACAAAATCTTCCTCCCAGGAATTTGGAATTAGGACTAAGAGATATTAACCAGTTTCTGCTGGTTTCTTGAAAGATGCAAATTGAGGAGTGTTAAGGTGGCCATCTTCCACAGAGGTTTGTAGAAATGGTCTACAGAGAAAGGAGAATGAAGACGATGTGCACATAGAAACAGAAAAAGGCCTTACGGCTCCACAGAGAAAGTGAGAGAGAATGGGAGAGTAGTTGTCCTGGTTCCTGATGACTTTCTAGGTTCCGGTTCTGTTCTCTCCTGAGACCAGCTTGCATTTCCTTATCTGTATTAGTTAGAGGTGGCTAACTGCTGTTACAGACTCCAAAGTGTAGAATGGCCCTAACACAATAGAAGTTTTTTTTTTTTTTTTCCCTTCTCTCACATAAACAGTTCCAGATGATTCTGAGTTGGTAGGGGTGGCAATAGGAGATGGCTCCGTGCCACATAGTTATTCAGGAACCCAGGCTGATAGAGGCACTGACATTTTTAACACATGGCTTCCAGAGTCTCCTTGAGTGTCATCATCCAGTCTGCAGATGGGACATGAACATGGAGTTTAATACATGGGAGGCTTTTTTTTTTTTTTTTAATTGTGCTTTGGGTGAAAATTTACAGAGCAAATTCACTTTCCATACAGCAGTTCATATACATTTTGTCTCATGACATTGACTACAATTTACCACAATGCAACAGCTCCCTTCCCACTTCCTCCCAATAGTTACTTCTTCCCTGTGTCCATCCCTCCATGTACCCCTGCCCCCTGAGTTGCCTCCCTGTGCATAAATAGCCCTTTTTTCTCCCATGATTGTTCTCTCCAAGGAGTGTATTTATCTCAGGTAAATGCTCAACTGATATGCCTGTCTTTTGTTTGGCTGGAAGCCACAGGTGTGGGTTCAATTCCAGACTTGAAGGGCAGCTAGGGGGCATAGTCTCAGTGGTTCCACCAGGCTCTATCAGAGCAGCAAACCTGGTTCCCCTCCTTTTTTTTTTTCCAAATGATTTTGAGTTTTGTTCCACATTATTCTCCCTGTATATCCAGGATTGCCTCCACAGGTCTCCCTCCGAGTGGTTGACGGTGGTAGCCAGGCACCATCTAGTTCTTCTGGTCTCATAGTCGTACAAGCTGAGGATCGTATGGTATACCAATCACTAGGACTAATTGTTTCCATGAGTCTTTGGTTTTCTTCATTATTCTTTGCTCTGAATGAGGAGAGACCCATTGTTGCATCTAGATGGCTGCTTGCAAGCTTTGAAGATCCCAGTCGTTACTCACAATACATTGTTGTTGTTATGTGCCGTCAAGTCGGCCCTGACTCATAGCGACCCATCCTTGGGTTTCCGTGGCCGTATCACTATGGAAGTAGATTGCCCAACCTTCCTTCCGAGGAGTGGCTGGTGGGTTTGAACCACCAGCCTTCTGGTTAACAGTCAAGTGCCTTAGACACTATGCTACCAGAGCTCCTCTCACAATACATACGAGGTTGTTATAGGCTAGGCCTTGAACTCGCACACATCATTCATGTTCCTTTGACTGGAACTCAGTCACATGGCCACATTTAACTGTTCGGGAGGCTGTGAAATGTAGTCTAGTTGTGGACCCAAAAGAAATAAAAATGGGTTTGGTGAATAGCTAGAAACTACTATATCACACTTAGAATCTGTTTGATACCTCTATATTCTTATAATCAAGTTCCTGGTTTTTCCTAAACTGTTTTGAGTTGGCTTCTGTTATTTGTACCTAAATGTATATTTGCATAATAATGATATTTAAAAGAATAAAAGAAATAAAGACATTCATTTTTCTCAGGAAAACTGGATCGATTTCCACCCATGATGCATCATCGCCAGGCACCCTCCGATGGCCACACTCCTGGGGCTCGATTCCAGAGGTCTCACCTTGCAGAGGCATTTGCAAAGGCCAAAGGAGCCGGTGGAGGCCCCGGAGGAGGAGGTAGTGGAAGAGGCCTGATGGGGCAGATTATTCCAATCTATGGTTTTGGGATTTTCTTATATATACTGTACATTCTATTTAAGGTAAGTAGAATCATTTGGTCATATTATATCAGAGAAAATCTATCAAAAATTCACTATCTGCTTTAAACCCTTTATAGTTCATACCCTCTTTCAGAGTCATCATCTCTTTAACCTTTGACTTCTATTGTGAGGTACTTAGGATAGAAAATGTCTCAGTTTTACAGATGAGAAAGTCTTCCCTTAAAGTGATTTGCTTAGAAATGGCAACTAAAAAGGTAAAACCAGGACTTGAACATAGGTCTTCTGGTTCCTAATCCAGTGAATGTTCTAGTTTAAAAAAAAAAAAATTTGACTGAGCATCTTTGCCAGCTGAAAAGGCATAAAGATGCTCTAACAGCAGCTTTATTACAGGGATTGGCAGAGTGATTTCCAGGCACCCACTGGGAAGCCAAATAATAGCTGTATCAACACCACCTTGTCCCTTCAACCCCAGGAGTGTGAGCTGCAGTTTGTAACACTGTCCTGGTAATACTCCTGAGGTAGAACTCTCATGTCCTACAACTAAACTGGATATTTCCTAACTTTGGAGAGACATAATTTGGATTCTTTAAAAGCAGAACCCCAATTAAGTCCCACCTCCAAGTAGAATTTTGCAGGCCATGGGCCTAATTGAGGAGTGTGAGGTAGAGGCAGAAGCTTCACTTTGCCTTCCCAATTAGACTAAGAGGTATGTTCCTTATTGCCCAGGAATTCTGCAGGTAGCCTGTATTGACTCTCCAAGAATGCTCTTAGGGGCTGCACATCTAGTAGTTAAGCATGGGCAAGACAGGGGACCTGCAGGGAGTTTGTTTTTCCCCTATGCCTTGATAATCTTTCACCTGGAGATCATCTCATCTTTTTTTGGCTTTTCTTTCTTTTGAGATGCTTCTCTAATGTTGCAATTTGATCCCAACCTTTTTATTTTTTTCTTCATTTAATATGAGGGGTTCCATGACTTTGAGGTTCTGAGCTGCTGTTGATGTGCTGTACCTCCTTCAATTCTCAGCTCTCAAAGGGGAAGACAACTGCAGAGGATCAGAAATGCTCTACTGCCACACCTGGAAACACCCACCGGAAAATTAGTAAGTTCCACTTCTCAGTATATTCACAAGTGCTACCGAGTAAGATGCTATACTACAGCCAGAAGAACAAATCTTTGAGTATGACATAAAAGCATTTCTCAGTTGCTCCAAATTAATCTGATGCCATTTTTACCTTAACTCTGGAGATTCTCGAAAGTTCCCATATTGATGGTGGGCTTTTAAGGAAGTTTTTAAAAGAAAGACATCATTAAAAGAAAGTGTGGTTGAGCCAGTGAAGCCTCTGTGCAAGGCTGTACTGCTTTTTGTATTTCTTCCTGGATCCTCTATGGAAATAGATATGGCACAGTCTTATTATGCATCTTTTTTGGAAATCTTAAATATTCAAGGAATCCTTTAAGAAAGCTGTTATATTCTTAACTGAGATCGTGTCTAATCAACAGTGACAGTAAATGCATCAATAAAATAATTTTTAAAGGAATTGTGGAATCTGTGAATAGTAGATTCTCTATCCTGTCATACAATGTAATTAAAACAGAACAAAGTAAATCAAATGCAGTCCTAAGAGCAGCTGTTTTAATAATAATGGTAATAGCACTATATAAACTTATCCTTCAGTTTTGAATTATGCAGGAAATAAAAATATCCTGAGCACTTGTGCAGTGCAGTCCTTTACAAGTGTTAACTAAATGCATAAGAGTGTGTTCTAGAAGTGTTAAAGGACCTTTAAAATGTTACATTTTACAATGACTCTCCATATATTTCAAAGTAGTAGAAAATTGAAAACCTGGAATAGCTACACAATGAACATTTTATTTTCCTAGTGCCTTAAAATTTATGTCATGTACTGATTGAGTTGTTGTTTTCTGTTCTACATTTAGGGTCTTATTTCTGTTCTAACAGATAGATGTGCTCCATACTGACCCATTAAGCAAACTGCTTCTGGGAGGCAGGTTTACACCAAGCATGGCCCCTCTTCACACGAGATGACAGGGGTAGAAGACCATGGGGAGGGAGTCTCAGCCCCACTTCAAGATGTCATCTATTAAAGAAGCTTAACATTCAAACTATTAGCTGCCAGATACGTCTTCACACCTTAGGTGCAAGTGAAATATTGGTCATTTCAGGGTCTTAGCTCCTTTTCTAAAGTAACTTACAGTTTGGTACCTTACCCTGAAACATCATTTGGATCAGTAGGGTATGTTTATCTTCTGCATTTCCTCTTGGGTAACTTTGTAGGGGTGTGTTTTCACTCCTAGGTATTTTCTTTAGTTGGTCCTGCTGGATTTCTGGGTGTAAGAGGGAGTGATTTGTTCATCACTCATTAAACATGTCTATAGATCTCTGTGCCCAGAACTTAGTATCCTTTTTGTCTTGATTGGATTAGGTGGAGACACTCTCAGTCTCTTCTCTGAGTCTCAGAACCAGCCTGGATTATTGTAGACTGTCACAGCCAGCTGTGTTTCAGAAAAGGGCTTAAGGAGCTATCTGTGTTGGTTCTTAGATTGATGCTTATTTTTCAGCCAATTTTGAGCTTGCCCAACTGCAAGAAAAACTGAAGGAGACAGAGGAAGCCATGGAAAAATTAATCAACAGAGTGGGACCTAATGGTGGGAGGTAGGTTTTCAGACCATTTCCCGTTTAGAGAATCCACTCAAAATTTTGCTTTTCTTTGATCTATGGACCACTTACTTTCATTTTATATAATTGTCAGTTTGTTTTTTACATATCATTTCTCATATAAAATTGCCACTTTCATACTATAAGCAACCTCAGTTTTTCAAGAGTAAAAGCCTAGTTTCAGTGTTGTGCATATTACTGAGTGAAAGAGTAAATATACGAGAGTAAAATATTGCAGTGTCTGAAACTTCATTTTAATGCTTATGTAAAGATTAATATTAAATTTTTGATACTATTAAAAGTTTTTAATAGTATCTAATAAAATTTTTCAGACATAAGATAGTTTCACTTGTGAGCAATGGAGATCAACATACATGTTTAAGTAATGAAGCCTCCTGGGAGGTCAGTATTGTGCCTCACATCTGATATTAAGCACAATCTCTAGCCCAAGATTACAAAGACTAAGAAAAGGATCTAGAAATCAGAATCAAAGTGTCCTCATTTCTGGTCAGCAAAATTTGCCTCCTGGAGAAGTAAGTCTAGTGCCAGTGATTCACCTCCCAGAAGTATGGCGTGGTTGGAGGGGAGTAGTGAGGAGGCAAACTCTGGCAGCCAATAGCACTGACAGGTACGTTGAGCATGCATTTTGGACTGTAGATTTCTGGCAATGGATTGCTGGAATGTAAGCTCTTTGAGGACAGATTTGGTCTATTTTGTTTACTGTGTTCACATAGTAGGTACTAAGTAAATACTTGTTGGATTGAGAATACTCACTTTTGATATAAGCATTTGTACATATATTCACAGTTGAAGAGTAAATCATGGCATGCCCCGTTTAGACCCCTCTTCAGTTCCTGACTGGTACATACAGGGTTCTATGGGTCATGTCTCATAGATACCTACCTTATGCTCCTCAAACAGTAAATGTTTCTTGGGTGAATGAATGTCCATAATGTCCATAATCTACACCAAGCTGAACCTATCCTACCTTTAGTAGTCCCCATCTCAGCAAATGGCTCCACCATCTACTTAGTTACCCAAAGCAGAAATTAGAAGTCATCCTTGATTCACCCTTTCCTTCACTTCCCATACCTCATCAATCACCATATCTTGTCATTTCCACCTAATTAATAAGTCTGTCTCCCTGCAATAGACTGTAAATTCCATAAGAGTCTAGCACAGGCCCATGGTAAGTGCTAAAAAGTATTAGTGAAATAGATGAAAGAATGAGGGAGTGAATGCTTTTACTTTGGGCATAGGTCAGAACTACCTCATGTGGTTTCCTTTTCTCTGATTTTGCCTCCCCTTCATTCTACTTTCTACTTTCCAAATAGATGGATTATGTGTTTTGCTTTGCCCTTCAACAGGCCCCTGTTGCCCTTGATAAAGTCCAGAGTCCATCTCATGGCTCACATGGTCCTAAATGATCTGGGTCTGCAGACTTCGTTTGCCTTGTCTTTCTCCATCCCTCTCTCTCTCTCTCAGTCTCTGGTCCAATCACACTTGACTATATGCTGTCTCTCTAAAATAGCTGTCAATTTTTGCTTCTAGGACTTTGTAAATACTTCTCCCTTTGCCTGGGGTGCTTTTCCTATCCTGCCACACACACTTATTTTAACTCTTGCTTGTCTTATAAGTCTCAACATTGACATCACTTTCTCTGAGAATCCCTCCCTAAACCCACAAAACTTGGTTAGATGCTCTTCTTATGTGCTCCAACACCACCTGGGTTTGCTTTGTTATTGTATTCATTGTATTATATTCTGATCTGTTTTCTGTCTTATCCAATGCCCTATAACCTTCTTGAGAGCAGGGAATTTTAATTGTTTAAATTTGTGTTCCTGTGGTGCCAGTGAAGAACACTGAACATTACATGGACTGCTAGAACAATTAACAAATCTGTCTTGGAATAAGAACAGCCAGAATGCTCCTTAGACATGAGGATGGCAAGACTTCATCTCACACACTTTGGACTGTTACCAGGAGGGACTAGTCCCTGGAGAAGCACATCATGCCTGGTAAAGTAGAGAGTCAGTAAAAAAAAAAGAGGGAGGACCCCTAACAAGAAGGACTGACACAGTAGCTGCAACAATGGTCTCAAACATAGCAAGGATTATGAGGATGGTGCAAGACTGGGCAATATTTCATTCTTTGGTACATGAGGTCCCTGTGAGCCTGAGTGACTCAGCAGCACCTAACAACAACAGTGTGGGCACATTTATAAAGGCAATACACGTTGAAAGAACGAATGAGGTAGATCTAAAGAAAGTGCTTTAAAGCAGGTGGCTGTGGCAATAATACCTTCTTTGGTACCTATTCTCATTGCGGCCCTGGATGGTTGTCAGCAGCAGTTATTATTTTACGTACAAAGAACTGCATCTCAGAGAGGTAAAGTGTACTTGAGGAACGAGTATTATTTTTTTATGGCTACTGTAACAAATCACCACAAACTTGGTAACTTAAAACAACAGAAATTTATTTAGGAGAGCTGAGAGGTTGGATGGTTTCACCCTAAGGCTTGAACTACAAGTGAAAGAGGGATTGCTTCCCCAATGGAAAACTACTAAGTAGATAATAGCAATGAAGGAGAAGAAAGAGATAAAGATGATTTTGAGATTTACAGCCCAAACTGGAAGGAAATTTATGGCATTAACCAAGATGTAAACACAGAAGAAGAGAAGGAAGATAAACCTTTGGAATAGGGATCATGAGTTCATTTTTGAATATGGTTGAGGTGCCACCAGAACATCCAAGTGTAAATATACAATAGCAATAGGAAATTTGAACCTTGAGGTCAGACAAAGGACATAGGTTATTTGGCTGGAGATAAACAACTAGGGCTGTGGGGAAAGATGAATTCACTAAATCCTCATGGCATATCATTCTGTGCTGTGGCCTGCACTCTTCTCTTGATGGTTTGATTTCTATTCTAACTATGAATGGTAGTGGTAGAATCTGTTTCATTCTCTCTGTATTTAACTATTAGACTCAGAACTTGATGATTCCTCTGGGTTTATAGCATTCAAAAGTCTGATGAGGTAATCTGCCCAGCAGGACCCTTTATTTTCCTGACATTTTGGAATCTTCCATATCTAATCTCTCCTGGCCTGCCAGTTCATGCAGTTGCTCATGATTCTGCACCAGCTGGACCTAGTTTTGAGAGGTGAATTTAAGATTAACTTCAAAGTAGTGGCAAATCCTCCAGGTGAAAATGCTTGGCAGATAACTGGAGTTATAAGAATGACCTCTCTATGAAAAGTCAGGATGAGCGGTAGAAATTGGGCATAACTTGCGTAGAGGTGATGACTTAATCTGTGATAGGGGTCAGCTTCCTGAGGGCATGCTTGTACAAACGGAGAGCTTAGGGTCCTAGGGCTAATAAGCCTTTGGGAAAGCCATGTTTTAAGAGGTGGGAGGAGGAAAGTGAGCCAGAATCAGAGATAAAGGGAATGGTTAAATAAGTAGAAGGAATAAATATGTTACAATAGCCAAGGAAAGAAGTTTCCAGGAGAGGAGGTCCACAGTGTAGAGAGGTGAGGAAGATTGAAATGAGAGAAAAAGAACCCCCATCTTGGGAGTAAAGTGGATACTGATGATTTTCACAAGTTTTGGTAAAATGATGTGATAGAAGCCAGGTTTCCAGGGGAGGGAGAAAATGGATGGCAAGGAAATGGGGACCAAATCAACCTAACAATATGTATTGAGCGCTTAGAATGTTCATGGCACTGTGCCTACACTATTGTGAACTCATTATCACTACCCTCCAGGAGTTTTCCAAGTTGAGACAATAAGGAACCGGTGAAATGTTCTTTGCAATAAATTCAGAAGATGTCATAAGGTGGGCCATGATTAATTGCCTAATGCATGATGTAGACTATACCAATGTGAACAATAGGAAAAGAGGATGATTTAGTTTGGAATTCTCTGAGAAACTTCTCTTGTCTGTCCCTGCTTCTTCTAGCCTAGCAGTCAGCTATCTTTCTTTTAGTTAAGGCCTCTAATTTTCCGTAGGTTAGAAAACCACTAAATCTAGACTGTTTCATTCAGTAATGATCAGAGTGCCCTGCATACAGTCTCCAGAGAAATAACATTTGCAGCCCAATCACAAGAGCTTTGTAGAAAGTGCATAGACTCTTCTAGCTGGGGGTGACCTAGTCTGCCCTAGACATACCCTACAAAGTGTTTTGCTAGTAAGGACTCAGGGTTACGTGGAGCAGACAAGCAGTTGTGGTAGTCAGGACTCTTGTACTGATGGGAAGAATAGAGTTGTAACAGGCTGTGATATGTACCCACTGGTTGTTTAAACAATACACATTTACTATTACAGTGCACACACAGGTTGTTCACTAATAATATCACATTCATTTGATCAGAGCCAGAACACACAAGACACTCCCAAGAGCATTAGCACATGACAAGTAGGTAGCAAGCAGTAAATAGAAATCAATGTTTGCTCTTAAATAATGGTTTCATGATGGAAGATCAATGTTTACTCACTGAGTGGGCATATCTTAGGTGTCAATAGGTGCTCCACCCTCTTCTCTGGTGCTCCAGCTCTCACCCTGCAACCTGGGCTGGCGTCATGACCCCTCTTGAAGGAGAACTGCTCTGAGGGTAAACCCTACATAGGATGCTCCCAGGCTTGTTGTGCAGGCCCCCAGCCCCTGCACTCCGGCTGGAGTTTCTGAAGCTGCCAGCCCCTCTGTTTGTGGTCTATGCTGCTTCCAGTGCTGTAGCAGTCCTAAGTGCGTTGCAGTTCTCGGCCCATTCCCCTCAGACTGCTCTGCTTCCGTTTCTCTGTTCAGCAGACTTTGGCTTCTGCTTTCTCTGACCTTCTACTGGGTCTTATGTTCCTGCTATTGCTGGTGCCAGTCTCTTCTGAAGAATTTTCCAATCTCTTATCCCCTGGAGCTTACATCTCTACCCTGGGACAAAGATTGGGAGGAGAAGGGATTTTCTTCAGCACAGTACAGGGATATTCTTCAGCACAGTACAGTTTCTGTATCCACCACGGATGTATTCTCCCCTCCTCTGAGAGCAGAATACCCACACTCTCCAACCCACAAAGCTCCCATGACCCTTTGTCTTCCCAGGCCTTTATTGGCCTTAGCACAAGCCTCCTGAGGCTTAGTCAGCCTCAGGCCCCTGGTGATCCCTCTTAGTCAGGTCGAGCCTAATCACTAGCCTCAGGTGTAGTCCTCCTCTCAGAACCAGGACCAAATGGCCAAATTGAACCCTACAAAAGGGATTCCATACATTGCAAAGGCCCTAGAAACACAGGATATTAGCTGACTGTAGAACAGGCAGACTCTAAGGCTTTTTGGTGTCGAAGAAATAGAGTGTTGTAGTGTGTTTTGTTTTCTTCCACTGAAGTTTGTGGAAATGTTGACCCTTTACTTTCCTCAGATACCATCTTATGTTGGAGGGTGAAACACCATTTCCCCCTTATTAGTCATTAAGACTGAAAAAGTTTGTTATGCTGAGCATAAAAAGAAATTCAGGCTTGGGATTGGCTGCTTAGGAAAATAAATGGCACCTGCAAGGCTGGTACAGAATGTGTCATTTTTCCCTCCTGAGTGATATATTGACTTGGAATGCTTTGGGTTTTTATGAGGAGAACAAGTAGCCTGTTAAGTCCTGCCACTAGATAAAACTGGTCCCAAAGCAGACAGTTCTCAGTCCTCTAAGTAGGGCCTTGTCTGCATAGCACTATGCTGCAATGCTTCTTTCTCAAAGAAAATAATCACCTTATTTTTGCAGACATTTACACAGAGCCACATAGGTACATTGGGAGTCAAACCCAGATTTTCTGTGAAACTTGAGCACTGTGCTTCAAGAATTTCACAGAATGCTATCAGAAGTCAGGAGACTTTAGTTTTAGTTATAGTGCTATGATTGAATAATTAGCAATATGAATAAATATATAATTTTCCCTCTCTGGACCTCAATTTTCTACTTTCTCTGAATTAGATAATTGAGTTGTCAGAATGATCCAGCTCTAAATTTTAGGATTTATCCTTACTCCTGCACCAGTAGATTGAGCATGGTAATTGTAAGGTTGGCCTAGAAGCATATTTTTTCCCTGGATGAAGCTAATGGCCCAGCACATTTTCTTTTGATGACTTTGCTTCACAGAAAAGTGGCTTTTAGTAATGTGAGCAACAGTGAAACTGCTTGAGTTTAGAGAGCCAAGCAGTGAGGTATACTGACAAAGACACTGGACTGAAAGCTGAGACATCTAGGGTCTACTCCCAGCATTGACGGGACCTTGGGTGATCACTTGATCTATTGTGGGCCTTAGTTTTATGATTTGTAAAACATCTCTAAAATCTAACATCTCTAAAATCTCATCCTAGCTATGCAGTTCTAGAATCAATTCCTAGAATAATTATCCTATGCTATTGGACTTCCTATTCTAGAATCTAGACATGTTCTAGTGACGTTTATGTCCAATGCCTAGGAATACTTCCTGCTAAGTGGCTGGATTGTCTGGTATTTCCAAGCAGAGCACAGACTGTGACTTCTGATCAAGAGAAACAGTTGTTGCATCAGCTCCGAGAAATCACCAGAGTCATGAAAGAAGGAAAATTCATTGACAGACTCACTCCAGAGAAAGAAGCTGAAGAGGCCCCTTACATGGAAGACTGGGAAGGTAAATCATATCTTCTTATTGTTTTGTTAGTTGTTGGCACAGAAAACAGATCTTACAAAAAATTTTTTTTTTAAATCTGCTTTATTACTGAGCTATAATGTATATACAAAAAAAATTCACCAATTTAAAGTATATAGTTGGATGTCTTCTGGCAGTTTTACAGAGTTGTGTAGTCACACCACATTCATGATATAGAACATGTCCATCACCCCAAAAGGTTCCCTTCCCTTTGCACCTAATCCCCTCCTCCCACCCCTGGAAACAACTGAACTTTCTGTCCCTATGTTGTTGTTGTTGTTGTTGTTAGGTGCCATTGAGTCATCTCCGACTCATAGCGACCCTGTGCACAGCAGAACCAAACACTGCCTGGTCCTGTGCCAGCCTCATGATCTTTTCTATACCTGAGCCCATTGTTGCCACTGTGTCAGTCCATCTTGTTGAGGGCCTTCCCCTTCTTTGTTGACCCTCCACTTTACCAAGCATGATATCCTTCTCCAGAGAATGGTTCCTTCTGACAACATGACCAAAGTAGGTGAGATGAAGTCTGGCCATTCTCACTTCCAAAGAGCATTCTGGCTGCACTTCCTCCAGGACAGATTTGTTAGTTCTTTTAGCAGTCCATGGTACCTTCAGCATTCTTCTCTTAACACCACAACTCAAAAATATCAACTCTTCTTTGATCTTCCTTACTCATTGTCCAGCTCTCACATGCATAAGAGGCAATGAAAAATATGATGGCTTGGGTTAGGCACACCTTAGTCTTCTAGGAGACATCTTTGCTCTTCAGCACTTGAAAGAGGTCTTTTGCAGCAGATTTTTCCAATGCAATATGTTGTCCGATGTCTTGACTGCTGCTTCCATTGGTGTTGATTGTAGAACCAAGTAATATGAAGTCTTTGACAACTTCAGTCTTTTCTCCATATTGTGAAGCTGTTTATTGGACCAGTTGTGAGGATTTTTGTTTTCTTTATATTGAGGTGTAATCCATATTTCAGACTGTAGTCTTTAATCT
The DNA here is from genome assembly GCF_000298275.1 of Orycteropus afer afer. NCBI lineage: Eukaryota > Metazoa > Chordata > Mammalia > Tubulidentata > Orycteropodidae > Orycteropus > Orycteropus afer. The sequence goes on along the minus strand of NW_006921601.1, from coordinate 4,468,955 downwards.
TCATCAGTAAGTGCTTCAAGTTTTCCTCACTTTCAGCAAACAAAGTTGTGTCATCTGTGTATTGCAGGTTATTAATGAGTCTTCCTCCAATCCCGATGCCATGTTCCTCTTCATATAATCCAGCTTCTTGGATTATTTGCTCAGCATACAAATCTTCATTTTGAACCATTCAGTATCCCCTTGTTATGTTCGAATGACAGCCTCCTGATCTGTGTATAATCAAGTGAGTATAATCAAGTGTTCTGGAATTCTCATTCTTCTCAGTGTTATCCATAATTTGTTATGATCCACACAATCGAATGCTTTTGCATAGTCAATAAAATATAAGTAAACACCTTTCTGGTATTCTTTGCTTTCAGCTAAGATCCATCTGACATCAGCAATGATATTCCTTATTCCACATCCTCTTCTGAATCTAGTGTGCATTTCTGGAACCTCTCTGTCAATATACTGCTGCAACTGTTTTTGAATTATCTTCAGTAAGATTTTACTTGCATATGATATTAATGATATTGTTTGATAATTTCTACATTCTGTGATATCACCTTGCTTTGAAACGGGTACAAACATGGATCTCTTCCAGTCAGTTGGCCAGGTAGCTGTCTTTGAAATCTCTTGGCATAGTCAAGTGAGTGCCTTCAGCAGGGCATCCATTTGTTGAACATCTCTATGGATATTCCGTCAGTTCCTGGAGTCTTGTTCTTCACCAATTCCTTCAGTGCAACTTTGACTTCTTCCTTCAGTACCATTGTTTCTTGATCATATGCCACCTCCTGAAATGGATGAACATTGGCCAATTCTTTTTGGTACAGTAACTCTGTGTATTCCTCCCATCTTCTCTTGATGTTTCCTGCATCATTCAATATTTTGCCCATAGAATCTTTCAATATTGCAACTCAAGGCTTAAATTTTTTCCTCAGTTATTTCAGCTTGAGAAATGCCAAGTGTGTTCTTCTCTTTTGGTTTTCTAACTCCAGGTCTTTGCACAATTCATTATAGTAATTGGCTTTGTCTGCTTGAGCTGCTCGTTAAAATCTTCTGTTCAGCTCTTTTATCTTGTCATTTCTTCCATTTGCTTTTGCTACTCTCTGTTCAAAGGCAAGTTTCAGAGTCTCTTCTGAAATCCATTTTGGTCTTTTCTTCTTTTCTTGTCTTTTTAATGCCTCTTTCTTCATGGATGATGTTCTTGATGTCATCCCACAATTCCTCTGGTTTTTGGTCATTGGTATTCAATGCATCAAATCTATATTTTAAGTGGCCTCTAAATTCAGGAAGGATATTATTAAGTTCATATTTTGGCTCTCGTGGATTTAATTGTCTTCAACTTTAACTTGAACGTGCATATGAACAGTTGATGGTCTGTTCTACAGTCAGCACTTGGCCTTGTTTTGGCTGAAGATACTGAACTTCTTCATCACCTCTTGCCACAGATGTAGTCCACCTGATTTCTGTGTATTCCATCTGGTGAAGTCCACATGTATAGCCATCACTTATGTTGTTGAAAAAAAGGTATTTGCAATGAATGAGTCATTGGTCTTGCAACATTCTATCATGTGATCTCTAGTGTTATTTCTATCACCAAGGCCATATTTTCTAACTACCAGTAACTCTTCTTTGTTTCCAACTTTTGCATTCAAGTCACCAGTGATAATCAACACATCTTGATTGCATGTTCGGTCAATTTCAGACTGCAGAAGTTGGTAGAAATCTTCAGTTTGCCCATCTTTGGCTTTGGTGGTTGGTGCATAGATTTGAATAATAGTAGTATTAACTAACCTTCCTTGTAGGCATATGGATGTTATCATATCACTGACAGCACTGCACTTCAGGACAGATCTTGAAACAGTCTTTGTGATGATGAATGCCATGCCATTCCGCTTCAACTTTTCATTCCCGGCATAGTAGATCATATGGTTGTCTGATTCAAAATGGCCAAAACCAGTCCATTTCAGCTCACTAATGCCTAGGATGGGAGCTCTGGTAGCATAGTGCCTAAGGCACTTGACTGCTAACCAGAAGGCTGGCGCGGTTCAAACCCACCAGCCACTCCTCGGAAGGAAGATGGGGCAATCTACTTCCATAGTGATACTGCCTCGGAAACCCAAGGAGGGGTCGCTATGA
>NW_006921601.1:4465992-4466519 GCF_000298275.1 Orycteropus afer afer | reverse complement strand
AAGTCTTCAGACATATGTTTGTAGTTCTCTTGGGTATGCCTAAGAATGAGATTTCTGGGTTTTATTATAAAGTATATGTTTAACTTTATTAGAAACTGTCAACCTGTTTTCCAAAGTGGCTGTACTATACTGACTTCCCACCAGCAATGTATGAGAATTCCAGTTACTCCACATCCTTGCCAGCACTTGATATCATTATTATTTACAATTTTAGTCATTCTAGTAAGTGTACAGTGGTCTATAAATTGTGACTTTATTTTGCATATCCCAAATGACTAATGATGTTTAACATATTTTATGTGCTTTTTTGCCATCTCTATATCTTTGGTGAAGGGTCTGCTTAAATTGCCCATTTTTAAATTGGCTTGTTTGTCATCTTATTGACTTGCAAGAGTTCTTTATATATTCTGGATACAAGTCTTTTATCAGATATGTATTTTACAAATATTTTCTCCTAATTTGTTGCTTATGTTTTCATTTTCTTAAAATCATCTTTCAAAATGCAGAAGTTTTTTTTTTTTTTTTTT
>NW_006921601.1:4457472-4465360 GCF_000298275.1 Orycteropus afer afer | reverse complement strand
TTTGTTGTGTGAATGTACTATAATTTGGTTATCCATTCATCTGTTGGTGGGCATTTAGGTTGTCTCTTTGCTATAGTGAACTGTGCTGTGATGAACATGGGTGTGCATATGTCTGTTCTTGTCCTGTCTCTCACTTCTTTAGGATATATTCCTAGTAATGGAATTGCTGGTACAAATGGTATTTCTATTTGCACTTTTTTGAGGAAATGCCATACCATTTTCCACAATGGTTACACCATTTTACAGTCAAACTTGGGGGTTTTAAACATGTGGAAGAAATTATTTCAATTTGGGAAAGTCTTGAAAGTGGTATATACAGGTGATTTTAACTCATTCCTTGCTCTGTGCCTGGACCTAATTTTTTCAATTAATCATTGAACATTTATCTCCTTCCAGAGGAAGATGTAAAAATAACTAAAGTAGCACCTGCCCTCAAGGGGCTCCCAGATTAGAGAAACAGAAAATATTTAAATATAATGTGATGGGAGACGAGAAGATGACATCTTATCTATAGCCCAAACACTAGTTGCTCTACCATCTTAAACTCTAAAACTCATTGCTGTCGAGTCAGATCAAACTCATAGTAACCCCTCCTTGGATTTCTGAGGCAGTATCACTACAGAAGTAGATTGCCCAACCTTCCTTCTGAGGAGTAGCTAGAGTGTTTGAACTGCCAGCCTTCTGGTTAGCAGTTAAATGCCTTAGGTACTACACCATCTGAAAAACTAGGTGCAGCAGTTTGAAGCAGGTATTCTGGTGCTTGGAACAGCTCGTTAAGTCAGAGTATGCCAAACTCAGGGCAGTAGGATTAGAAAGGAGAGAGAGACAGTATAATTACCTGAAAAGAAAAAAAAAAAAAAAATAGGTGAACCTGCCATGCAGACCACTGACCAGCCAGTGAGGCGGGACATTGGAAGGCTCCCTGGGGCAGTGGAGAAAATGCACCAGAGGACCTGCGACCACTCCACGGATCTGCCTTCAGCACCCGCTTTTATTGTAAACTTGGGACCACAGGGAGGGAGCAGAGACCTGTCTGGCTCTGAGTGCCACTGAATTGGGAGAGGGCGGACCCTGGGACTAAATTGCGTGGACTCTGGGACTAACTTACAGTGCTGGTAAGGGCAGCTATCCTAGGACAGTTTTTTGGTATGGAAGGGCTGGAGTACAGGGTTTTTGTGGCTGTCTTAATCTGGCGGAAAGTGGCGGCTCCTTAACCATTGGGGTCTTTGCCAAACTTGAGCTGCAGGCCTGTGAGTAACAGTGTAACATCATCATTAGCAGCCTACTCAAAGCCCTGGGAATGGCTGCTGGCACCTAGGAGCTTTTTTTCTCTTTTCTTCCTCCTTTCCCAATCTCTCTGCTGCCTTATCCAATAGAAAAATCCCCATTAAGCCACCACAACACCTGCTTACTCGAATCTTAAACCCCCTTCACAAAAAACAGAGACCTGCATCCACATTCCACAAAGTGATTCCATCATCACAAAGAAAACTGCAGAGCAACCCAGCAAACCTGAATTAATAACCTAAAAAAAAATACACCAGCTCCACCTTTGCAAAAATATTAAATCATAAAATCAAGACAAAACAAATCAATACATAACTTAAAAGTTAAAGACAACTTCAGAATGTCTAGGAAACAACAGGCAACCTCAAATCACACAAAATAAAACAGAATGAGACAATAGAAATAAAATCCCAAACAAATGTCTTATTAAACATGGAGAAAGAAGTGGCAATAAAATTATCTGAGAAGGAATTTAGAAGGTATGTTTATAGAACTCTACAAGAGCTCAAGGTAACCACAAACAGAATCAAAGAAAACACAGACAGTACCCTGGAAGAACTCAGGAAAAGCATTCAAGAACAAATAATAAGATTAATGCACAATAAGAACTCATACAAAAACAGCAGTGAGAAATCCAGAAGATGAATACCAAAATTACAGAATTAGACAACACAGTAGAAGCACAAAAGAGTAGGCTAGAACTAGCTGAAGAATGCATTTCCCAACTAGAATATAAATCCCTTGACCCCAGCCTGTATGAAGAAAAGTCAGAACAAAGATTTAAGAGAAATAGAGAGAACTTAAGAGTTATATGGAATGACATGAAAAGAAACAACATACACCTCATTGGAATTCCAGAACAAGAAGAGGCAGGGGGGAAAAAAAAACACTTGAGAAAACTGTGGAAAACTTAGTAACAGAAAATCTCTCCCATATCATGAAGAAAGAAAAGATATTTGTCCAGGAAGCTCAAAGAACCCCATACAGGATAGATTCGAAGAGAAAAAACACTGAGACATATCATAATCAAACTTTCCAAAACCAATGACAAAGAAAGAATCTTGTGAGCTGCCTGGGACAAAAGAAATATTACTTATAAGAATCAAAATGTTAGGCTGAGTTCTGATTACTCAGCAGAAACCAAGAAGACAAGAAGGCAATGGGACGGCACATATAAAGCACTGAAGGAAAAGAACTTCCAACCAAGAATCCTGTATCCAGCCAAACTGTCCATCAAATATGAGGGTGGAAATCAAGAAATTCTCAGACAAACAGAAATTAAGTGATTTTGTGAAAACCAGACCAACCCTATAAGAAATGCTTACGGAAGTCCTTCCAATAGAGAACCCACAACAGAGAACAACAAAATCAGGACACATGACATCAACACTAAAACCAAATCAGAAATAGATGCTCAGAATAAGACCATAAAACACTGTACACTAAAAAACAAGAAAGTCAATCTGTACACGACAACAGCAACTAAAGAAATAGAGGAAATAAAAGTTCTAGGTACAAAACTTCCAAGTGGAGAGGAAAACAGGACAAGGTCCTCATAGAATAGACTGTTCCAAAAATATGGAGACAAGAATTCACTCCAAGGAAACCACAGAGAAAATTTATAGTCCCCCTAAGCAAACCCAGAAGGAAGGAAAACATATGGGTTTAGTAAGCACAAAACCAACAATAAAGAAGAAAAGAGAGGAAACACTTGACAACAAAATGAACTCAGCACAGAAAAGTATATGGACCAAGGGAAACTCCAACAACACAACAAAAAACACAATAGAATGACAGTAATCAATGCATACCTATCACTAATTACACTCAATGTGAATGGCCTACATGCACCAATCAAGAGAAAGAAAGTGGCAGACTGGATAAGAAAAGAAGACCCATTGATATGCTGCCTACAAGAGACCCACTGTAGGTAGACAAAAAAGGTAAAAACAAAGAGTTAAGGGGTGGAAAAAACATATACCAAGCCAACAGTAACCAAAAAAGAACAGGAGTGGCAATATTAATTTCTGATAAAATAGACTGTAAGGTGAAAAACAACATACATAAGAGAACAAGAAGGTCACTATATGATGCTGAAAGGATCAATTGACCAAGAACACATTACGATAATAAATATCTGTGCACTCAGTGAAAGTGCTCCAAAATACGTGAAGCAAAATTAATTGAATTGAAAGGGAAAATAGACAACTCTACAATAGTAGTAGGAGATTTTTAACACACCACTTTCAAGGATGGACAGATCGACTTGAAAAAACTCAACAAAGACATAGAAGAACTCAACAACACAATCAATCAACCAACTCAACCTCATAGATATATACAGAGCACTCCACCCAACAAAAACACAATTTACATTCTTCTCCATTGCACTTGGACCCTTCTCCAGAATAGATCATATGTTAGGACATAAAACAAGCCTCAATAAATTAAAAAACATTGAAATACTACAAAGCATCTTCTTGGACCCCAATGCTATAAAATTAGAAATTAATAACAGGAAGATCAAGGAAAAAACATCAAAGATCAAAATGTAGAAGTTGAACAATACACTGCTCAAAAACTGGGTAATAGAAGAAATTAAAAAATTCCTAGAAACAAACGAGAATGAAGATATATCTTACCAAAAGCTATGGGACACAACAAAAGCAGTACTCAGAGGTCAGTTTATAGCAATAAATGCACACATCAAAAAAGAGGAAAGAAACAAAATCAACACTCTCACTAAACAACTCCAACAATTAGAAAAAGAACAACAAAAGAATCCCACAGTATCTAGAAGTAAGGAAATAATAAAGGTCAGAGCAGAAATAAATGAAATGGACAACAAAAACCAATTGCGGTGTAGTAAATTACTTAGTGTGGCTTTTCTAGCCATAAGTCTTTGTAAACTCTGGGGTGGAATTTGCTGTGAGCAACTGAGGAGCTCCTGATTATAAAAGTTACCCACCTGGGGTATTTCTGTTGGGCGCAACACAAAGCAATGTTCTGGGATGTTCCTGCTCTCTCACAGGTGTTTAGAATTCTGATGTTATGATTGGCTAGTTCGGCCACTCTGCCAGGCTCAAAAGGAGGCCTCCTAGAGGCAGAACTCTCTTTGACTGCTGGTTGAGGAAGACGTGCTGCTGAAAAAGACATGCGCTGCTGAAAGAGACATGTGCTGCTGGAAAAGAGACGCAAGAGACACACATTGCTGAGTGAGACACCGAGGGACACTCACTGTTGGGAGAGAGACTGTGAGAGACTGTTAGGAGAAAGACTGTGGGCTGGGAGAGCAACTGAGCATTCTTCCTGAACTTGAATTGTAGCCTGGTGCTTCCCTAATAAACCCCATAATCTGTAAGTTCTGTGTGGCCACTGCAGTGAATTATCGAACCCAGGAGAGAGGTGGTGGTGCTTTGGGAGGAACGATGGGAGAAAGGGCTGGAGGGAGGCAGCATGTCTGGCCTGGCAGTAATAGGCTTTGGGCTATTGATGGTGCTTCTGTCTTCCTCTTGTGGGATTAGAGGATGTCAGAACATGTGGCCTCCTTGTCCTTTTTGCAACAACAGAGAAAATCAACAAAACAAGAAGCTGGTTCTTCGAAAAGTTTAACAAAATTGACAAACCACTGGCAAATCTAACGAAAGAAAAGAAAGAGAAGATGCAAATTACAAGAATAGTAAATAAAAAGGATGTCATCACAAAAGAACCAACGACATAAAAAATATGTTTTTGTTATGTGCCATCAAGTCAGACCCAACTCATAGCGACCCCTCCTTGGGTTTCCAAGGCAGTATCACTACGGAAGTAGATTGCCCAACTCTCCTTCTGAGGAGTGGCTGGTGTGTTTGAACCACCACCTTCTGGTTAATAGTCAAGTGCCTTAGGCACTATGCTACCAGATACTGACAGAATATTATGAAAAACTATAGTCCAACAGATCTGAGAACCTAGAAGAGATGGACAAGTTACTGGAATCACAAGAGCTATCTATACTATCCCACTCAGAGATAGAATACTTGAACAGACCCATAACAAAGGAAGAAATTTGAATAGGTCATAAAATAAGCTTCCCACAAGAAAAAGTCCTGACTCTGATGGCTTCACTTAAGAATTTTACCAAATACTCAGGGAAGAGTTGATACCTATACTACTCAAGCTATTCCAGAACATAGAAAAAGATGGAATACTCCCAAATGTATTTTATAAAGCAAGCATTAACGCTAATACAAAACCATAGAAAGACTCCACTAAAAAAGGAAAGGAAAACTACAGACCAATATCCCTCATGAACATAGATGCAAAAATCTTCAACAAAAGCCTAGCCAACAGAATCCAACAACATATAAAAAAAATAATACATCCTGACCAAGTGGGATTCATACCTGGTATGCAAGGTTGGTTCAACATCAGGAAAACAATCAATGTAATCCACCACATAAACAAAACAAAATAAAAGAACCATATGATTATATCAATCGACGCAGAAAGGCATTTGATAAAATACAACACCTGTTCCTGTTCAGAACTCGCCACAAAATAGGAATAGAAGGGAAATTCCTCAACATAATAAAGGGCATATATGCAAAGCCAATGGCCAATATTATTATTAATGGAAAAAGACTCAAAGTGTTCTCCTTACAAATGGAACCAGACAGGGATGCCCTCTATCACCACTCCTATTTAACATTGTATTGAAAGTCCTAGCCAGGGCAATAAGGCAAGAAAGTGAAATAAAAGGCATCCAAATTGGTAAAGAGGAAGTAAACCTCTCTATTTGTTAATGATATCATCCTATACATAGAAAACCCAACAGACTCAGCCAAAAAAAAAAAAAAACCCTACTGGAACTAATATAGAGAGGTTCAACAAAGTGGCAGGGTACAATGTCAACATGCAAAAATTAGATGGATTCCTCTACATTAACAAAGAGACCTCTGAAAATGAAATAGGGGAAACAATAGCATTTACAGTAGCTACTAAAAAACTAAAATATCTAGGAATAAATCTTACCAGAGACACAAAAGACCTATACAAAGAAAACTATAAAACACTACTATAGGATACAACAAGGGATCTACATAAATGGAAGAACCTGCCTTGTTCATGGATAGGTAGACTGAATACTGTGAAAATACCAATACTACCTAAAACATTCTACACATTCAATGCAATCCTGATCCAGATACCAACAAAATTTTTTAAGGACATGGAAAACCAATTACTAACTTCATATGGAAAGGAAAGAGACCTCATATAAGCAGAGCACTACTGAAGAAGAAGAACAAAGTGGGAGGTCTCACACTCCCGGATCTTAAAACCTACTGTACAGCCACAGTAGTCAAAACAGTGTGGTATTGGAAAGTGGTAAGATGGCGGACTAGGCAGAAAGACTGCACAGACCCTCTTCAACAAAGAAAAGGGAAACCAATTAACACAGACAAAGAAGATAATTCTGGACCCCTGAGCCTTTAAGGGAAGGATATAGAAGTGGACTAAACCCCAACTAGCAGAAGAATTTGCATGAAATACCAAAAAAGGAGCTGTGGTCTGGCAGTGATCCTGAGCAATCCTGATGGCACAGCACAGACAGCTTTGAGAGTGCTGAGTGGTAGTAGGACCTAAGAATTAACCTAAAAATCAGCCCTGCTAGCCAGGGACTGCACAGAGGACTGCTCTGGTGGCTGAGGAATAAACGGAGAAGGTGAAGAGAAACGCGGGCTGAGCTGTGGACTTTGGCCTGTCCAGAGGGTGCTGCCATTTTGAATGTTCACAAGTGGCTTGACCATTTTGGATATTTAAAGAGACAGTGCTCTTGCAGATTCCAGAGGCTTAAGAACAGGTTGTTACTCTTATACCCCATACCCACTTGGTGAATGGAGGTGCAGCCATCCCTCACTCCCACCTATCTTCTGGGCCCACAGGAACTCCTTCACAGTCTGTGTGCTCAGAGAGCCTGGGTGCCCTGCCCTGTCCTCCATCAATTTTTTTTCCTTTATTTATTTATTTATTTATTTTATTTTTCACTTTCTTTTTTCTGGTGATTAGTTAGCTTGTATTTGTCTGTTTTAAAACAACTATTATTATTAATACTTTTGTCCTTTTTACTATTATTCTTATTCTTCCATTCCCAGGTCCTAGTTGCAGCTTATTTTCTTTTCCCTGTTCCTGGCTGAAATTTTTTTTTAATTTAACTTTTTTCCCTCTTTTTTCTTGTGGTTAACCCCATTGCTTGTTTTTTGTTTTGCATTTTTCCTTCATTATTCTCCTTCTTTACCTTTTTCTCTTAGTGCCCTATCCCCAGATATTGCAGGTTTTCTTGTTGTGTTTTTTTTTTTTTGCTACTCTTCCTGTGTGATTACATGGTGTGTTTTTTGTCCATGTGCTTTTAGTTTTTTGACCGTTATTCAATTGTAAGTTTTGTCTAACTGAGTGGGAGACAGCAACAGTCCCCATAAGACACAACTACACCCACACCTCCTGCAACTTCACTTACTGAGCGAGAGCCATTTCCTCCTTCTCCACCAACAGGCCAACGATAAAAATCCACCAAGAAAAGCCTGAATCACCCATGGCTGCTCTTCACAAACAGTTAACAGAG
>NW_006921601.1:4440315-4454227 GCF_000298275.1 Orycteropus afer afer | reverse complement strand
GGGTAAATTGTGGTCAATGTCATGAGACAAAGTGTATGTGAACTGCTGTATGGAAAGTGAATTTGCTCTGTAAATCTTCACCCAAATCACAATTAAAAAAAAAAAAAAAAAGTGTGGTATTGGTACAATGATAGACAGATAGGCCAATGAAACAGAATTGAAAACCCAGAAATAGATGCATCCATCTAAGGACAGCTCATCTTTGACAAAGGTCCAAAACCCATTAAATGGAGAAGAGATAGCCTCTTTAACAAATGGTGCTGGCTAATTGGATATCCACCTGCAGAAAAATGAAACAAGATGCATACTCCACCTCATACACAAAAAGAAACTCAAGTTGGATCAAAGACATACATGTAAAACCCAAAACTATAACATTCATCAAAGATAAAATAGGGGCAAATCTAGGACCTTAATTTATATCTTAAGCATAACCCAGAATGCACAGGAGGCAGAAGAGAAGCTAGGTGACTGGGATCTTTAGAAAATTAAATTATTATGCACATCGAAGACTTCATTAAAAGGGTGAAAAGAGAACCTGCAGAGTGGGAGAAAATACTTGCCTATGACATCTGACACAGGTCTTATCTGCAAAATCTATAGAAAACTTCAACACCTCAACACCAAAAAGACAAACAATCCAATTAAAAAATGGGCAGGCTCCATGAACAGATACTTCACTAAAGGTGATATGCTGGTGCCAACAAATACATGAGGAATTGCTCATGATCTTTAGTCATTAGAAAAATGCAAATCAAAATGACGAGATATCAACCCACCCCTGCAATAATAGCAAAGTTCAATAGCACAGAAAATAACAAATGCTGGCAAGGTTGCAGAGAGATTGGAATTCATACACTGCTGGTGGTACAACCATTGTGGCAAACAGTATGGTGTTTCCTTAAAAAACTGAAAATAGAAATACCATTATCAATACCATTAAATTCCATTACTAGGAATATATCCTAAAGAAGTGAGAGACGGGACACGAACAGACACATGCACACCTATGTTCATTGCATCACAATTCACTGTAGCAAAGAGATGGAAACAACCTAAATGCCCATCAACAGATGAATGGATAACCAAATTATGGTACATTCGCACAATGGAATACTATGCTACATTAAAGAACAGTGAAGAATATGTGAATCATCTCACAATGTGGGTGAGCCTGGAGGACATTATGCTGAGTGAAATAAGTCAGTCACAGAAGGACAAATAATGTATGAGCCCATTACTGTAAAAAGACAAGGAGTGGTTTGCTTAAGGAAGGGAACTCACTTTGTAGGTTACCGGGCTGGGGAGGGAAGGAGAGGGAATAATTACAGGCTAGTTTGGGGGCCATGTGCTAAGGTGGGCAAGGGGAGGGATGGGGTGGAAAGAATCTGTGACCACCACGATAACATTGGGGAAAGGGAGGACACTGAACTGTACACAAAAGATATGGACGACAGAGGCTAATACTAGTATATCCACAATAGTGCATTACCATTAACACCAAACACCAGGCTAGAGATAAACACATAAACATCTGAGAAGATCAGATGAGGGACAGTGAATAGGATTATACTCTAAACCAAGGATAGATTCAGCAGAGGCTAATCTTGCACAGATACCAGTGATACAAAATATCCCCAACCCTTACAGAAACAACAGGAGACACAGCAATTCCTCACAGACATCCAGACACTGTGGGAGAGAGATCCAACGGACCTACCGACTCAGGACCACAGTACTGGGGGACACCAGACTCAATTGGCACAATAAAATACCTAAAAATCTTGTTCCACAACCTACATCGGTGAGCAGTGACTGGGGTCTTAATAGCAGCCATCTAAGATGCAGCTAATAGTCTCCTATCGTTGGAAGTGAAGAGTGCAAAAAACCAAGGGCATTTGGGAGCAATCAGCCCTAGGATATGATGGACCTCAAGACCAGAAGAACTAGATGGTGCCTGGCTACCAATACCAACCACTCGGGAAAGGATCAAAACTGGAGATCCTGGATAGAGTGGGAGGAAAAATGTGGAACAAAATCCAAAAATACAATAATGACCAGAATTACTAGTTGGATGGAGTCTGGTGGAACCCCCAATACTATGGCCTTGGGATACACTTTGGACCTGGAATAAAACTCACTCCCAGGGGCTGGCTCTCAGCCCAGTAATAAACAAGATGTACAGGGAGACCACTCAACCCAGGGTGACGCACCCACATACTCTATGGAGGTGAATCCCTTGGAGCAATTGACCATGGGGCACCAGAGGGGCAACATTTGCCTGGAGGAAACGCAGGACACACAGGAGTGTATAACTGTGAGGGGCACAGGAGGAGGGGCTACTGGGAAGGGAGGGATGGAGAGTGGGTTAGGGTTGGGGATAGTAATTGGGGAGTGAAACCAAATGTACACGAAATGTTGAATATAAAACTCTGCTCTGTAAATTTGCACCTAAAGCACACATACACACACACACACAAAGTAGTTTTTATTTTTTATGAAGTTCAATATATCATTTTTTCTTTTTATGGTTCCTGTTGTGTTCTGTTTGATAAATCTTCCTAGCCCAAGGCTTGCTAGACCTAAATATATATTTTTAAACTTTTTATTGTGATTTGGGGGGATGTTTACAGAAAGAAGCTGTTTTCCATTCAAAAGTCATACACATTTTGTTTCATGACGTTGATTGCACAATGTAACAGCACTCATCCCATTTTCTCCCTGTGTTTCCTGTTTTCATTCTTCTTTCTTTCTTATCCCTTCTTGCCTTCTAAACTTTGTCCCTGGTCAGATGCTGCCCTTTTGATCTTTTGTGGTTGATTATTATTGTTCTCAGGAGTGGTGCATACCTTCCTCATGTAATTGTTCACCTTGTAGACCTGTCTATTCTTTGGCTGCAAGTTGAACCATGGGGATCAGTTTAGTTCCAGGCTGGAAGGGTGACTAAAGGCCATAGTCTTGGGGCTTCCACCAGTCTCTATCCAACCAGTGAGCCTGATGTTTTTTATGATTTTCAGTTTTGTTCCACATTTTTCTCCCACCCTATCTAGGATCTTCTAATGTGATCCCTTTCAGAGTGGTTGGTAATGGTAGCTGGGCACCAACTAGTTCTTCTGGTCTCAGGTAATAGAGGCTGAGATTCACATGCTCTGTTAGTCCTTCGGACTAATTGTTGCCACGTGTATTTGTTTTTCTTCACTCATCTTTGCTTCAGACAGGGGGAGACCAATGGTTGTACCTTAGATGGCAGCTCACAAGCTTGTAAGACCCTAGTCACTACTCACCAAAGTAGGATGTAGAACATTTTCTTTGTGGATTATGTTGTGCCAATTTACTTTGATGTCCCCCAAGACTGTGGTCCTGAGCCCCCAAGCCAAGTGACTTATTCCCTCATGGTGTTTGGTTACGGCTACGAAGTTTTCATAACTTTGCCCCCTATATGCTCTACTGTATTCATAGATACATTTGCAGCATATGTAAATACATATATAGAAATATCCTCTGTCAAACCTATATATATATACACATCTCCATGGATAGAGTCCCATTCATCTTCCCATACCTGTTCAGCTTGCATGTCCCTGTATGTATTCACTCATAGACTGTTGTTGTTATTACTGTTTTGCAGAATTGTGTATGTAATAGTATTTACCTCTGTTGCCTTAACTCTTGTGCTCCACCCAGTGTCTTCTTTTGCCTTGGTCTTTTTGTGCTGACCTCTCTCTTATTGTAAATTACCTTCCCTTTTGCCCAGGTAAGTATGTGTCAATTCTCTAGTTAGTGGTTTACCCTCCTACCCCTGGTAACCATCAAAGAATGTTTCTTGCTTGACTTTTTATAGTAGTGGTCTCATACAATAAAAGGATTTGTCCTTTTATGATTTACTAATTTCACTCAGCATAAAGTCCTCTAAATATTTTTCTATTTTTTTTCCTAGACATTTTATAGTTTTAGCTTTTACATTAAGGCCTATAATCCATTTTTAAAGTAATTTTTATATAAGATGTGAGGTCAGAACAAAGGTTTTACTTGTTTTCTTCATTCCTTTATTCGTATCCAAGTGTTCCAGATCCTTTTGTTGCATTTAATTACTTTGATGCATTGGTTGAAATCAATGTGTGGGTCTGTCTTGGATTCTCCATTCTGTTCTGTTCATCTATACTTACACTGAGATCATAGTGTCTTGATTACTGTAGTTTTATATTAATTCAGATAGTGTAAGTTCTTCACATTTTTTTCCCAAAATTATTTTTATTAGTTCTAGAGCCTTCACATTTATCAGTGTGTTCATTTCTTAAAAACAAAACAAAACAAAACAAAACAAAAACACTTAATGGGATGTTGAATCTCTGGATCAATGTAAGGGAACTGACATTTTAGTAGGAGCTCTGCTGGCTCTGTGGTTAAAGGTCGGCAGTTCAAACCTACCAGCCACTCGCAGGAGAAAGATAAGGCAGTCTGCTTCCTTAAAGATTTGCAGCCTTGGAAACCCTATGAGTCAGTTCTACTCTGTCCTATAAGGTCACTATGAGTTAGAATTGATTCGACGGCAGTGGGGTGGTGGAACATCTTAATAATACTGACTTTTCCAATCTATGAACAAGTAATCTCTTTTTTTATACATATTTTGTGACTATATTCCTAAATAGTTCATATTTTTGATGTTATTGTAAGCGGTTATTTTTATTAACATTTTAATTATCTGTCATTACAAAAGAGAAATACAATTGACGTTTGCAACATGACCTTGTGAACTCCTTTATGGCCTTGGTGAACTCCTTTATTAGTTAGTTCTAGTAGCTTTTAAATTTTTTTAGCTTTCTTAGGATTTTCTACATAGACAATCAGATTTTCTGCAAATAAAGATAATTTTTACTTCCTCCTTTCTAAGCTATATGCCTTTTATTTTTTCTTGCCTTATTGCACTGGCTAGAACCTCCAGCACAATGTTAAACAGAAGTGGTGAGAACAAACACCCTTGGTTTCTGACATTTAGGAGAAAGCGCTCAGATGTTCTCCATTGGTGTGATGTGAGATTCTTCATGGATGCTGTTTCAGGTTGAGGAAGCTTCCTTCTAGTCTTACTTAGAGTTGTTAATCATGAATTTAGTTATGAATGAGTATCGGACTTCTGTCAGTGGGTTTTTGTTGTTGCTTTTTTCTCCAAATCAACTAAGATTACCATATCTTTCTGTTTTAGTCTTTTAATATAGTGAATTACACTGATTGACTTTTGAATAGTAAAACAACTTTGCATTCCTGGGATAAAACATACTTATTCAATTTGCTAAGGACTTTTTGTGTCTGTTTTTATGAGGAATATTAGTCTGTGGTTTTTATTTATTGTAATGTTTGGTTTATATTTCAGCATAATACTAGCTTCATAAAATGCTTTGGGGTGTGTTCCCTCCTCTGTTTTCTGGAAGAGTTTGTGTAGGTGGTTTATCTCTTCCTTGAATTCCTCAATATGGTTTCTATCTAATACATTAATTTGGTTTTCAATCATGTCCATTTCAATCTATTTTCTTCCTCTATTGAGTTTAAAATTCTGCTTGTAATTATGACTTGCTATTTCTGACGTCTCTTTCTTACTTCCTGCTTCCTCCATTTTCATTCAAGCCTGGTTTGGCTTTATCAATGCAGTGTCTTCTTAAATATTACTGGGAATATCAATTTTAAGTTGACATTAACTCCTATTTCTTGCACTGACTGTTTAATTAGGGGCTATTTGTGTAATTTGCTTAATTTGGTTCCTGTTTTGAATTGTTAATTTCCTCATAGGACCAGTAAATTTTTGTTGCTTACTCATGTTTTGAAGTTCTTGTGTAAACAGTAACGTTGGCTGATGTGGGTTATTTTAGCAGTTGTGTGAGTTACTATTTGATTTTCCTCACTCCTCTTGTTAAACCAAAGCAGATATCCATAGAAGTCCAAGGGCAAGTTTTGTCCTTGGTGGTGAGATGGCAGGGAGATGGCAGCAAATGGACTTAAGTGTTCAGTGGCTAAGAGTTAATGGGCATGCAGACTTCCCCAGCCTCTGCCCTTGGCCAAGGAGGCTGTAGAGGCCTTCATTAGCTAAGCTCCTGGCATACTGTCCACAGTAAATTAAACCTAGGAAAGAATACTACATTGGCAAGATTTTTAATATACTACTGTTCTCCAGTGGCACAGTGTTTAAGACATTTGGCTGCTAACCAAAAGGTCGGCAGTTCGAATCCACTAGCCACTCCACAGGAGACACATGAGGCAGTCTGCTTCCATAAAGATTTACACCCTTGGAAGCCGTATGGAACAGTTCTCTCTGTCTTGTGGCATTGCTGTGAGTCAGACTTGACTTGATGGGCATGGGTACTGCTCAATACTGGTATGGGTGTAATAAGATGGGCAGTTTTCACACCATAGTAGGATTGAAAATTTATATCCCTTTTCTGGAAAGTAATTTGGCAGAGTGTAAAAAAGGCTTTTAAAATCCTCATTCCCTTTGCTCTAATTTTCATATTTCTAGAAGTCTGTCTTAAAGAAATAGATGATATAGATTTATATTCAGAGATCTTAATTGCAACGTTACTTATAATAGAGGAAAATTGGAAAGATTCTAAATATCTTAAGAGGAATGAATGGTAAATCATGCAATTATGTTGCAGCTGTATGGTGAACTATTTTGAAGCCAATTTCAAAATGCCTGATGACATGGAAAAATGCTCATGATAAAATTGTGAATGAAAAAAATCAGGATACAACATTTTATATGCCGTGTGAAAACAAAATTCCTCACAATTAGACCAATAAGCAGCAGCATGATAAATGGAGAAAAGATTGAGTTGTCAAGGATTTCATTTTATTAGGATCCACAGTCAACAACCATGGAAGGCAGTAGTCAAGAAATCAAACAACATATTACACTGGGCAAGTCTGCTACAAAAGACCTTAAAGTGTTAAAAAGCAAAGATGTCACCTTGAGGACTAAGCTACACCAGGTATACCTTAGCTGCATGCAAAAACTAGACAATGAATAAGGCAGACTGAAGAACTGAGGCCTCTGAATTATAGTGTTAGTGAGGAATATTGAATATACCATGGACTGCTAGAAGAACAAACACATCTGTGTTGGAAGAAGTACAGCCAGAATGCTCCTTAGAAACAGGGATGGCGAGTCGTCATCTCATATACTTTGGACATTTTATCAAGAGGATCCAGTCCCTGAAGAACATAGTATTTGGTAAAGTAGTCGGTCAGTGAAAAAGAGGAATTTGCTCAATGAGATGGTCTGACCCGTGGCTGCAACAGTGGGCTCACGCAGCAACGACTGAGGAAGGTGCAGGGCCGGGCAGTGTCTTGTTCTGTTGTGCATGGGGTCGCAGAGAAACTTCCCTAGTGATACCGCCTCGGAAACCGAACGAGGGGTCGCTATGAGTTGGGTCCGACTCGACGGCACATAACAACAACAACACAAGTCAAAAAGGCCAGGAGTAAATACAACAAATTATTATCAGTGGTGGGATTCTGGGTGATTTGCTTTTTCTTGTTTAAACTTGCCTCTATTTTACGTATTTTCTACAATGAGTTTATGTATCAGAAAAAAACAGTAAATGTTGTGAAAATGTCTCCCCAAACCCTACTGTACATCAAAAAAGACCCCTACTTTTCATAATCTGTAGGTAGAAAGTGGTTTGTGTTAGAATTGAATTTGCCAATTATCATAATGTGCAAATGGGCTTGGAGTCTTCCAGCTTCTCACATTGTGTAGTGAGTGCCAGTGGTTGCCAGCACTGGCATATGAGCCCCAGCCCGGCCCATCTGCCACTCAGGCGCAGCTTGGCTGACACAGATTTATTTCATTTCTTTTCTTAATTTGGCAACATTTTCTTTCTTCTCATTATCATAACTGGGATTCAGTACCAGTATTACTCGTTTTGTTTACCAGTTTGTTATTTTCTTTTGTTCCATTTTGTGAAGATGAAGAAGCCAACAATGGGAATTTTGTCTCTGAAAATGCAGTGCTTGTCCTTGGGGATCTTGGACATGGCTTGTTAAAGTGCTCTCCATTTCTGACACTTGCAAACCATTCAATTGTTTTGATAATTAGAAGGCTTCATAGCGTATTTTCAGAGCTTTGAGTCCCTTTCCTCCTCCTCCATTCCTCCCGCCCTCTCTCTCCTTCCCCCTCCACATCCAAGATTTGAAAATGGTTCCAAATAGAAGTTATAAACATTAGCCTTGAGCTATGCTTTCTCCATCTGGCATTTTGTACATTAAAAAAAAAAAAAAAAAAACCTGAAACTCGTGTTGTTTGCTTAATCTTCATCGGTACTGCAGAAGCATGCAGTGTGAGACTTATGCTCTGCCCCAAGCACCCCACACTTAAGAAAGGATTTTCATCTGAATTGGTTTATATTTCAAAGAGCACTGGGATAGTCAGCCAGATTGCCAAGAACTTGCTCAAGTGAAACTTCAGAACTGTTAGCATCATCTCAGGGATTTCTTGAATGGATTTATTAGGATAGGATGGCTGCTGCCTGAGAATCCTCTTTGAGCCTGACACTTTATTTTTTTTTTTAAGAGACATTCTTTGTATGACTTTGTGCTACTTTTCTCTCTAGGTTACCCTGAAGAGACTTACCCAGTTTACGACCTTTCAGACTGCATCAGACGTAGGCAAGAAACAATCCTGGTGGATTATCCAGACCTGAAAGAGCCTTCTGCTGAAGAAATAGCTGAGAGAATGGGAATGCTAGAAGAACGAGACCATTTGGGTTGGGAAAGTCTGCCCACTGATCCTCGAGCCCAGGAAGATAATTCTGTTACCTTGTGTGACCCAAAGCAAGAAACATGTTCCTGCTGTTTCCATGAAGAAGAGGATCCTGCTGTGTTGGCAGAGAATGCTGGATTCAGGGCAGACAACTGTAGTGAGCAAGAGGAAGACACCAAAGCGGAGTGGCCCCAAGACTTCGGAGATGAAGGCCCGGGCCTCAGTGCTGATAAAGCACACACGGGTGGCATGCTGAGGAAGCGGAACCTCCAGAGTTTAGAATGAAGACAGCCAGGTTGGTGAAGTGTCTGTTACTCTCTTCCCAAGGTAACCTTTCTTTTCTCTCAGATTTCATCCTTGGCCCTGTGCCCTATACTTCATTCTCTGTGTCAAATATTGTAGCTATCAGGCCATTACCATGGATATCATGTATCCTTCCTGGTGCTCACACACCTGTCACCTTGTAAAACACCATAGAAATTAGTGTGAACAAAAGATAACTTCACTCTTCTCTTCCTGCCTTTCCCCCATCAGAGAGTTGATCCATTGAGTTAATTACATATGGTCCATGGTAATTACAGAGGGGACCACTCAGGCAAAGGTCCGACTCTTCCTACTAGGTGTAACAGATGCTTTACCTGAGAATACACATCAGCTTACACATAACGACTTAAGGTTGCAAGAGTGAAGATTTCAAATTCCAAGATGCCTTATTCTTTGGGCCTTGAGCAGGTTAGTGGCTACCTGGGGAGAAGAGAACACTTTGTGGGGATGATGAACCCAGAAAGGGTAAGACAGTTCTCTGAGTTTAAGCCTCTTCCTCACACCTACAGCCTTTCTAGGTTCACTCCATGCTGCCTCGAACATCCAGAACAGCAGAAGACTCCTGGTGACGTGAGAATGAGCCCAGACACCTGTCTGGGGAACTGTTTTGCCCTGGTAGTGCCTGGCTCTCTGGCTTCCTTTATCCTTGCTCTCCGTAACACAACTGCCAAACCCAGAAGCATCTTTGTACTTTTGGTTTTCAATGGTCAGAGGAAGTTTTAGATGGAGACTTTAGACCCTGCCCTGCAAAGCCAAGGTTTGAGGCTGTAGGAAGGCTTGCCAGAGGGTGGTAGTCCTGCTGTGAGGTGCTCAGAAGGCCAAGGAGCCAGCAGACAAGTAAGAGGACCCCTACCTACCCTTACTGAAAATCCTTGCCTAGAAGCTGTTTCGTAATGTTGTGTCCTCAGGGAAGTTTGTCTTCACCCCACAGGAAACACCGTTGAAACAGAAATGAGGACTGAGCTTGTATACAAAGTGCCAGCCCAGCAGGGAAGCCGCAGAGAACCAGTATAGCAATGCAAAGGGAAGAGACCATTAGTTCTATATTGACATAGCAGAGTCTTTTGAGAGAGATGGGCAAATAAGGTAGATTAGGCTAGGGTAGATTTTGACCAAACTAAAGGCCTAATCTAATCGCCTGAACTGCCATCTGTTACGGGTCTTCTTGAGACAAGACGGTACCGTTAATAACAAGAAGGATGAGTAAATTCACAGTTTACACGCAAGACCTGAGAGTTTAAAGCAGGCCTATTCCCGAGGACATTCCCAGTAATAAAATGTGGAAGACCTGCAAATTACATTACATAAAGGTAGCTCTTGTTGTTGTTGTTGTTGTTATGTGCCATCGAGTCGGCCCCGACTCACAGCGACCCCTTAGTGGCTTTTAAAAGTTCTGTTGTGCCTGGCCTGAATAAGATGCCAGGGAGTTCAAATCACGTAAGCATATAGAACCCTGTTGGAAGATAGAGGGAGCTCTGGTGGCGTAGTGCCTAAGGCATTTGACTGCAGAAGGTTGGCAGTTCAAACCCACCAGCCACTCCTCGGAAGGAAGGTTGGACAATCTACTTCTGTAGTGATACCGCCTCAGAAACCCAAGGAGGGGTTGCTAGGAGTCAGATCTAGCTCGACGGCAGTAAGTTTGGTTTGGAAGATGGGATCATATTAAGATAATGTGTTAACTACTGGCATTTCTTGTCAGGTAATTGAACTACACAGCAATGTGATCGAAGATTCTGTCTATGAAAAGTACGTTGCCCTCTTTGTGTGGAACCAAGTATCTGCACCCAGAAGTATGACTCCATGTTCTGCCGCAGTGGAAAATACATTGTGGGGTGTGTGTGTGGCACATTTGACTCACGTTGTAAAGGATGCAGTTTAAAATGTACTGGAGACAATCTAGATGTAATGCAAAAGGTAAAAAAATGCTGGTGGTCTTCACTGTTTGGATTGTCTTCCACGCTGTCCCTTCATTCACCATGAGGGGGAGATTATGAGGAAAGTTCTAGGTCCCTGGTTCAAAGGTTGAAATACCTTTTTTTTTTTTGCCTTAGGATATAACTCCCTTATTGGAAAGAAGTACTTCTGTTTCCTTGTAGCCTTTTATCCATTTATTTAGCAGATACTGCTGAGTACTAGATACTGGGAACAAAAGGTTTAGTTCCTACCCTCAGAAGACTCAGTTTAACATGGGAGCCTGACAGGTAAAATGAATTATGAAATCAGAGGCAGCCATATAGGGTTTAAGGTCATGAATCCTACATGAGAAATGTGGGTGCTGATTCCATTCCTACACATTTTTGCTGTGGGATTTCAAGTCAGCTCCTTAACCCCTCTGAGCCTTGGCTTTCTCATCTGTAAAGTAGGGGTAGTAATAATTTCCCATTAATAGTTATTAATTATGAAGATTAAATTAGTGCATGCAAAACAGTATTAGTCTTGGTCCTATCTCATACATGATAACCACTTAAAAAATGGTAGCTGTTTATTTTTTTTGTATAAGGCTTTAGGTTGTAATTGAGATATGGACTCAAAACTGTGGGAACACGAGAGAGAGCATTTTTTGCCAAAGTACATGCAAGAATACTTCATAGGGAAGGTGGGCCTTGCAGCATGCTAAGAATTTCTCCACTTGGACAAGGAAGGGACGGACATTCTTGGCAGGAGTGGCACTGGAAAAAGCAGTAAGGTATGAAGATATATGGCATGTTCAGGTATTCTAATGAAGCTGGGATGTACATTGCCACGTGAGTGTTTATTTTGAACATTAGTCTTTTGAGAACAAAAAGCGGGCTATGGAAACCATTTCTGCCAGAATGGCTCCAGCTGCCCTGGCTCTTGGCTGGTTTCTGTATCAGGAATATATATGTATCAAAAACATTTATGTACTATTTGATCATTTCTGATAAGCTCTTCTTTTCAGAGTACCCTGTCTTTTCGGGATAACAATTATATGTGTACATGCAACCCAAACTAAGACCAAACTCACTGCCGTTGAGTGGGATCTGACTCATAGCGACCCCTCCTTGGGTTTCCAAGGTGGTATCACTATGGAAGTATATTGCCCCATCTTCCTTCCGAGGAGTGGCTGGTGGACTTGAACCACTAACCGCCTGGTTAGCAGTCAAATGCTTTAGGCACTATGCTACCAGAGCTCCCACACAACCCAGGATGACTGAAATCACGGGACTGGTTTTTGTTGCCATCCCTACTCTTTTCTCTTGGCTTTCCATTTCACAGAACTGGTCTGAGCTGCAGACTTGACCAGTGCCCTGCACTGGATCTGCAGTGACCTTTGGGCACTGTAGCAGAACATGCAGTCATACTTCTGGGTGCAGGTATTTGGTCTAGAGAGCAACTGATTAGCTTGGCACCTTAAGTGGGTGATCCAGCCAGAGGATCCTCTTTCCTGGTCATGTCAGACCACAAGGAATTTCTCTCCTTAGCTTTGTGACTACTGGAGTGTGAGTTCTACGAGCTGGGCCCAGGGAGGTGTGCTGAGTGAAGGCCTATCTGGCGTCTAGAAGAGATGTTCGGTGAACACCATTCTCCCTGCACCGTCTGTGGTTTGGGTGACCAAATAACTTATGGTCTAAACTGGGCCAGTTTGGGAACAGGGAGCTTTAATAATCATTACACCAAAGCAATAGGTGTAAACCAGCACTATCCTAGACATATGACCACACTGTTAGGGACATTTAACAGATATATGTCTTCAATCTGACCATTAGCAAATAAACAAAAACAAAACAAAACCCTCTTTACTTTTTAGTAATGTCCTGTTATGCTTTCCACAGAAACTAGGCCACTGTTCAGGTAGAAAATGTTCTTGGTTATGTACAAACTCTAAATCTGGGGAAAATAAACAAATAGGACTTACTACCACACTCTTAACCCACACTATTATTTTTCTAAAGAAAATCTAATACTTCAGATATCCAGCAGTACTGAGAAAAATATAAATGCAGTATCCATGAGTTTGGCTTGACCATTTTTATACAAATCTAAAATGTACTTACCTTTCTCCATTTTCTTACACAAAATAAAGAGAACAAATTTTTCCCCTTTCATGGTTCATTTCTTAACTTCTCCAAGCACCATTATTCTCATTTATTAACTAAGACTAATATCCACCTTGCACAGCTGTTAAAATTAAGTGACATACCGTTTGTAATGTTCAAGCATGTAGGAGGTACTCAGTGATAGCTGTCACCACAGCATATCACTCTGTACATCAACTCCTGTGCTGCAGTGCCACACCTGACACTTTCCGAGGCCACTCTGACTGCCTGGATGGCCAAGGGCACAGGGCTCTGCAATCTGTGGCTGATTTTCGTTTTGACCACCTCCCTCAGGATCAGACTGCTAGCTTCCATGTCTGCTTCCAGCTACAACCGCAGCCTCTCATCTTCTTGGCTTCAGTTCTGCCACAGGCCAGAAAAAAAAAAAAAATTCTACACTTAAGTCTTATTCACATGGATTAGGCTCTGAGTACAGCTAGAAGAATCAAGTAGTTGGGTCTTTGTGTTGTTTCTGCCACTTTTTTTTTTTTTTTAAAAAAAAAGCTCTGTAGCCCTAAGGGCCAGGCTCATAGGGAACCTTAGGAACCAACAGCTTCTCCTCTAACGAACTTAAGTACCTTCAGACCTCAGCATTTTCCTGGCCGTTCTCAGCTGCGGGATATGATTCTGAGCATCTTTAAACTTGAAGAGCACAGGCAGAAGAGAGTGATTTTGAACCACATATCATTGGGCTCTGGTAGCATAGTGCCTAAGGCACTTGACTGCTAGCCAGAAGGCTGGTGGTTCAAACCCACCAGCCAGTCCTTGGAAGGAAGATGGG
>NW_006921601.1:4410928-4440015 GCF_000298275.1 Orycteropus afer afer | reverse complement strand
TACATAATGTCAACATGGGAAGATACCAAGTTTGTCATTGCACATACTAATAAATAAATACATTTGCTCCAGAATACCAAAGAGTTTATTCAAAAAGTCACTTAATAAAAGCACAGTTTTGCAAGTTTGTCTAAAACTCCAGATAATTTTGAGCAAAAATAAAATGTCTGACCACTCGAAATAGGAAAAGACAATCATGTGCAAATAGACATACACATTCTAGGCATCATGAAAACTGGCTAAATGTGTGTTCCCAGCAAGAGAAACGTCACCCATCCTGACCAAGTCCCCTTTGTCACCAAATGTGGGATGAAAGAGGCAGAGTCAGGCTTCCCTTTTTATATCACTCTGAGGGACCCCTAGGAAACCAGCTCCCAGCCTAACCTCCAGCTCCACCTGGACCTTGGGAGGGAGAGGGACAGTAGAACAGATGAGGAGAGGGGTGTGATGTCTTTCTTAGAAAAGAAAAAAGGCACAGTGATGAGCCAGAAAAAGTAGTGATGAAAGCAGAGATTAACTTTCATTCACCCCGAATCCTACTACAGCTTTATAGACCAACCTCTTCATTTTGCAGATGAGAAAACAGACCTTGAAAGATTACATGATTTGCTCAAAATCACATGGCTACTAAGTGGAATAGTGTTCTCCCTAAGACCAACTTGCCTCTCTCAACCTGGTTGGGAAATTAAAAAATTAACCCTGTCCTGATACTTCCGCTCTTTGCCTCCCCTGTATCCTGAGATGACAGAGAATTGAAACTGAATGAACAGATGGCCAACTAACTCAAACAAGATCTTATCCTTTGGCCTGTTCCTGGGGGCTGCCAGAGGCCCACAAGCCAGGGCCCAGGGCAGTGGAGTCAGGCACAGTGCAGGCATCCCAAGAAAGCAGACTCATTCAGCTCTCTGGAAAAGTGTGCTCTCAGGGCCGTCTGGCAGATCACACAAGGTGTTGCAGCTGGGGCAAGAGGGACAGTGAGAAGGGAAAGCCAGTATTTCTGCAGTTAAGGGAAAACCAGGGACTCCATCTAGGAGCGGAATTTGTGCTTGCATAATAGCCATGGGCATGGCTCTCCCAGCATCTCCCTTTGCTGCAGACCCACTGTGAGGAAGATTCGGGCCTTTTAGTTTGAAGTCACCACTGTTAAAGCATTAAATGTATAACTACCTAACTGGTAAATGCCCTGCTATTTCCAGAGTGAAGAAAAACTGCTGCTTCTACAGTTTTGTTGTCCTACTGTCACTGAAGGAGGCAGGCTCCAAAGGTTCTCTTCTAGCCTGTGATGACCACAATCCCTGGCTTCCAACACCTGTCCTCACCATGCATCTGGACCTGCGTGCTGAACTAGTATCTTGATTTTTAAGGCACATTCACTAGGTTATGTTCAAATTCATCCAAAAGCATGCATGCGACACACTGATTTCTTTAGGTAACAAAGAGTGGAAAGTGGAAAACTAACAACTTTCTTGGACAGTGTACTCCCAGTCAGAACAAGCTGGTACTTGCCCAGATAAACTTTCTGTTCAAGGAGCATGAAATGAATGAATGAAATTCACAGGGGATCATAACTACATCCTTATTCCTTTCTTTCTCATCCTTAGCAATAAGATACTAAGAAATCTGTTGATTGTTTGCAGATTGCCCTTCTTCCCAAATACACACACAGACATGCAGACACATACACACACAGATGGACACAGAGCACCTTGGAGCCGGAAGTAAAGAAAAGCTAGAACTGGAGAAGAGTTGGGGAAGTGAACTTCACCACTCTGCACAAAACGTGTTTTGCAGCAGAAGGGGTAGAGTTCTGGAGTGCAGCCCCAGGACAAGCTACAGAGCCAGGAGCAGTTACAGAGAAGCTGCCTAAGGTACCAGTTGCCCACCCTTAGGGACTGCTCATTCAGTCACTGAGTTCCCTGCCCAACCAAGGACCATCTGGGCAGAAGCTATAGAGGGCAAGAACTTTTGCTATAGGAGAGACTGAGCCCAGTTGGTTTCCAGGGCCGTGTAAGTTTTAGGAGTCTTTGGGCCCAGGGCTGCAGGGCCGACAGTAAAAACCAGAATGGCTGCAAGTAGAGTCCTGGCAGCAGATGCCGCTGCTGCTGCTGCTTGTGACTCAACATCCAACACAGAGTTTTGCTGCCGAGACCACCCTCCTCAGTCCGTGCCGGAGAGCTCCAGCGCCACGTTCCCTGGCCTGCAGCGCACCATGGCATCTACTCAACCCCCTTCTATGTCCTAGAGGCAAAGCAAAGGCCAAGAGTGCTCC
Organism: Orycteropus afer afer; assembly: GCF_000298275.1. Taxonomy (NCBI): domain Eukaryota; kingdom Metazoa; phylum Chordata; class Mammalia; order Tubulidentata; family Orycteropodidae; genus Orycteropus; species Orycteropus afer. The sequence goes on along the minus strand of NW_006921601.1, from coordinate 4,437,746 downwards.
ATTGTGCTTCTGTTGTTTCCAGTCTGCTACCAAGATCCCCACCTCCACTAGGTCCCAGATTAGTCTGCTTGCCCTTAAAATCCAAATCCTAGACCCAGAGAAACAGCTTGACCAGACCCTGGCAAACATCAAGTTTCTATCATCTCACATGTCAGCATGTTTCTTCTCATTGAAGTCAGGGAAGGAAGGCCAAACTGGGACTGTGGGAAGTAGTTTACTGGGGAATGGATCAGCCCTAGCACAGAAATTTCTAGTGTCCTCAAAATGGTCCCCAAGGGTTGTCTAGAAACTAGACCATGTTTATTTTTTGTTTTTCTTAAAAAAAAAAAAAAAAAAAACCACCAGATCACTGGAGAACTCTCTCTCAGAGAGGTCTGTCTACAATGTAGGCAGATCCAAGTCAGCTTATCAGTTCCTTCACCTACAGTCTTATGTTTAAAATAAAATTTTTATTAAAAAAACCAATAAATTTCTACTTAGCCTTCCCAAGCACATCTGCTCTAAAGCAAGATACAACTCCTTCTTGCTTCCCACTGATTTCTGATCTCCATCTGGGCAAGAAGCCTCTTTCAGGGAAAATGATAAACGGGCAAGAGCCTAGAAGACCCAAGCCTGTAGGGTGGATGGTGTCATCCAAGGAGAAGTATGGCGGGGAGGGAGCGATCAGCCCCAGCCCTGGAGCACTCACACCCTATCTACCACATCTAGATGGAGAACGTGCAGCAGGCTCGCTGACGTCTGCTTGTGGCTGAGCAGCTCTCACGGAGGACCCAGGCATGGGCCAATCCTGATCAGACTGATGTGCAAAAAGCCCAATTTCCTACTGAAATGATTTCAATTATATACATCAACTCTGACACTTTTAAGTCTCTGGAATCAGGGAAAGGGGGAGAGGGCATCCATACTAGGCCCCAGGAAAGTCAGAGAGCTGAAGATTATCAGTGTTGGGAGGGGACCGTAGGGACAAAGAAAACAAGGGAGCTTGAGGTTCTGAACTCTTGCCACTAACCAGCTAGGTGACCCTAGGCAAGTCCCATTTTTCTGGGTATGATTCACCTAACATGATGGGGTTGTAGTAGTTGATTTCTAAGGGGCCTGACACATCTAACCTTTCATGGTTCTAATAAATACAAAAAAAGCCCTACCGCCTTCCAGAGCCACACTCAGAAGCCCCATCAACCGTGACCTAGGCTGACAGCAGCAGGTGGTGGAGCACTGGCAAGAGCACCTGGAGCTGGGTCTTTCCAGAGAGAAATTCCTCTTGGAACGTGTCATGGCTTAGGAATGGCCCTTTGCCAGCAAGAGCCCCAGCCATGCTCCAGCCATGCTCAGCTGTGTGCAGCCTGGGGCTGGTGCCCTGGACCTCATCCCTATTTCCTGGGTGTGGCTAAGGCTGCTCAGCAGGTGGGTACTGGGGTGTCTGGGGGGACTCTCATGACAGCCTGACCCAGGGAGACTGTTCCTGTACCTCCTGCACACTGAGCCTCTGTCCTGCACACCCCATCCACTGAAACATCTGGCCTTGAGGGCTGGTTCCCACTGCCCCTGCCAGTGCACAGCAAATCTGGAGAAACCAACTTGAGCTTGAACCCTGCACTACCTGCCAGTTACCCCAGCCTAGACCTAGCCAGGCCCCTACAATCCTGCCAAGGTCCTGCCACTCACCTTCTCTCCAAACCCCCACTCTGTCACTATGACCCTAACTTCTTCCAGGCCTGGCTGGGACCTTCTAAAGTTAGAGGGCCTTCTGCAGTTGTAAGGGGCCAGCTAGGCCTCTTGAATTGCTCAGAGCCTCAACACCAGGCAGGAAACCACAGAGCCAAGCCTGGCCACTAAACCCTTTGCTAGGTAAAGCTGATATGCCCTATATACACACGTACATATACACATACACACTGTGCCCCTCCCTCTTGGGGCATCTGCTGTCATCTAACTCCTGGGCCGAGTGGATGGCTGGGCTGCAGCAGCCCAGCATTGTGCTTCCTCTCCCTCGACGCCTCACCAGGCCTTCCCAGCTGAAGAGGCTGCCCAGCTTGGCAAACATGGCTGCTGCAGGATACTAACCCGGAGCAGGGTGTGGAGGGGGTTTGACTGTGGGGCACAGAAGGAATTCACTCCAGTCCCTTTATACCCAGTCACCCGCTCACTCCCACTCCCCTGCCTCAGCAGAGGGGCAGAGGACCCTGCTCAGGGCCAAAGAGTCACCTGGCAGGAGGCTTATGTACAGAGGGTAGGCAGGGCTGTCTCCACAGGCAGGCAGGAAGGCAAGCTCCACTCCGGGCTGAGTAACCTCAAAGCTCATGAGGAGGCCTCTACTCACAGGCCAGCTTGCTGTCGAAGCTGGACAGGGCAATAGCAAAGGCCTGCAGTGCACACAGTGGGTAGTTGTAATCCATGGTGAAGACATCTTCTGCTACCCGGCCAAACTGCATCACGATGTAGTCCGCTGGAGCCAGGCACAAGCACGGACAGAGAAAGAAAAAAAAAAGACTAGAGTAGGGATGGTGGAAATGGGGAAGGACAGACAGACACTCAAACCACAAGAGGGAAGGGAAAGCAAGAAGCAGTGATGCCAAAGGAATCCCAAAGGAGGTAAAAGATAATTCAATTGGGAGATGTGGCAGGAGAGAGGTGGTAGATGGCAAAGGAGAAAGATGTGTGCAAACACCAGAAGATGGGAAGAAGAGGAGAAAGTCCATTCAAAAGGAGTCCCTGGGCCTGAGATTCTGCTGAGTACAGAGTCTAGGACCAAGGCTCCAAAGAAGGTTCTTCCAGGGCTGCCCAATCATTATGGTTAGAAATTTTCTTTACATCTAATCTAAGCCATATAGCCCATTTCCTCAAGCTTTGGCTTGTAAGGGGTAGGGCTAGGTGAGCAGAACGTTGAGCTAAAAGCCCTAGCTATATCATGTGGACGGTAATGAGTTGGGGCAGAAACACTCACGGTCATTGCCATGGATGATCTGAAAGTTCTTCACGGAGGCCTGTGTGACACGCCCATGGAAGTTGAGTACATAGGACTGTGTGTCATCATTCCAGACAGGTGTCTTGTTTTGCAGCTCGATGATAGTTTCCGTGTTCTTGTTCTGCCAACGTGCTAGCAGTGTCTCATGCTCCTGGGAGGGCAGCCTCACCTGAGCCAGGCCCAAAGCCTTGGCACCATAACCACCCCAAAGAGGGATCTATCCCAGGGACACAGATTTCCCCAGGCCTCCAGGGTTTCTCACATTCTATGTCCTACACACACACACCAGCTAGAGTTCTGCCCTTAGAAGCTCATGCAGAGGCTAGAATGGTGGGACAGGGGGGAGGGTGGGACAGAGACTCACATTACGGGGCCGGATGGAGACTCTCTCATGAACCATGTTCATGCCCGGGACAATCACATTCATTTTCCGTGGCCCCTTGAAGCCTAAAACGTTTGTCTCCTGGGAAACAAGAGCGAGAACTCAACACTGACCGTGGGAGGAACCTACTCCCCTATGCAAGAGCATGAGGTGCAGAGGGCAATACAGATGATGAGCTAGTGTTCAACCCTTGTACCTGGCTGCGTAGGATTAGCATCTCTAACTCATACGTCCAGAACTGAGCTCCTGGATGTCTACTCTGCCAAACCAGCTCCTCTCATGGTCTTCTTCGCCTCAGTGGCAACTCAGTTTTTCCACATGCTCAGGAAAAATGGGTGGAGCCATCCTGGACTCCTCCCTCACTCTCACCCCACTTCTAATCCATCAGCAAATTCCGTCAGTTCTACCTTCTGATTATATCCAGGATTTGACCATTCTTCATCACCATCTCACTGAGATCACTGTTAACAGCTTTTAACTGGATGACTTGTTTTTGTCATTGGCCCCCAGCCCCTTCTTCCTACCATCTGTTCTTAACACAGCAGCACATGGTCCTGTTAAAATATGTCAGATCGCTTTTCTCCTCCTCTGCTTCCCAGCTCACGCAGAGGAAGTTTCTTCCTTTGACTACAAGCCTTTCACGATACGGCCTCCATTTCTCACTCTCCTCGCCACCGACTCTCCCCTGCATTTACACTCCCTCTCACTATTCCACCCACATGCCAGGCACTCAAGACCCTTGCCATGGCTACTTCCTCAGCATTCCCCCAGACAGTGAAAAGCCTGCCTTTCACTTCCTTCTGTTCTTTTCTCAAGTTACTTCAGGGAAGTCTGCCCTTTCCTCCTTCCTAAAATCTCATACATACACTGACATTTCATATCCTCCATCCCACCTGTATCTTAGCATTTATCAGGAACAGATTCTTTACTTATGTATTTGTTTTAAAAACTGTCTCCACTACAAGGGGCAAGTTCCTTCAGGGTAGAAATTTACTATGTCTGTTTTGTTCATTACTGTGTCCTCAGTGCCTCAAACAGTACCTGGAATATAATTGGGTATTAGTTACAAATACAGCTCAGTATTGGCTGAACAAAAGATTCAGGCTGCCTCCCCAAAGTTGACCAGCAGATGGCACCACTAGGTCATACAGAATAGCTGTGGCATTCCAAATGGCCCCCCAAAGAAGTACCCACGCTCAGGCTGGCAGGGTACCAAACCCTCATTTTCAAGATGAAGAAACTGAGGTTCAGCAATGTGGAGAAAGCTCCTGCATTTATATTCCAGTTTCATCATTTATGAGCTGTGTGACATTGGCAAGTGACCCAACCTCTGTGCTTCAGTTTCCTCATATGTATGATGAAGAAAATAGGATCGAGTTCTTCAAGAGTGTCATAAGCAGTCAGTAAGATGATTATGCAAAGGGGCCTGTAATCCATGCAGGGCCTGGCAGACTGAGGGACGCACAGGTAAGAACCCAGACAACCTGCCTCCTTTCCAGGAGGTTCCTGGGCTGCACTGCACAGAGGCAGGCCTGGTTCCTGTACCTCCCCAGGCAGGTGGTCTGAGCCCTGAAAACAGGAGGAGAGGTCCAGGCAGGATCCACACCAGAGAGAACTGCCCCTCTCCACCCAGCCTTGTCCACCCACTAAGATGGATAGGATGGTCTCCAGATCAGCAGCCTATACTAGGTTTCATGGCTAGGAACCCAGGACTCACATAGCACACAGCTGCCAGCTCCTGACGCAAAGTTCCACTTTCCAAAGTAGAGGATGATGTCTTCTGAGGGTTGACTCCATTGTCATAAACTGTGAACTTGGTGCCCATGAGGTTGGACCTGAAGGAAAGGTATAATTAGTAGTAGTCATGCATCCTCTGCACTAGGACAGAGAGCAGCTCACAGTCTGTCCTATGAGGAGCCTGTAAAGCATTCTAGGGTGGGCCACTGGTCATACTGTTCATTGACTCCGTATCTCTGAAGGGCCTTCATGGGCAGAAGGCCTGGACTTGCTGTGAGGTGAGTAACAGGGTATCTCGGTTCAGTGAGAGAGGTTTAGGAAGGTAAATCTGGGTTCCAAAGGTTTCCCTGGGCTAACAGGAGTGCTCCTCCTGGGGATGAACAAGCAGAAGGCATGTGGCAAGGCTGCAGAAGGGACTCAGCACCCAGTGGAGAGTGGATGAGAAGATCTTCATCCCATCCAGCCTGTGATTCTTGGTCCAGGCCCATCTCCAGCTTTAGCTCCTTATCCCTAAGCTTTTTTATATTCCCTCAATCTGGCACTCTACTCGGCAAACCCTATCTCTTCCTTAAGGCCTAGCTCGGAGCCTTCCCCCAACCCTTACCCCAAGGATGCTGGGACTCTTTCCTCAAGGGCTCACTCTCGGTCCTGCCCTGTGGCACAGATCATGGAGGCAAGGCAGCTCTTCCATAGTGGCCTGAACTGTCAATGATAGTCTGGGGTTTTATTTGCCACTCTTGGTGAGCTTGCTCTACCTGACAGCAGTTTAGGGTATGGGGTGTGAAATCCAACTCCAAGTCTGGCTCTAGGTTGGGCATAGGCCTTGGCTTATGTTTGGATCTGATAGACAGAGAGGATCATGGGAGAGGATCCTAAGACTCTGGCCTAGATCTCCTTCAGAGACATGAGATGCCTACTCTTGAGAACCTGCCCCCACACCTTCCAACCGCCTCCCGTTCCTGGGGAAGTACTCATACCGCAATTTCCCAATGTAGCTGTCCCCTCCTCGAGACAAGTCTGTTGGGTCCACAGAGATGAGGTAATTTGAAGTTTTACTCTTCTTTCTCTTCCTTCCCGCCAGGAGGAACACCTGGGGAGTGGAGCAAGGTCATGTTCCAGGCCCAGCTTCTGGTCCACACACAATCATGGCTGCCACTCACATACCTGCACTCACACAAGTGATTCTTCCTTGCTTCAGCTCCTGAATGCATGTATGTGCACACACACAGACACTGGCAGACACAAAGGTGTGCAATGACTAGGCATGAAGGCTTCCATTTCTTTGGGAAACTGAAAGGTTCTGTTGGATCTGTGGTTTCCAGCCCCTAGGACCTCAAGCCTGCCTAGGTGGGACAGCAGGACCAAGCCAACCTCACCTTCTTTCCATCCTCGCGGTCCAGGTGCAGAAAATAGGTGGGGTACATCCCCCGGTCCATCCCCTTCTTGTCCCGCGTGATGCGGCACTTGATGGTGATACCCTGGGGGGCTGGTCTCAGTGCGAACTCCTCCAGATCCTGGACCTCAACATCCACTGGTGGCTCTGGGGCTGTTGGGCTAGGGGCTGAGGCTGCATCCTACAGGGTAGGTGGGGAGCAAAGCCTGAGTCCTGGGGACCCTGAGCACCTGAAACTGGGGTCTGGGACTGAAAGTTGCTCCATGGTGGGGAAACAGGGTAGGATCTCTGGGATGTGGACCTGGCCATCCCATGGTCTGGGGCAATTGTCCCTGCCTGCCCTTTACCCTCAACAGTCCTGAGGATGGGGGCAGGCACATTTTCAGAGATCATTTCATCCAATTCCAGTTTCTCCCACCTCCTGTTATGGCTGAAGAAATTAGGGTACAGGATTAAAAGAGGAGAGCTCAAGTCAGAGAACTTCCTGATAGGCCTCTGGGTCCAGGCCCTGGCTTGAGAAAAGCCAGCTGCCCATCATTTCTTCACACACCCACTCCATTTCCAACCTGCATGGCTAGTCTTCTAAACAGGCTTCTGCCGTCCCACCTCCTGCAGTGCAGGAGAGCTCCTCACTCACCCTGATGGACTTCCTGCTAGTGGCAGAGCTGGGGCGGGTGTTGCTGTTTAGCTGGGAAGAGCTAGAGCTGTTCTCGTCCTCATCCTCCTCTTCCTCGTCAAAGCTCATACTGCTGGAGATGCCTGGCCCAGGCAAAGGAGCAGGAAGGGAAAAGTGAGGAGGCGTCAACCCCAGAAATACACGTGCTCACATGCACATACCCAGCGAGACAGCCATTCACAGACACTGGCTCACATGTACCCAGACACATACACCGAGCCATATGTACACACATACTCACATTAACACCTAGATGCACACATATTCTATCATGTGCACATAAAGGCTGAGGCTGATAGTGATCCGCATGATAAACCCCCACCCCCACTGCCCAGCCTTGGCTTAGTCCCTCCCACAGCCATATCACCCCCATCTCCAGCCTGCACTGAAGTGACCCTGCACTGAGAACCTCCCATTTCTAACCTCAGGCCTATGAAAGGCCTTGGCTGGCCTAGGCCAAGGAACCTACTTGGGAAAAGGCCCAACTCCTTCCTCAGTCTGGCATGCAGGGCCTACTGATTCCGCACTGGGACCCCTGCCTGCCCTCAGCCGTTGTTAAACTGTTCTCCTACCCAGAATGCCATCTGCATCCTTGTGTTGTGCCTCAACAGCCCTGCCTCTAGGAAGCCTTCCCTGATCAGAGTCCTCAAAACATATGTGGCACTGCCAGGCTCCTTTCCCTCTGCCACCTCACACAAGGGACTCCCCAGGGCAGGGCTCATGGATGGGCAACTGTTGGGGCAGCAAATTTCTGAGAAGGATCTGCCCTTACTCTTGGCTTCCTGGCTCTGCTCCCCTAGCAGACATGAGAGCTCTCTGCAAAAGGAGCTTTTTCTATGGAACTGAAGGAAAAGGACATTGGCCCCAAATCTAGGCCTCCCTAGGGGCAGGAGATGCAGGGGGGATAGAGCTGGGCTATGGGCTGGTTACCCGGTTCACACTGTTTTCCCTTAACTTGGCCTAGTCAGGGGCCCTGCCCAAGTTTCTTATATGTCTCCTAGTGTGCCCCCACCACTGGCAGGGGAGCTGAGACAGACACAGGAAGGCCATGCTCCTGGAGAAAGCTGTATCTGGGAACCTGGGACTGTGCTTTGGGGGAGTCACTGGGCCCCCGCGGGGCTCACCCTTCCTCTGCATCGTGGCTCGGAGGTCCTGCCCGCTGGGCTGCACGCCCCCACCAGCTGGCGTCTCCCCTGCGTCCTGGGCGTGGTCTGATTGGCCCACAGTCAGGATCTGCACTGGGCCTCGGGCCTCAGACTTGTCTTCTGCCAGTGCTGCTGGCCCGCTGGTGCCTGCAGGCCATGGACACTCTTGAGTCCCATCCAGGGGGGTAGGGAAGGGCCTGTGCCTGCATTCTCAGAAGTCCACGAAGGATGAGGGATAAGAGGGGGGTCCTCTGCAAAACTTTATTTATAAAACTGAGTTTTAAAAAACTAACAACTACCATCAGCCTGTTAATGATCAGTAAGCTGAGGAGGGATGTGAGTGTCATTTCTTTGGCTGTTCTCCAAATTAACTGCCAAGGGTTGGTTTGAAATGCCCCACATCCCTTAGGCAGACAGCAGTCCTCTAAGGGACCAAGTGGTCAGTGGAAAAAGAAGATGAAGAACAAGGATCGATCCAGACCACAGTGAAGGCCAACAACCTTTCATGAACATGGCCAACTACAAGTTCTCAACGCTAAGTGTTCTCTCTCTCACAGACAAGAACATACACATAGTAACACACACACCATTAGAACAGTCCACATGTACAGGGCATCTTGAAAAAGACTGAGGTTGACATATATTCACTTTCCCAAGCAGAGGACCCCCCCACACACATCTGCCTTCCTACCCACGTTGTCACAGCTTCAGAAACAGAACCAAGGCCTGCAACACACATGTGGCAGCTATCCTGTTGGCCAGGCGATGCCTAGAATGCTACAGTCAGCTCCAGAAGCCCGCACTCCCTGACACACCAATGTCCATCTGTGACCCAGAGCCTGGAAGTCACTGTGCCTAAACAGGGGTTGAGGAAATGGGATGTCTGACCAGCAGAGAGGACTCTGGGCAGGGGCCACACATAGTGTCCTCATCTCTGTGGGTCTTTTCTGGAGCGAGCAGCAGAGGGAACAGACTGGTCTGTGGGCCCAGAGGGTAAAATCAGGACTAAAGTGGGGAGTCGAGGGAAGCCCACATTATGAGGAAGAGCTGACACCAAGTACTACACAAGAATGGGACAGACTGCCTGGGAAGAGAGACCACTACTGAAGGGAGTATCCTGGCCCAGGTTGGGCAAGACCCTCGAAGGGTCAGGGTGAAGGAGCTCAGGTTAAGAGTGGGATCTGGGCTAGAGCAGAGCTGGACTTCACTTCCTGGTGGTGAGGAAGGCCTACTCACACCCATAGCACACCCACAGGTCAGCCCAAACACCCTCAAGTTAGACAAGTCCTGTTTGCCATGTGCATGGGCACCCTCAGAGCCATGCAGGGTCTTCACTGAGGCCACCCCCCCCAACTTCCAAGCCTGAGGAGACAAACCTCCCCCCAATGACCCTATAGTAGGAGGGCTGGTGAAAGGGCCATAGGGAAGGCAAGCTAACCTTTGTGCTTCGCTTTCTTCTCCTTTTTAGAGGCCCCACCCTGGCCCCCTGCTGTGGCTGCTGCCTTGGTTCTTTTGGCTGAGGCTGGTGCTGTTGGGTGGGCAGCTCCCAGCTGCACACTGACAAGTGAGTCGGCCTCTTGAACTGCTCAGGAGAGAACCCAAGACACAGAGAAATGGGCACTGGGTGAGACCAGAGCTCCAACTTGAACGTGCTCTCTAGCACAGCATTTCCCAGTCCCTCCCCCAAGCCCCCAAGGCCTCCGGACCACCTCTGACTCACAAAGCCACTAGGCCAAGGTGCCTGGGGTAGGCCTGAATTGGGAGAAGGTGGCTCCTCCAGCCCAGTCAGATAAAGTCAAAAGTCTGGTCCAGAGCATGACCAACCAAGAAGTAGGTAATCAAAGCTCTAGGACAGTAAGCTGTTCTGAGCCTGGATGGCAGGAGGGAGGGTATAAAGATGTGGGTCATCTGAGATAGTGGCTGAAGACAGGAAAAGCTGCATCTCCTCAAAGAAACCACAATCAGGGCAAGCAAGCCCTCTGGGGACTCTGCTCAGGCCTCACAGGATAGCCAACGGGAGCCTGTGTTGGGAGAGCAGCCCAGGAAGGAGAGTAACTGCTAGGGTAGAATGAGCTGCACACACCAAAGGTGAAACCAAGAGTCGCAGCTGGGTGGCCTCAAATCCTGCACACACCAGAACCAGATATGTTCAGGAATCTTGAGTGGCTTCCGACTGCTCTTAAGATGAAGACCAGAATTCTCCTGCATGTCTGGCTCCTCCATTTCCCTTCTCCTTGGCTGACCTTACTCCCTGAGGTGTGCCAGCCACCCAGGCTCTGTCAGTACCTTGCATATCCTGGACTTCCTCTTGCCACAGGGCTCATGTGCTAGCTTCAGTGCTGCCCGGGCTACCCTCACTACTGCCCTCTGTCTGATTAACTCCCACTCATTCTACAAATTTCAGCTCCAGTGTCACTTCCTCAGGGAGCCAGCCTTCCATGACACCCCCCAGCCAATCTGAAAACAAGATCTCTGTCATCCACTCAGAGCCTGTGACCATCTGTGTAACTCTCTCTCCCCTCCTTGACTGTAAGGTCCAGGAGACAGCAAAGATTATGACTGTTTGTGCTCATGCTGGGCCCCAGCCTCTGATCTAGGTCCTAATACATAGTAGGCTTTCAATAAATGTTAGTGAAATGAATTAATGCATAAAATGAATGAGCAGGGCCAGTGGGTTGGAGTCAAAGCATGTTTACTGGGATAAACCATCAGGGCTGATTTATATCAAATGCCCTTACTGTCTTCTGGGAATAATCGCCTTGAATTTCATACCAAACACCAGTAGAGGGCAGGGCAGGAAGCAGCTAACGCTGCAGGTGGTGATGCCGACAGTGCTAAGGGTGGTCTTGGAATCACCAACCCCCAGGTCAGTCAGCCATAAGTGCAGCAGCTCCCTCAGGGCTTTGGAGGCTCAGCTCACCACTGCGAGCTGGACAAAGACCAGGCCACACGCACCTCACAGAAGCCCAAGTTCAAATGTCCTCTGTACAGAAGGGTGCTGGAGACCAGACTGGTCTGCAATGTCAGCAGGGAACAGTAATCCCTACTTTAGAACTCTGGGACACACCATGGCTGCTTCAATTTTTCAAAGCCCTGATGCTTACAGAATTTTCCTTATCTTACAGGGGAAGGAACAGTCCCAGACAGAGAAAATGACTTACCCATAGTCACACAATGAACAGGTGACCAGTGGCAGCATGAGCAGAAACTGTCTTTGGCCTTCTGGTCATCTACTTCCCCAGAGGTGCTATTTCTCTTACTGTGTTCTCTCTATAGCCTAGCACTGCCCTGGCACAGAGCTGGTGTTCAAGAAACACCTGCCAAAATCAATGCACATCAGTGACCTGAAGGACTCTCTGAGAGGCCTTGACATGTTTGCCTCTGTAACAAATTGTTGTTGTTATGTGCCATCGAGTCGGCCCAACTCATAGCGACCCCTCCTTGGGTTGCCAAGGCAGTATCACTACAGAAGTAGATTGCCCAACCTTCCTTCCGAGGAGTGGCTGGTAGGTTTGAACCGCCAGCCTTCTGGTTAGCAGTCAAGTGCCTTAGGCACTATGCTACCAGAGCTCCTTGGAACAAATTAGCAGGGTCAAAAGTCATGGCAGTAGGTTGTCAATGAAGGCAAACATGGATATATGGGTGGATAGATGAGTGGAGAGGCTGAGCTATTAGGTATGTCTATGCAGGGGGAGTGTGCCCAAGACCATGTACAGGGTTGGCAGAAAATATTTCTGCAAGTGTATTGATAGGCTTTGTAAAAATTCCCAGGTATACAGTAGAGCTGACAAGGGACAAGGTTGTAGTCACTTCTTGGCCACAGCCAGCTACCCAGAGGAAGCAAGCAATTGGACCTGTGGGCTCGGCACCATAGTCACAGGGGACATCAAGCTCAATTAGCTTAACATACTACACAAAACATTCTTCTACATCCTACTTTGGCAAGTAGCAACTGGGATCTTAAAAGCTTGGAAGTGGCCACCTAGATGCAACGATGGGTCTTGCCTTATCCAGAGCAAAGAAGAATGAAGAAAACGAAAGTTTCATGGAAACAATTAGTCCAAGCGACTGGTACACCATGCGATCCTCAGCCTATATGATTATGGCAGCAGAAGAACTAGATGGTGCCTGCCTACCACTATCAACCACTTGGAAAGGGATCTATGTAAGAGATCCTGGATAGAGTGGGAAAAAAAAGTGGAACAAAACTCAGAATCATTTGGGGGGAAAAAAAAAGGGACCAAGTTTGCAGGTCTGATAGAGCCTGATGGAACCACTGAGACTATGGCCCCTAGCTGCCCTTCAGGTCTGGAATTGAACCCACCCACTTCAAACAAAAGACAGGCATGTGAGGTGAACATTTATACTAGGCAGATACACACTCCTTGGGGAGAACAATCACGGGAGAATACAAGGGCTGTATCTGCACAGGGAGACAGCTCAGGGGGGCAGGAGTGCATGGGAGGGAAGGACACAGGAAAAAGGTAACTATGGGGAGGAAGGGGGAGGGGAGCTGTTGCATTGTGATAAATTGTCAGTGTCATGAGACAAAGTGTATGTAAGCTGCTGTATGAAAAGTGAATTTTCTCTGTAAACTTTCACCCAAATCACAATTTAAAAAGAAAAAAAAAAAAAAAAAATCAGCCAATTAAAAAAAAAAAGTCATGGCTGTAGGCTTCTACCCCACACGCAGCCTCATATGCCAGGCAGGGCACAGCTGGGACCGTCATGCCCACGGGGTAGCAGATCAGGTGCCATAGCACCCAGAAGAGCAGGAACCTTCTCTGCTGGGGCGACACTCATAGAGAAAGCATGAGGAGGGGACTGCCAGGAAAGGGTGGGGCCAGGGGCCAGTTCTAGCAACAGCAGCTGGGACTGCCTCTCTCAGATACATATGGAGAGCTAGGTTGTGTCCTTGTCCTCCTCCCCTAAAGGGTCTCTGTGGTGAACAGACATGCCAGATGTAGCCCCCAGGGCTCAGCTGAGGCACACATCGGGGGAGCACCAGAGAAGAGCTTTTTCTCAGGCAGGCAACATAATACAGTGCAAAGACCTTTGGAGTCAGATAGGCTAGAGTTCAAATTCTAGCCCCAATGCTCACTAGCAGTGGGCCCTGGGCAAGTCACTGAACCCCTCAGAGCCCACCTCTTTATGGATAATATGGAAATAATAGAGTTATTACTAGGGTTAAACTAGACAGTGCAAGTAAAGTACCTAGCACTGTCCTTAGCCCTTGGCGAATGCCCAAAGGCAACCTATAGTTTTAGAAACAAAATGGGTTTCCTCAGACAGTGAGTGTACTTGGCCATGGGGCTGGGGGTTGGGGGTGGGAATGAGCTTTTATGGTGAGCCAAGCCACAGACTGGGCAGTAGGCTAACAAGATTCAAGCACTGCCTTCCAAGGCACAGATGAGGGGGATCTAATGAGCTAAAGACTGGGTTAGCACAAGAGAGAAGAGGAAGCTGAAATGCTACAAGGCAGGAGGATGGGGAAGTCCTAAGATGAAGAAGGTCAGTCCTAAAGTAAGCAAACTACCAGTAGTTCAACGTGGCTAGAGGCTCCAGGTGATGAGGAAACCACAGAAGGAGAGGAGCATCATGGTGGCTTCTAACTGCAACAGTGATTTGAAGGAGCAGCGGCCTGGATTCCTAGCACCAGCAGGGGGCAGTGGTGACTGAGTAGAGTCCCTCTTTCAGGCCTCTTTCAGGCTCAGAGAGACCAACCCTCTTTAGGCCTGGGCTATTCAGACCCTAGGAGCTCTGGTAGCATAGTGGCTAAGACACTTGCCTGCTAACCAGACGGCTGGTGGTTCAAACCCACCAGCCACTCCTCGGAAAGAAGGCTGGGCAATCCTACTTCCGTAGTGATACTGCCTTGGAAACCCAAGGAGGGGTCACTATGAGTTGGGTTTGACTTGACGGCACATAACAACAACAAATTCAGACCCTAACCTAAGCAGAAGGAAGTGTCCCAAGCACAGGGATACAACAAAGCCATGCCCTACCCAGAATGAGCTGTAGAGAACTGCTGAGAATTGGAGTGTGTAAGGAAGGGAGGATATCACACTCTGAAGGCGTCCTGAGCCAGAGATGGGGACCTGCAGGCCAGAGCCAGGTCAACTGAGAGTGCAAAAAAAGGGAAACAGGAGCTTGTCACAAAGGACACTCACTGGTGTGGGACAGGATGAGAGGGATTCCTCTTAGGAGGTGCAATATTGGTGGGGGCCATCTTCTCAGAGGACAGACTTTGTTCAGAAGCACTGCCTCCTGCTCTCATTGAAATGTTCTGGATCAAAAACCTGGATTGATGAAAGTTTTAACCTTCCAGCCATGGCACTTGATTCAGGGGACCACGGCCTAAACATAAGCAGGGAACCCCAGGCAATAGGTCCCCTTGGCCCCACTCAGTTGCGCACCGGGGCTGGAGGCCAGAAATGGCAGGAGCTTTCCTCCTCTGCTCCAAGTGGGCAGACTGACAGGGTTAAGCCTCTCAAGAATCCCCCTGCCTCCCCAAAACAGTGCCGGGGATGGAGCCACGCTGCAGGGCCTCCCCCAGCTGGCTCTCCTGGGGCAGTGGGCAGGGCGTACCTTGGTAGCTGGTGCTGCCACTGCTGCTGAGGTAGGACTCCACCAGAGGGGCCTGCTCCTCCGACTGCCGGGCCCGCCGGCTCCGGGGCCGCCCGTCGGCATTGGCCTGTACCATCAGGGGCTCCTGGCGTTTCTTCTTCTGCTTCTGCTCCAGCAGGGCCCGCTACAGAGGCACGGGGTGGCACACAGGTTAGTGGGCCCTGAGAGGGCAGTCCACCAACCTCTGAGAACAAAGAGGGGCTCCTAGAGTGGGACGGGGCAGAGAACCCTGCTTGCTCAGCTGGGTTCCAGAGGTCACCCTTGGGTCTGCAGCCCACTCTGGATCAAGGTTACATGTAACCCGATGCCTCAAGACTCAGGATCCAGGAAAAGGAGGTGAAGCGCAGCCTAGGAGGCTGCCATGGCAGGATCACACACAGACCCCAGCCCTCCAACTCTGATCACCCTGGGGGCTGTTCAGTAAAGGCCCCGTGTACTGGAGCAGGGCAAGGCTGAGCTGGTAAAGGAGAGCTCTCTCTTCTTCCAGGTGAGTCCCCTCTCCCCATCAAAGAGGATCATCCCAGGGATGGGGACAGTCCCTCCCCTCAGCTCTTGGAGATCGCAGCCCAGACTCCAGCTGCAGCACCTGATTCAGGGGACCGTGGCCTGAGCATACGCAGGGAACCCCAGACTCCAGCCAGGATGCCAGCACTGACTGCCTTTCCCTCTGCCCTGGTCTCACTCACCTGCCGGTCAAGCTTCTGCTGCCGCAGGTTGCTGCCCTCATCATCTAAGACACTGCAGAGGGAGAGAGAGGGTATTCAGGGCCTGCTCATGAGGTGCGCAGACCTTGCCGCAGACACAGCAAAGGCCTGTAAACCGCCCCACCCCACCCCCGCATCATGGCTCCTGGGCCTCTATGAGCCCACTGGCAGAGGCTACCATGAGAATCAGCTACAGACAAGAGAACTTAAGCCACATTTCTACCACTTGGGAAGCTTATCTTCCGCTGGGATCCCTGCCACCCTCAAGGACTTCCCACTCAGTCCTGACCCAGTAAATACAGGCTGAGACCCTCCCCTTGGGCCCTTGAGCAAGATCTGGCCTGACTGACATCCAGGAGAACCCATCTAGAAGCATCAACACAGCCAGGCTTCAAGCCCAGGGGCCTGCTTCCTCCAGCCCCCTATCAGGATGCCAGCAGCGCCCCCCACCTTTCCATCCTCTCCCAGTCTATTCAAAGCTAGCTCGCCAAGTGGCAGAGAACAAGTGCTGACCCTGCCTACTCCCCCACTTAAAGAAGGCTGAGGCTTTTCTTCTCTTTTGGGAGTATAAGACTGAGAGACTCATTCCCTTGGGCAGGGCTAGGCTTTGGGGGAACGTCTGCGGGTGGCTTGGCATGTCAACACACAGGAGACAGTTCTGCCATGTGCAGGCCCAAAATGAGCCAGAGGGTGCAGGTGGCACCAGGGCATCAATCAAATGCTATGTCTTGAGTCCCATCTCACCCTGACTGACCTTGCCTCCCAGGAAGGCAGAACACAAGCAGGGAGCTGGTAACTCAGACCACTTAGCTTTTTCCTCATTTAAGACACGTGTATGAGTTGTTGTTGTTACGTGCCATCGAGTCAGCCCCAACTCATAGCGACCCCTCCTTGGGTTTCTGAGGCAGTATCACTATGGAAGTAGATTGCCCAACCTTCCTTCCAAGGAGTGGCTGGTGGGTTTGAACCGCCAGCCTTCTGGTTAGCAGTCAAGTGCCTTAGGGACTATGCTACCAGAGCTCCTACGTGTATTAGAGTCAGGCCCAAACTCATTAAAAGCCAAGGTCAGGACAGTTGCATGGGTTGGAGCTGGGGCCTGAGGATCAGAGCTCTGGGACCCCCAAGTCACTCAGGCCATAACTGTAACTGTAGGAACCTACATGGCAGGGGTAGATTCTGTGTCAGACTACCCAGTAAGCAAGGTAGGCATGGGCTTACTTGTGCTTACTTACTAATCTGTAAGGAACAATTTCACCTCTTCAACACATGAAAGATTCTGGTTCTAGATATGGCTGGCATCTGTCTCTCTCCCATCCTCATAGTACCATCCTACAGAATCAAAGCCTCTTTTCAGATTTACAGTCTCTAATAAGGATGGAACACCCAGTCAGCAAGGTAAGTACGGGCTTTCTTGTGTTTACTTATGAATCTGTAGCGAACAACTTCACATGGGTTTTACCATATTTTTGATGTGCACACACAGGTGCATTATGCTGAGCCTATACAAACTGTGTGAAGTTTGTGAAGGTATCCTGTGGGTGTGCACATGTGTGGGGGGGTATCCAAAAGTGTGAGCACATCTGTGTATATGTGAGTGCATGTACTTGGGCATGGATATATGCAAACACCTGTGTAAGTGGGCACACTTGCATAAAGGTGAGTACACGTGTGTGTATGGGGGAAAGGTAAGGTCAAATCACTCAAGGACAAGGGGAAGCCATTCTGTCTCCTCCTGACAGCAGAAGCCCTTTCTAACTAGAACAATCACTGACTTAAAAGGTCCCTTAAGCTCTTCCAAACTACTTGGTGTCTCTTTGTACCAAGGGGACCAGCCAGAGGATGGGTAAGAGCCTGTGGATCACAGAAAGCCCACCACTCAGGCTGTGACTTGTCCCACCCACCTCCCTGGCCACAACCTATGAGAACTCTATGTTTTTGACCAGCAGATGTCCACCCACTCAACATGTGGAAAGGTCTTTCTTGGTCCCCAAGGCTGCTCTGCACCCCAGAACAACCTGACAGTGATCTGGGGCCATGCACGGAGCAACCTCACTCACCAAACCCTTAGCTGCCAGAATGCAGAGAAAACACTGCTCAACAGACATGCTTCCGAGCCAAGGCCTCAGTCTGCTTAAAATAACCCACCTGCCCCAGAGGCACCTCGGCATCTGAGGCTCCCTGATGACAATGCAAGGGCCTGAGGACAGAGAACCAGCTCCCTAAAAATGAGAGCTGACTGAGGTGAATGCCTCATCACTGAGGGCACACGCCAGCCAGAGGACTGGAGAAGGAGGGGTTCACCAGGAAGAACAAGATGCCCAAGGGCCTCTCCAGGTCTGGGAGCCTGTAACTCTTCCACCTGTCTCCATACTTCACGTTAAATGGCCTGATTGAATAGCACAAGGGCAGAGCATCTGCTCACACACCAGTTTCAAAGGGGGTGGGAGGATCCCTCAGTCTCCTCAAACACCAATGGTCCACCATAGTCTGGCTGCTGACACAGTACACATGCACCCTGGACTCTACATGATGGCACCTAAGGGGAGAGCAACGGGGCCTGGAATGCATCCATGCTCCACCTGCCTGCCAATCTCTGTGCCCGCAGACAGGCAGCCCTGAGGAAGCAGTGCCTTTGTGTAATTCTCACAATTGTGCTAGTGGTGGTGTGGCCCCAGGAGCCCCTGAAGGACCCTCCACAAGACCCAGGCTGGCTTCCTTTGCACCAGCAGGCAAGGCCATTTCACAGCTCTCTGGGATCTCATGGGCCACTTGCACTGTCACAGGGCAGTGCCAGGGAGGGGACAGTCATCTGGGTCATCCCAGGCACTGTGCTTGGCTGAGCAGGACAGAGAAAGTGCCTTTTGTGTTCTGACACTAATATCAAGGGTCTTTGGAAAAGGGGCCATCTAGCTGAGAGGTTAAGACTCCCATCAGCCAAGCCATCTCCAGAACAGCTGGATCACAGTGGCTGCTTGACTGACAAATGGGGGTTCCAGCCATAATGGCATCACTGGCCAGTGCCTTCCTGATGTCTTTACCCATCAAGGGGGGAGGGTGCTTTGCTACCACAGGCCTCTGTCCCACTACCACAGACTTTCCCCTTGGTTTCCATGAAACCAGCACTACTTCCTCTTCCTGGGTCCCTACCTCCACTCCCTGATGAGGGAGAATGATGACGAGCCACGGGCTGCAGGAACACTGATCACCACCTAGGATTACAGGTAGAAGGGACTTAACCACTAGCCTTCAGAGATAGATGGATGAATATGAGGATTAAACAACAACAAAAAATAACTCACTGCAATTGACTCGATTCTGACTCAGAGAAACACCCACCGGGTTTCTGAGACAGTAAATCTTTATGGAAGCAGATTGCCCAGCCTCCCTTCCGCAGAGTGGCTGGTGGGTTTGAACCACCAGCCTCCTGGTTAGCAGTCAAATGCCTTAGTCACTATGCCACCAGAGCTCCTTGAATATGAGGGTTAGGCTTCTGAAAAGAAATTCCAGAAGCCTCTGATACCCTGGAAGTGCCTATAAGGGCCACCCACTACCTCACTCACCACCAGGCATGTTCAAGCAGCCAGGAGGACTGGAGCATGCATGGCTGGGGGCAGCAGATGGGAAAAGCAACATGTGCTTGGTGAATAAAATGTGCCTGGCTGAGCAAGCCCCATCCCAGAGGGCGTCCAATAAACGCACTTTAAGGAGGGTCTGAGAGTGAGCAACAACACACGTGGAATAAAGCTGGGGTCCTGGTGAAGCAGTGTGTGTTGAAGAGCTGCAGCCAGCCGCAACTGCACAACGCGAATGACAATCAACTCAGGTGACCAACACCCGATCATTGATAAGCTTGTCCTAGTGGGTGTTTCTGGCTAACAACAATGCATCCAGAACGCACAACATCTGTCCCTGGTGAGCAACAAAGAATCTCCTACAAACTGACAGCATGTTGTGGTGAACAATGACAGCTACAATGGCAGACTCCCAAGCTCCTCTCACTTCCTCAGCAAGCCCTGCTCCCGTTTCTGCCCACCCCAGATGGGCCTGCCTCCTCACTTCCCACTATAGCACCATTCCTAGGGCACCTTCCTCTCTAGCCACACTTCCCCAGCCTGCCTCTTTCTAAGGGCATCGTTCTAGGCAGCACTAAACGATAACCATGTGAGGAGATCATAATGACTTTTTAATGACTCTGGCTCCCATTATGGAATCACTTCCAAGACCAGGCTGCCAGCTGCAGCCCCGCCAGGAAGAATGGATGGCAGACAGGCTGATGGATGGGGCTACCAGGCTGACCCTGGTGGCTCCTTCATTACAGCTGCCTCCTGCTAGGGGCCAGATCAGGGAGACCCAAAGAAGCACAAGCCACTGACTCATGAGGATCAGAGGAACACAATGTCCAGTGTCCACCAATCCAGTCACTTTTCCTAGGATCAGTGAGGTGACAACTTCACCCTCCCTCGAGCAGCCACATCCACTTCCCTCAAGGCAAAAAAAAAAAGAGAAAAAAACAGCTGCTGTCAACTTGACTCTGACTCATGGTGACCTCACATGTGTTAGAGCAGAACTGTATTCCACAAGGTTTTCAACAGCTTAGGTTTCAGAAATAGATCACCAAGCATTTCTTCCAAGGCACCTGTGGGTAGACTCAGACCTCCAGACATTCAGTTAGCAGCCAAGGGCACAACTGTCTGCACCACCCATGGACTCCCTCCCCCAAGGCACCCAACAGACATTTGAGGAGTGAACCATGATTGACAACAGGGGACACTTCTTCCAAGGGCTGGAAAAGCCATGGCCATGGCTCATGTATTTAGGAAGTCAGTTTTCCCTCCTCTTCTTAGAATCTACTTTACATGCTCTAGCTAATCCATCAGAGCTGATCAGAGGCCAGGGGGTTGAGACAAACTAGGGACAGATCCAATCTCTGGACATTTTCTTCATACCCACCTCACCCCCCTCACTTCCTGCCCTCAGTCTTTTCCCCTAGTCACAGTGGGAACTATGCCAGCTGGACCCAGAAATCAGACAGAAATGGACTGTCAGGGTGCCTGGACACAACTGAGTGCCCAAAGACAGACCCCCAGCAAGTCCCAATCTGTGGCTTCCACTGCCTAAAGCTGCTTGGAATGAAGCAGGCACATGGTAGAGGGGGACTGGGGGCAGCTCCAGATGGCAGAGGAGTTCCAGCCTCCCAGGACAGGCAATCTCCATTCCAGCCAGTGGTTCCCAAACTTACCAGTCCATTAAAACTGCTAGAGACACTTAGCCCTGATTTGGGAATTTAGAAGATACTCCAGAATTTCAATTCCCATCCCCACCTATCTGTATCCTTTAAAGCAAGAACCATAGAAGATTCTAATGCTTGTTTATGCAAACAGAACCTGCAGGAGCTATCACTGGTGATCTCTAAAGAAGAGAAAGGAAATCAGAGAGATGTTATAAGGCTAGAAAGGAACCCTGGTAGCAGTAGTGGTTAAGCACTCAACTACTAACCGACGGTTGGCGGTTCAAATCCACCACCTTGCTCCAAAGAAGATAGATGTGCCAGTCTGCTTCTGTAAAGATTTACAGCCTATAGGGTATATTTTATAGGGTTGCTGGGTCAGAATCAACTTGATGGCAATGGGTTTGGCAGTAGACTAGAAGTATGCAAATGTAGCCTTGACATTTCGATGGAGGAAGAAAATACATGCATAGTCTGTATAGCAGGAAATCTAATGTGGACCCCAGGTGAGACTGTGGAAGGGGTGAAGAGCTAGAAGGCTCAGTGATCACCAGGAGCAAATTGAGGCTCACCAGCAAGTCGTGGCCCACTGTACTCAGGCCCAGCAGAAACAACGGGGAGAACAGTATAGCCAGGCTTCTGCACGGAATCTCGTACTCAGCCTCATGGGATAATAATGTGTGGGGAAGATGCATTAATGCAAGTAGATGCCGATCCAATTAGATAAATTAAACACCATTCAAAGAATCACTCAAGGTTTTTCGAACAATGGGTAGAGGCCACAGCCAAGGAAGGTTTCCAGCACCACACTTGCCTTGCTTAAAGTGTTTATTGATGACTTGAGACAGGGCAGGCCTCTCAGTAAACTTCCAGTGAAGTGAAAGAGATAGTAAACTGCTGGCTAAGCCAGTGTGGAGTCATAAGACCAAGTCCCACATACTGGTCCCAACATCTAAGTTCTTCCCCACAAAGGTGAAATGGAGAATACAAGGCTTGGTATCAGCCTGATCAAAGACTTTGGGACTTTTGTTTACAGAGGGCTCTGACTGATCAGTGTGGCAAAGACCATGAGGACTTAAAGGAGCAGGGGTCTAAAGCAAGGAAGTAAGAACCTCACTGCTTGGTGCTGGACAGGCCACACTCAGGACACTGCATGAAGTTCCATGACCCACATGGAGAAAGCAGAGACCAATTGCAGGTCATCCAGGGGATTCCCTCTAACCATGGACTCTCATCTTCCTTTTATGTAGCCTGTTCCAAGACTCCTCTCTATCAACCTTGTGTTTCCCACTCCTTCCATCCTAGGCAACATCAAGAAGACATCCCAGGGGGCTTAGAATAGAAGCAGAGGAAGATTCACTTCAACATCAGAGGTTCTGTTCACCTTCCTTGTGGCCAGAAGTGAAGCAGTGGGCTAAGGTGTCCAGGGTCCCTCTGAGGCTAAACCCAGAGACAGAACTAAAAGAGTCCCCCTCCCCATCTTAATTAGGAGTCTTACTACTCCCCATAAAGCAAAGTGAGGTAGGGCTGAGAGGATCCTCACAAGGGCCAAGAGGAAGGAGAACTAGAGATATATGTAGGCTCAACCCAAGGAAGAACTTACCAACAGTCACAACCATCTGATGTAAAGGGGAGTGAACTCTCCTTGGAAGTACACAAGCAAAGGCAGAGGGAAGGCCAGTTGGCAGGGACGCTACAAAGAGCATTCACTCAGCAGACCAGATAGCCTCTAAGGGCACTCCCAGCGAGAGATTCCCATTCTATTACCCAGAGGAGCTGTGCTTTTCAAATAGTGATCTGTGAGGTCCAGTGATGACCTAGTCCTGGGTGAGAGTGCTGTGTCTCTCAGGTGTGCTGAGGGTCCTAGTGTCGGGCCAGGAAAGCCAAGGAAGCCCCAAAGGCTGACTGAGAATGCTATGATTTAAAGTTTTGGGGAACTTGTCTCTACTGGTCATACTGGGAACAGAGCCAGGAACCAGAGCAGGTCCTTGTCCTTAAGGAGCTCTTGCCAGGTCAGGGAGACATCAGGCAATGGCTGCTATGTAGACAAGAGCCCTGATGAGAGGGCCTCCATCCCTCCTCAGCACAGCTTCTCCAACACGGCTGTGGACCATGCTCCTTCCTCACTATCAAGGTTCCACCTTCAACTTAGCAGAGATTATAAGGTCATATCTGAGGGGCATTTAGTACTCCTCAAGAACACAGGTGAAGAAAATCAGCAGAAATCGAAATTACTATCAGTAACAAGAGGAAAAAAAAAGGCAAAAAAATTGTCCTCCTTATTAAGCTTTATAAATGAAATGACTCCCTTCTAAATCAGAATGTGAGATTAATCCCTTATCATTACATCCTGAGCCAAAATTATCCATAAGAAGACTAACACCATCATTGCATCAAAGAAAATGAGCAGGGCCCAGGGGATGCAAGGTGCAACCATCACAGAGGGAGTCAAAGCAGCAGCCCCACCATCACAGCCAACAAGCAATCGACCAACACCCCTTCCCAAACCAAATGCCACATTCCAGTTTTGACACGCTGTGACATTAGGGAAGCCTCACGCCAATCAAAGCACATGCACACACATGCCTCCCTTCCCCCATCTGCAAGTAAAATGCCTTGCCTGTCTTCTGCCCCAGTTTTCTCTGTGATCAGACAGGCATGTGGCTTTGACTGCAACCAGTAGCCCAGTTAATATAAAAGGTGGCTGGAATCTCTTCCTCTCAGCACAGACTCCTCATCCTAGAAATCCACACCCCAAGTCCAGTGCATTCCCAGGCACAATGCATGCCTGGAAAGACCCCCGCAGGGCAGGAGGCATCCAGCTAGACACCCACTTTCTCTACCACAGAACAAAAAAGGAGGAGGAGAGGGTCGTAGGTGAGGGTGTCAGAGCAAAGGGGAAAGCAAGCAAGGTAGGGCCACAGGGTGCCACACTGCTCTTCAGAGCCAAGCATCTGGGGTGGCAGGATTTTGGGCTACAGGCAGGCTTTGTGGGCACAAGAAAGGAGTAAGAGGGGCCTGGGCCAAATCACTCTCTCTTCACAGAATGCCAGTGCCCTGGACACTTGCTGAAGGACAGGGCCATTTCCCAGAGACAACCCTCACCTCCTTAGGGCCCCCTTCTGGGGGCAGACTTAAGCCTCCCCAGTTTGAGCCAGATTCTCTCCCGGATTTATGCACTAACTCTACACATTGCTTTAGTCCTTGGATTTCTGGGAGAGGATTCCTTGAACCACGATACGGCCTGATCTAGACACCAGTGTTAAATTCTAAGCAGACCATCATCTCCATAGCCCTAACTTCTGTCCCTTTTCTCCTTCCTCAGTTAGTCTGTGGCCACTGCCCTGCCGTCTATACCCACACATAGGTACTTCCACAGCACGAAGTATCCCTTAGCCCAGACGCTGCCCAGACTGCTGTGGTGCCTAGAAAAGGTTCACAGTACTCCCTGGGGCTGCACTGTCTTCTAGAAGATCCTCAGCCCTTATGTGCTAAGAAATGCCAGGATGCTCCAGAAAACGACCTGTGCCCTAGGATGGATGTCTTAGTGGGACAGTGGCTCTCCTTGAGTCAGCACAGCCCCCTCCAGAGTCCCCTGATGCGAGTGTCTCCCTGTTCTACATGACACTACAAGGTGTGACTGCGTATGTCCAAGGGGACTCTGGGGATGACTCGTGTGTGTACATGTGCATGTGTGTCAGAGGGGGGAACTACACAAATTCTAACCTGGGAAGACTTGAAGCCCCTACAGGAGCTAAGATTAGAGTCAACAACAATTCTCAAGAGATGCCCTGAATTCCCAGGCCAGTGACAGGTGCCTGTTTGCAGAAGGATCTGTTTTGAACAAGCCCCAGGCAAGTGAACTGCTTTCTACTTTGGAGGCTGTCTGGACAGACTCATAGAAGAGCTCTGTCAGAATTATTTTCTGTCAATGACTGGAATCAGGCCCCTTCCCAAGAGCAGCATGTATTATTAAGCAGGTTCTGAAGGTCTCATCATGCCATCCACAGCACGTGCACCAGAACTGGCAATAACATAGTGGACCGAAGTAGTCCAGCATCCTTTTTATGAACATGCCTCTCTGGGAAGCCTAGAGACAGTTGGGTAGCCCATGGCAACCAATGAGCCAATGGGTAGCCAAGTAACTGATGCTGCCATGGCGATGAGCTCCTTCTGTGATAAGTAAGAGAACTGAGTACAGTAGATGGAAAAGGGCCTGCACCTGTGTGAGGCCCCAGGGCCCCCTCTCTCACTCCTAGGCCTCATGCTGGTGGGAAAGCCCAGCCATCTTTGAGACAAACTGCAGTGTCTGGGAATAAAGGATGGTGGGCATCCCTGAATGAGCCTGGATTTTTGAGCATTTTTGTGCACATGAGGGCAGCTGTCCACGTTGTGAATGGGTGGTGTGCCCAGGTATATATACCTGTCAGCAAGTAGATTACTGAGTTAGAACCCACCCAGAGACGCCTTGGAAGACAGGCCTGGCAATTTGCTTCCAACATGTCAAAGCCTTGGAAATCCTGTGGAGCAGTTATACTCTGCACATGTGGGGCCAACATGAATCAAAATCCACTCAGCAGCAACAAACAGCACTTGAGAATGGGGAGAAGATGCCCTGTGTTATGGCTGTACATATGCAGATACCCGCCACAAAAAACCTCTAAAGCGTTAAAAACCAAAGACGTCACCTTGCGGACTAAGGTGCTTCTGGTGCAAGCCATGGTATTTTCAACTGCTTGACATGTATGCCAATGAATAAGGAAGACCAAAGAAGAGGTGATATACGTGAATTATGGTGTTGGCGAAGAATATTGAATATACCATGGACTGGGAGAAGAATAAACAAATCTGTCCTGGAAGAAGTACAGCCAGAATACTCCTTAGAAGGGAGAATGGCCAAACATTCTTCTCATGTACTTTGGGCATGTTATCAGAAGGGATAAGTCCCTGGAGAAGGACATCATGCTTGGTAGAGTAGAGGGCGGTGAAAAAAGAGGAAGATACTCAACAAGATAAACTGACAGACACAGTAGCTGCAACAATGGGCTCAAACACAGCAAGGATTAAGAGGATGGCACAGGACCAGGCAGTGTTTTGTTCTGTTGTACAAAGGGTCCCTATAAGTCAGAACCGTCGCAACAGCACCTAACAACACTAAAACAACATGTGCATAGATATGTAGGGTGCACCCATGTGCACACAAGGATAAGTATGTGTAGAGATAGATGGGTGCATGAGGATACGAGCAGCAGTGTGCTCTTGGTTCAGAATAACTGTCTTCACAAATCCACGCTGTGTGTGTGAACAGACAGCAGGAGCATGGGTGCCCACTGCGCTGACGTCCTGTGGGTGCATGCGTGCAGATGCATGGGTGTGTGCAGGGCTACAGAGGAGTGTGACCCGGTTGCTGGGCCTAGGAGGGGCTCCTAGCACTGTATGCTCCCTCCCCACGCCAGCCACGTGGAGCAAAGCCCACTCAGGCCGAGAGCGCTGACCTCTTTCAGCAACCGCTGTGGATAAAGGCGGGTTCACACTCCGCCGGGGGCCTCAAAGTAGGGGTAGTTAAAGCCAGCGCCTCCACCCCGTGTCCCCAGTGTTAGGAGATCGAGTGGATGGAGATGCCCCGCGTCCCGGCCCAGTGTCCACGACCAGCCCTTAGCCTCAAATTTAGGGGTGGTCGTTCAGGGGTCAGGGGTGTCGGCACCCTTGGCTCCATGGCTTAGACTCTCAGCGTTCGAGGGTGGTCGGCCGGGCCCGCGACGCCCCAAGTTGAAGAGAAGGTGGGGGCCGGCGCTCGCGTACCTGTAGGGAATCCAGTCGGAATGCGGCTTGGAAGTCATGTCTCTCGGGGGCGGGGCGGCGGCTGCGACTCTGGAGGCCCGGGTCCGCGAGGGCCGGCGCGGGTGCCCTGCTCAGCTCCCGGGCCGCCCCGGGCCTCATCCTCCCGGGCCGGGGCGCTGGG
>NW_006921601.1:4340455-4410828 GCF_000298275.1 Orycteropus afer afer | reverse complement strand
CGGCTGCCTGCGCGGCGCGGCGAGGAAAGCGAAGCGGCGGCAGTGCGCGGGGCCGCCGCGAGAGCGCGCGGGGAGGCGGGAGAGGATGGACCGCGGGCTCCGCGGGCTCCGCGGGCTCCGCAGGTTCCGCGTTCCCCGCCGCTCCCGACCCCACCGCACCGCCAGGCGCGGCACAAGAGGCTGGGGTCCCACGCCGAAGACTAGAGCTGTGCTAGGCAGCGGCGGCCCGCCCCTTCCCCTCTCGCCCCGCCCCCAGCGGAGACCCCACCCCTTGGTCCGCAGGGTGCCTTCAAAACGCCCCCACCTCCTCCCAAGAGGTCGCGGGGCTCGGGCTCCACACGCGCAAGCACGCCGGCGCTCGCCAGCGGCTTATAGCAATGCTGCCCCTGGTCAGAGCCCTAGACCTGAAGCCTCAGTTTCCTCCTCTGTGCAATGGGGTAATTCTAACACCTACCAGACCTACCGATCTCCGCTTAGAGATGGGATACCGCAGCTCAGATTTGGCAGCGGTGACGGGTGGGGCGGGATCCAGTAGTGCTGTAAGGGGATGGTGCTAGCCACCAGAAAAGCCCCGGTAATCTCCAGGACCTAAGTATGGAAGCTGGCTTTCAAACACACACACACACACACACACACACACACACACACACTCTTCTCACATGCTCCCCACCCCTTTCTCTGGAAGACCTTTGCTTTGGGTTTCATAATTTTATAAAGGGGCTGTTTCCTCACAGCGGAGGAGTCCTTCCCATCTGAGCTATAGTTATTAGCTATTACATTCCCAGCCCTTGTAAATTGATAGTACTTAATCTCCACACTAACCTGATAGCCAAGTGTTTTATCCTCATTTCCCAGATGTTTGCTGTTGAGCTGATTCCCACTCACAGCGACCCTAAATGAAAACAGACTAGAACTGCCCCATAGGGTGTCCTAGGCTGTAATTTTTATGGAAGCAGACTGCCAGGTCTTTTCACCCATGGAGTTCGAACTGCCAAGTCTTTGGTTTGCAGCTGAGCGCTTAATCGTTGCACCACCTGGGAATAACACCTTAGAAATGCTGAGATGCACAGGGATATAAAGCTAGCAAGTGATGGAGCTGAAATTGACTGGGAACTGTCCTCCAAAGCGCTGTTTCTACAGGCCACACTTAAAAGAGATCTTCTTAAAGTCTCTGAGTGGCTGATGAGGCTCTGGCTGACAAGAACTCACTTTTAAGCATGTGGAGGAAGAGTAGAGAATCCACAGTAGGGCTGGAGGAAGCAAGGGGGAGAGATGAGCACCAAGCTAAGCATTGTGCTGAGTGGTCAGCCGGGGCTGGGAGCATGGAACAAGTGATCAGTGAGGGGTCTACTGCAGGCACAGTCCCTGCACTGTATGTGGGTGCTGTCATAGGCACCCTGGATTCACCAGCACCCACTCCCCATGTCCATGTGGGGGTCTCCAGGTGCTGAATAAGTGTCATGACTGCAGACACTGGGTGGGAGAGAGTGTGAAAACAGCCAGCTGGGCTGAGGGAGGGCCCCATCCTGCTGCCTTGGGTCCACAGCCAGGAACCCCACTACCCCAACACTCGCCCGGCCTTTCAGCCTTGCCTTGACTTGCTTATTAACTATGAAAACAATAACCAAGATATCCGAGCACTTACTGAGCTCCGGAGCTCTGTTAGGTGCTATCTATATAACTTATTTAATCCTCACAACCACCCTTGAAGGTAGGTACTATTATCATACCCATTTCGTAGCAGAAGAAACTGAGACACAGAAGGCAAGGATCTCCCAAAGTCAGCCAGCTGGTCAGTGGTGAAACTGTGATTCACACAAAAGCAGTCTGGGTCCACAGCCCTTACCCTCAGCCTCCTTCCTGTCTGTTCATTCTCTCTGCCCCTCTCCCACACACACAGAGCTCTCTCTCTCTCTAGAGGGGGAACCCTAGACTTCTGGAGTGCAGGAGGATGGGTCAGACCCATCTCTGTCTACACAGCATTGATGCTCTCTAAAGGCTTTGACCTCTGATTATTCATCAACCTCTAAGAGCTTTCACTGTTCTGGGGGCAAAGACAAAATAAATCACTTCAGAGTGGGGTGCAGGGGGCAGAAAGCTGGATTATCTCCTTGCCTGCTAGGATGCCTGGCCCCGGCCTCTACTTTTACCCTTGTAGGGGTCCCTGGAAATGCAGCAGTTGGTCCCAGCCTTGGAGGTCACACAGTGTGCCCCTGAGGGCCTCTGTCCTTCAGGACTCCTGCACGGAAACCTGGCATAGAAGCAAAAGGCCTGAAGCTTTAGCCCCTAGAGGCCCCACCCTCCAGACCATCCCTCCCAGTTAACAGCTAAGACTTCAGCGATGACTACAGCCTAGAAGAGGTTTCGCCTCAGAATCTGAGGCTGTTTTTCCCCTTTGTTCCCAAACTATCTGACACCTTAAAGCAATCAGAATTAAGTTGGAAGGTCTCAGGAGCCCAGAGTAATTGAATCTGTTAAAGAGACACTTCTGGTTCTGTCTTAAGGGAGTAAAATCTGGAGGCAGAATGAGGTGCAGAAATAAAGTGGCTCTCTAAGCCTCTTCCTGTGGAGCCTGTGTGTGTGTATGTCAGATGTGGGGGAGCCAGTGGGACTGTGTGGCAGCGTGTGCATGAGTGTGGGTGCACAGGTGAGTGTGTGTGCATGTGTGACTGTGACTGGTATGCGCACGTGAGCGTATGTGCATGTGTGAGTTTGCATGTGTGAGCATAAGTGTGCATATGGGACCATGTGTATGTGTGATGCCCCTGCTGTTTGTACCATGTACAAGAACATTTGTTGGATGAGGTATTGATGAGTGTGCCTGGGGATCTAGGTGTGAGCTTCTGTGAGTTCTTAGGGGTGCGTGAATTTCCATACACAGCTCTGAACTTGTGATGGGTTTTCATGCGTAAATGGCTTCCCTGGCTGACATTTTAAGCATATGCCCCTGGCTTCCATCACAAAGCCACTGGGGAAAGCCATATGAAGAATATTGTGCTGGGCCATGGTTAAGATGTACCTGACTATACAGTGACCCTTGAACAAGGGCCCAAACTTTTTAAATTTAGCCCCAGGAACAAGGTTATCTCCACTGAAAAGCTGTCACACAGCAATCCCAACATGCCTTCCTCACCACCTGTCCAAATCCTGCCAAGATGAGACATTTGCTGTGAATTTAAATTGTCCTCAGTGAATTTTAGACCATTTCTAACATGGTGAAGGTTTATGAGGAGGAATGAAGAAACGCATGGAGAAGCAGCCAGAAAGAGGGCCCAAACTGGCCACCCAAGGGTGAGGGCCCCCAGCACACCTCCCTCAGCAAGACCAGTTTACCCAGGAGGAAGGTTAGCATATTGGCACCTTGCTACTTCCATGTGAAGGCTTATATTTTCTGTTTCTAATGTAATAGTTTTATTGAATGTGGGCTACCTCCAGTCAATTTTGGAAGCAAAGGGATATGGATAATAAATGAAAATCTATTCAGAATAGCCACTAAGTCCCAAAGTGCCCTGTCTGTTGGTTTGGCATTGTGACCTTGCAGTCTGAGGGAGACAATTCAAATCAATCAAATATTGACTAGACCTGGCTGGCCTCAAGGCTGATGCAGGGCTGTGGTGGCTTTAGAAGGGAGTCAGGCACAGACCTGCTCTCAGGAAGCTTTCAGTCTGATAGCACTGCCCAGCACCAAGATGTTAACATTACTGTAGAAGGTATGTAAAGTGCTGGGCCGGGGAAGACAAGTCAATGAATGTGGGAGGCAGTCAATGAATGTTACTGGTTGAGAAGCTCAGCCCAAGAGAAGTCTTCTCTGAGAATGTGAAAAGGATGTTGAATTGGGCCTTGAAGGATGCATGGGATTCTGACAGGCTGAAAAGAAAGGAAAGAGGGAAATTTAACATTTACTGAGATTCAACCATTGGCCAGGCATTTGCTAGGGTCTTTACCAAAGGGTGTAACAGATAGAGAGAATGGCTTGAGCAAAGCCATGGAGATATGAAAGTATATGGCAAACTCATTTGAAAAACAAGGGGCAAACCGTAGGTGAGTGGTTTGGTGTGGTAAGAGATGAGCCTACGAAGTTAAGGTAGGGCCAGATCGTATGTCACCCTGAACACCAGACCAGGGAGTTTGGATTTCATTCTATAGACAATGGGGAACCATTTCTAATGTAACAGTTAAAGGGTTATAAGCCAAGAGTAACCTGCCTAGATATACCTCTTGTTGTTGTTGTTGTTGTTATGTGTTGTCGAGTGGGACCCGACTCATAGCAACCCCTCCTTGGGTTTCCAAGGCAATATCACAACGGAAGTAGATTGCTCCATCTTCCTTCCGAGGAGTGGCTGGTGGGTTTGAACCGCCAGCCTTCTGGTTAGCAGCCAAGTGCTTTAGGCACTATGCTACCAGAGCTCCTAGAAAGATCTAATTGGGAGCAACGTGGAAAAAAGAGGAGAAAAAGGCTAGAGGTTCTGAAAACTGTTAGCTACTAGAAAAGTCCAGACTCAGAGATGATAACATAAACCAGAGTCCAGTGCTTCTTCAAAGCTGTTGAGTTGACATCATGGCAATATGGTAGCATAAGTGTGTGTGGCCCAATAACACCCTCCAAAATAAAAATACTCATTTAAATAACTGCAGAACATAAAAGAACAGTACTCTATTATTGATGATTGAAGTGAGACAGATAGGCTTAAGAATATCTTTGATAACATGGAAAGTAACTACTAGTAGAATTTTAAAAAAATAAGTCTATTTTCCAATTCACATCAGAAGGTAATAGCAATAAAAATCTCCACAACAAAATAAAAACATGGTCTAAAGGAAACAAAATTCAGAAAGCATAAGACAAGATAATAGGAATAAAACCAAATGGTAATGAAGTAGATATAAGTGGAGAGCCTGTGAAGTTTGAAATTCAATTGCACATAACTATCATTTGTTGACTACGTGTTCTATGCCAGGCACTCTTCCATTTGCTTTGTAAAAAAAAAAAATACATATATAAGCAAGAGGATGATGAAATGAAAAAGCTTCTCGTCTAGGTCCCAGTTGAGGCTCTGAGTTAATAGATATTACATTCCAGAGTGAGGTGCCATATCACCAAGCAGGACTTTGACAACCTGGGTCTGTCCCATTAGCTGACATCCATCTATTCCTAGTACAAGAAAAAAAAATGAGAGAGGCTGAAACCCCTAAGTTGCTAGGGGTCTGACAGGAATTTTAGAGTCATAAGGGTCCAGCGAGCCTAAGGGGGAGAGACAGGGGTGCTGTCACCATATCAAACCCACAGAATGGGGCTTTAAGAAGGCCCCTAAAAAACACCTCTTGGTTAGCAGCTGAGTGCGTTAATTGTTTGTACACCCAGGACTCCAAGGAGACCCCTAGGAGAGCTTAATATGTGACCACAACGGTCTTGGGGTCACCGTGAACAACTGTAACTCATGCCTGACAAATCCAAAGAGGTGGAGGCTGGCTGCCATGATGGCAGACTGCTGCTGCTTCAAGGTCAGCCTGTGCTTCCAGGTTTGTCTGGGCACAGAATGTTTCTGTGAGCTACTGTGGATCCCAGCATGAGAACCAGACATGGTTGTCTTAGATCCTCACCAAGAGGGCCTCACGTTGGGGAAGGTGACACTGGGGGTGGAGGTGAGCCACAAGTTTCCCAGGGCCTAAGAAAGGAACCATAGGATGAGCTCTAGGGAGAGCATCGCCCACATCAAGGGAGCTGTAGGAGAGATCCCAGTGATGGTACAGTCTCCAAAGAACCCCCCTGCTCGTGAGAGAGTGCTCAGAGAGTGCGACACCAGCTCATCAGAGTACTGGTCAGAAAACAACTGGCCTGCCTGACCCTCTTCTCTTCCCTCTTCCTCTCTCCCTCTACCTTGGACCCTAGAAAGGGTCAGAACTTTGGTTTGCATGCTGGACCCTCTTCCCACAGGCAGCTGGCCTGCAGCAGACTGTGCTTGGCAGGACACAAACACTGCCGTCGAGTTGGACCCGACTCAGCGACTCCTCCTTGGGTTTCTGAGGCAGTATCACTATGGAAGTAGATTGCCCAACCTTCCTTCCGAGGAGTGGCTGGTGGGTTTGAACCACCAGCCTTCTGGTTAGCAGTCAAGTGCCTTAGGCACTACACTACCAGAGGGGGTTGGTATAACTCTGAATGCGGTTTAAAGATATTTTTATAACAATTGGAAAAAACAAAAAAACAGTTGCAGTTGAGTAGATTCCGAGTCCTGGTAGCCCCATGTGTTGAGCTTCAGAGTAGAGCTGTGCTCCACAGGGTTTTCAAGGCCTTTTGGAAACAGATCACCAGGACTTTCTTCTGAGGTGCCTCTGGGTAGATTCAAACTGTCAACCTCACAGTTAGTAATAAGCATTTACTAATCACCCAGGGACTCCTTTATAAACAATCCCTCTGCTATGG
This sequence comes from Orycteropus afer afer, assembly GCF_000298275.1. NCBI lineage: Eukaryota > Metazoa > Chordata > Mammalia > Tubulidentata > Orycteropodidae > Orycteropus > Orycteropus afer. Next base: position 4,404,404 of record NW_006921601.1, on the reverse strand, counting down.
AGTCGGTTCCAACTCACAGCAACCTCCATTGGGTTTCCAAGCTGTAAATCTTTACAGAAGTAGATCGCCTCATCTTCTTCCCACAAAGTAGCTCGTTGGCATCCAAAATGCCTTACCCACCATGCCACCAGAGCTCCTTTTTATAACAATGTCATTGTTGTGTTGTCAGGTGCCGTTGAGTCAGCTTCAACTCATAGCAACCCTCTGTGCAACAGAACAAACACTGCCCAGTTCCTGCACCAGCCTCACAATCCCTGCTATACCTGAGCCCATCGGTGCAGCCACTGTGTCAATCCATCTTGTTGAGGGCCTTCCCTTTTTCGCTGACCCTCCACTTTACCAAGAATGACATCCTTCTGCAGGGAACAGTCCCTTCTGACAACAAGACCAAAGTAGGGAGACGAAGCCTGGCCATTCTCACTTCCAAGAAGCATTCCAGCTGTACTTCTTCCAGGACAGATTTGTTAGTTCTTCTGGCAGTTCATGGTACGTTCAGTATTCTTTGCCAACACCACAACTCAAAAGCATGAACTCTTTGGTCTTCCTTTTTTTTTTTTTGGTTTATAACAATAGTCACGATGAATTCATTACTGACAGGATACTCTTTGGTACCTGAAAGTGGCCAGAAAAGTTATGAGACTTACCCTAAACTTCATCCAGGTCTAGGGGAGTAGGGAAACCAGCCCCATAGAATAAATTTAAAGATACCGTGGGAGGCAAAATTAAGTTTGCTTTATGCTTACATCTCATGAGTCATGCCTATTCAACCTAGCTTCTCTCATCTAATCTTCACAACAACACTATGAGGTAGGTACTATTATTATCATCCCCATTTTACAGATGAAGAAATAAGAGGTTATATAACTGGGCCAAAGTCACAAAGATAGTAAGTGATGAAGTTAAAAATTAAACTCAGGCAGTGGAAGTTCTAGAGCCCATGACCTTAACTGCTATGTATAGAGAAAACCAAATGATGAGAGCCTTAGTCCTTTGACGCATTTATCCTTGGTCTACAAATCTGACCAAAGGAAATAATATGCAATGCAGCCAAAAGTTTATGCACAAAGATATTCATCACAGTTTTATTTTTAATAGGGGAAATGGGAGAGGAGGGCACAATGTCTTTCAATTGGAACTTGGTTAAGTGAATACTGCAATGTTCACAGGATGGGTCATTAAGTATCCCTTCTGGGGAATTCTTAATGACAGATTTATGAGGTAGGATACAATACTGCAGGGAAATATAATATCCTACAATGAAGCTCCATGAGCTGGCACAGGTATGAATGTTGTCGTTTGTGCTGGAATCGATTCAGACTCATAGCAACCCTACAGGACAGAGTAGAACTGGCCCACAGGGTTTCCTAGGCTAGAATCTTTACAGGAGCACATTGCCAAGTTTTTCTCCCACAGTGTGGCTGGTGGGTTTGAATCGCTGACCTTCTGGTTAGGAGCTGAGCACTTAACCATTGTACCACTAGGGCTCCACATGTATGAGTAGGCCAAAAAAAGTTGCCCAGGGTGGAAAAGTCATAGTCTCAGTGTCATCAGCCATTTCTCTAGACGGACCACATCCTCCATTTCAGCAGATTCCTTCCTCCTGGTGCTTGAACCTTCTCTTAATTCCACCTTTTAGTTATTGAGATCCCCTAGTGACTCCCTGAACAGCACACACAACATCCCCACCCTCGCAATTGGGGAAGACAAACAGTAAACAAATATCCCAAGTGCACAATAAATTTGGAAAAGAAGTCAGATTTTTAAAGCCATGTAGGTTGTCACATCCTCAGTCATCGACTGTAATATATCAAACAAAAACAAACCACTGTCTTTGAGTCAATTCCATCTCATAGCAACCCTAGAGGACAGAGTAGAACTGCCCCCATAGGGTTTTCAAGGCTGTGATCTTTACAGAAGCAGAGTGCCACATGTTTCTCCTGTGGAGCAGCTGATGGGTTCAAACCGCTCCACTGATCTTTTGCTTAGCAGCCGAGTGCTTAACCACTGTGCCACCAGGGCTCCTATACAACATATTACTATATATGAACCTCTGTATTCTTATTCTGGTTATTTATCTCGGGGAGAGCAGGGGAAGTGCAGGAAGGATGCTGAACCTTAATACTGGCTAGGCACCCAGTCTGGCTTGCTCCATTTTGAGCCTTTGCTGAGTTCTGTGCTCTGAAAGCCTGGGTGGCGTGCGGTGGAGACCCAGCGCTGAAGCAGAGGGTCTCTGTCCTCTAGAAACTTTGGTTCCCAGCCACGGCCTCTGCCCACTTCTCTACAGGGTGGTCTAAGCCCAGCTCCCCAAGGAGCAGAGGCTCCAGTTATAAATAGAAATAAGGCTTCAGAGGATGAATGTTCAGGCCCCTGTGCTCAGTCAGGAAGGGTTTGTTTTACCAGCTTTATTGGATTTGCAGATAAGCAACAAGGAATTAAGCTGATCAGGAAGAGAGGGAGAGAGCTCTCATTTGTTCATAATGTAGAATTTATCTAGCAGAGCCCTCTTCTTTGTCAAACAGAGAGCCATTTCCTTTATACCCTCCAGCAAAGAACATTTTATTTTGTAACCTTTCAGAAAAGCCTGTGAGTTTGCATTTTTGACCTTTTTCTTTTTTTCTTCATCTAAGAAAACCATCATGATTTAAAATGTGAAATGTATTTTAAACAATCTCACTCTGAATTCACAAACCATTCTCCCTAGCAGAGGCATCAGCCCTGAAATGCAATTTAAACTTATCTGCAAAGTTTATTACCCCAACACACTTCTTTTTGCTCAATGGCCCTTCTCTTTGCTGACGATGATTTAAAAAATATCAGATTCGAAAGCCACCAGGTCACTGATGAAGCAGTGTCCTCAAAGGCCTTGCTATGGGATTGGAGTCTCCAAGTCACTTTACCTTATTGATCAGTTGTCCCATCTCTGAAATGGGGATAAAAGTCCAAGACCTATAGAGGCAGCAGGTGTAGAGGAAACACCACCAGTCCCAGGTTCTAGTCCTGGCCCCGGCAGTAAATTGCTCTGTGACCTTGAGTGAATACGTTGTCTCTCTGTGCCTTATCTGGACAGCATGACTAAGGTGAGTGGGGCTGTCTCTGTGTCACCTCTACAGTCATTGCCATCCCTGCTGCTGCAGGGCCTGCACCTTGCTAATCCTGCCACCCTGAGCCTGGCAGAAAGTGAGTGTCATGGGAGCAGGTGCTCAACTCAGTGGGATGAGGCCCAGCATCTGACATGGACACTTCATGCCATTTAACTCAGTCTTGGCCCTTACTCTTACTGGGCCTTCTGGGGTCTCCCCAGCAATGAGGTGAGCTGGACCAGAATTCAGACTGGGGCTCAGAGGCCCCCATTTACCAGGAGGCAAGGCCCTCAGAGGCAGTATGTGTCTGCTCTGCCCCAGCTCCCTGACGACAGCTCCTCATACTCACATCTCAGCCAGGCTGGGTTTTATAAGCTACTTGTATGTGTTTCCCCGTCTCAAACCAACCTATTCATAACTTTGCCCCATTCTACCCTCTTGGCTCTCTGACACACTCTGGGATACACCCCTGGACTCGAAGCAGGACAAGTGGCCAGCACTTGCTATTGTCACTGGCCAATGCTCTCACTCTATCTGAAGATGCCATTAATGTCTAGGATATCAGGAAACCTGAATTCTAGCTGTGACTAAGCCACTGGTCTCCTGTAGGACTACAGACAAGCCCCTTCCTAGTTATCTTAGCCTCAGTGTATCAATCTGTAAAATGAAGGGATTGGTAGATCCAACCTTCCACTTCCTTGGGAGAGCAGAGTAGAGAACACTCAGACTACGCTCAACTTGCTCTCACGCCCCAAAGAAAAGGTATGATGAGCAGAGACCCATCCCTGCCCCAATCACACTCACAGAAGGCAGATCGGATAGAGATGCAGAATGTAGCATGGCATGTGGGTCAGAATTCCCTGTCTCCCTTATGAAGAAGACTAGTGCTGATGAGTATATAAGAGCAACCCAATGGAAAAACTAATAGACAAGTCCCAGGAAAACTCCAAATGGCCAGTAAATACGTGGAGCAACTGATGTCATGACCCCACTGTCACTGAGCCAATTCCGACTCATAGTAACACTACAGGACAGAGTAGAACAGCCCCATAGGGTTTCCCAAGGCTTTAAATCTTTAAGGAGGCAGATCGCCTCATCTTTCTCATACAGAGTGGTTGGTGGGTTTGAACAGCCAACCTTTTGATTAGCACCCAAATGCTTTAACCACTGCACCACCAGAGCTCCCTGGTACTGAGAAAGCCACCTCAAATCTAGTCCATCACCAGGTCCTATTGATTTCTTTGATCCTAAGTATTTCTTTGATCAGTCCCCTTCTCACCATCTCCAGTGCCACTACCCTTGTTCAAGCTACCTTCATCTGTGGCGTCGGTTCACTTGTCATGATTCATAATGTAGACTCTGGAGCCAGGTCTGCTGGTTTCAAACCAGCTTTGCCACAAGCTAGCTATGTGCCTTAGACTGTTCTGAGGATTTAGTAATTAACGTATGTTAACCACTTGAAAGAGCACCCTCCTTCTGCTGGGCACATAGTAATCGAGATGTATATGTATGATTAGCTATTGTTATATAATGAGCTACACTCCCTTCCCTCTGGCCCCCTTGCAGTCTGTGATCATACGGCACTGAGAATGATCTGTTCATAATGCAAATCTTTCACGCACCTGCTGCTTAAAACAGACTTCCCTTGCTCACAGACCAACATTTTTAAAGGTGCTACAAAAACGGTTACACCCTGAAAGAACATTCTTTGAGGGTTACCAGGGATGAGAGGAAAAGGGAGGAAAAATCACTAACTAAAGAGTAGACATGTACTAACTTGGGTGAAGGGAAAGGCAATATGCAGTAAGTGGGAGGGCAGCCCAACATGATAAAAACATAGAAAGGCACCAGGAGACAATCAAGAAGAAAAGGCAACAATGGTCAATACTATTACATACACAATCCTGCAATAACAGTAATAACAGTAATTTACTAGTGGATACACAGGTACATATGCCAGCTGAACAGGTATGGGATGGTGTATGGGAGTATGTCCAAGAGTATATAGAGGTTTGGCAGAGGATATTTCTACATAGGATTTGTATGTACTGTAAATAGATCCATGCATAGAGTAGGGCATACAGAGGGCAAAGTTATGAAAATGTAGCCATAACCAAAAACCTTGAGGGACTGAGACACTGAGCTTGGGGCCATATAAGTCAACCGGCATAACATACTCCACAAAAGTAATGTTCTACAGCCTACTTTGGCCATTAGCTACTGGGGTCTTAAAAGCTTGTGAGCAGCCATCAAAGATGTAACTATTGGTGTCTTCCTGTTTGGAGCAAAGAAGAGTGAAGAAAATCAAAGACTCAAGCAAACAATTAGCCCAAAGGACTAATAGAGCACGTGACCCCCAGCCTCCACTAGCCTGAAGCCAGAACTAGACGGTGCCCGGCTACCAACTCTGATCATGACCACAACAGAAGGTCCTGGACAGAGTGGGAGAAAAAACATAGAACAAAATTCAAAATGATGAAAACAGACTGGACTTCACTGGTCTGATAGAGAGCAGTGGAACCCCTGAGACTATGCTATTCTGGAACTGAATCCACTCCTGGGGGTCACCTTTCAACCAAACAACAGACAGTCCGATAAAGTGAGCAAACCACACCTGGAAGGAACACGCTCCTCAGAACTATCAACCATACAGAGACCACAGGCCCGAAATCAGAATTCAGAAGGCAGGAAAGAAGGGCAAGTGGAAACCGGGAAGCTATTACACTGAAGGGATTGCACCAGATGTCATGAAACAAAATGTGTATGAACTACTGAATGGGAGAAGATTTGCTCTGTAAACTTTCACCCAAACCACAATAACTTCTTTTTTTTTTAAAAAAAAAAAAAAGCACCTATAAAGCCAGTCAACTTTCTATTCTCCAGTCTTAAAAGACTAAGAAAACAAAACAAAAAAGCAGCCAGTGAGTTGATTCTGACTCTTGGCAACCAACTCATGGCCACCCTATGTGTGTCAGAATAGAACTGTGCTCCACCACGGGGTTCTCAACAGGATGTTTCTAAAGTATGTCACGAGGCCTTTCTTTCAAGGTACCTCTGGGTGGACTCAAACTTCCAACCTTTCCATTAACAGCTGAGGGTATTAACCATTTGTACCACCCAGAGACTCCTTCTTCAGCTATATTTGTCTGCTTTCAGACAAGCCAAGCTTTCCTTCTCTCCACCTCTGCCAATGCTGCCTCTTTAATCAGGAATCTTCCCCCACCCCCACTATGTACCAGTCCTAGACATAAAGCTGAACCAGTGGCTATGGTTAGGGAGAAGTGGAATGAGATCCAGCCACCTATATTTTTAAAAAGTTCCCGAGCGAGACACTGATAAATAGTCATTGATATTGTTGTTATGTGCCATCGAGTCGGACCCGACTCATAGCGTCCCCTCCTTGGGTTTCCGAGGTGGTATCTCTACGGAAGTAGATTGCCCAACCTACCTTCCGAGAAGTGGCTGATGGGTTTGAACCACTAGCCTTCTGATTAGCAGCCAAGTGCCTTAGGTACTATGCTACCAGAGCTCCTGCGATAAATAGTCATTAGTTGCTATATTAGAAAGGAAGAGTCTTAATTTGCATTACTTGCAAATTATATACTGTATTGGGATCCCAAGAAAACCTAAAGGGAATCAATGAGTAAACCACCCAAAAGAGAAAGTTCAGTAAAGCAGCCAGTTAAAAAAGATAAAAAGATAGTAATATTTCTATATTTAAAAAAATAGTATTTATAAAATGAAAATGAAAAAGACATGTCATTCACAGTGGCAAGACTATGTATAATAAATTTAAAATAATATTGAGACTTTTTTTTTTAATTGTGATTTGGGAGAAAGTTCACAGAGCAAATTCATTTTCTATACAGCAGCTCACATACACTTTGTCTCATGACATTGACTACAATTTACCACAATGCAACAGCTCCTCCCCCACTTCCTCCCCATAGTTACCTCTTCCCTGTGTCCTTCCCTCCATGTACTCCTGCTCCCTGAGCTGTCTCCCTGTACATACACAGCCCTTCTATTTTCCCATGATTGTTCTCTCCAAGGAGTGTATCTACCTAATGTAAATGTTCAGCTCATATGCCTGTCTTTTGTTTGGCCAGAAGCCACAGGAGTGGGTTTAATTCCAGACCTGAAGGGCAGCTAGGAGTCATAGTCTCAGTGGTTCCATCAGGCTCTATCAGACTAGTAAACCTGGTCTGTTTTTTTTTTTTTTCCCCATGATTTTGAGCTTTGTTCCACATTGTTTGTTCTCCCACTCTACCCAGGATCTCCTACAGAGATCCCCCTCTGAGTGGTTGACAGTAGTAGACAGTGGTAACCAGGCACCATCTAGTTCTTCTGGTCTCATAGTTGTATAGGCTGAGGATCGCATGGTGTACCAGTTGCTTGGACTAACTGTTTCCATGAACCTTTGGTTTTCTTCATTCTTCTTTGCTCTGGACGAGGAAAGACCTATCGTTGCACCTAGATGGCCACTTGCAAGCTTTTAAGACCCTCAGTTGCTACTCGCCAAAGTAGGATGTGGAACAATGTTTTGTGTAGTATGTTATGCCAATTGAGCTTAATGTCCCTTGTGACTATGGTTCCGAGCCCACAGGACCAACTACCCACTCCCTCTGGGTAGCTGGCTGTGACCAATAAGTGACTACAACCTTGTCCCTTATCAGCTCTACTATATACCTGGGAATTCTTACAGAACATACCAATCCATCTGTAGAAACATTGTCTGCCAGCTCTACACATGGTCTTGGGCACACTCTCCCTGCAAAGACATACCTAATAGTTCAGCCTGTCCACCCATCTATCCATCCATGTTTGCCTTCACTACAACACAGTACTGTATGTGCAAAAGGGTTCATCTTTGTTGTCTGTACCTCCCATGCACCTCTCTATGTTTTCCTCTTCCTCAATGCCACCGTGTTGATCACTCACATTTGGTACATTGCCCTTCTCTTCACCCAAATCAATACTTGTCTCTACCTATCTAACAGTGTTCCCTCCCCTCCTCTCTCACCTCTGGTAACCAACAAAGAAAATTTCCTTCCATATATAAACCTTTCCTTGACTTTTTACAATAACTAACTAATACAGTATTTGTCCTTCTATGATTGACTTATCTCACTCAGCATAATGTTCTCTAAGTTCATCCATATTATACAGATTCTACGTTATTCTTTAGAGTTGCATATGTTCCATTGTGTGTATGTACCATAGTTTGGTTATCCATTCCTCAGTTGATGGACACTTAGGTTGTTTACATCTTTTGGCTATTGTAAATAGTGCTGCGATGAACATGAGTGTGCATGTATCTGTTCTTGTCTTGGCTCTCACTTCATTAGGATATATACCTAGTAATGGATGGAATGGCTGGGACAAAGAGTATTTCTAATTCCAGCTTTTTAAGGAATCTCCATACTGCTTTCTTCAGTGGTTGTATCATTTGACAGTCCCATCAGCTTTGTAAGAGAGTCTCAATCTCTCCACATCCTCCCCAGCATTTGTTATTTTCTGTCTTGTTGACCTTTGCTACCAGTGCTGGGGCAAGATGGTATCTTATTGTTGTTTTGATTTGCATGTCTCTAATGGCTAATGATCGTGAGCACTTCTTCATATGTTTGTTGGCCACCTGAATATCTTCTTTGGTAAAGTGTCTATTCATGTCTTCTGCCCATTTTTTAATTGGATTGTTCGTCTTTTTGTTGTTGAGATGTTGGACTTTACTATAAATTCTAGAGAGAAGTCCCTTGTCAGATATGTCATTGCTAAATATTTTTCCCAATCTGTAGGTTCTCTTTTGACTCTTTTGATTTTTTGGAGAAGTCTTTGGAAGCACATAAAAACTTAATTTTTAGAAGGTCCCATTCATCTAGTTTATCTTCTGCTGTTTATGAATTTTGGGTTATGCTAGGAGCTCTGGTAGTATAGTGCCTAAGGCACTTGACTGCTAACCAGAAGGCTGGTGGTTCAAACCCATCAGCCACTCCTCGGAAGGAAGGTTGGGCAATCTACTTCCGTAGTAGTACCACCTCAGAAACCCAAGGAGGGGTCGCTATGAGTCGGGTCCAACTCGATGGCACATAACAACAACAACAACAACAAATTTGCCCCTAGTTCTTCCTTGAGGAACTCTATAGTTTTAGGTTTCACATTTAAGTCTTTGATCCATCTGGAGTTAGTTTTTGTGTATGGTATGAGGTACAGAGCTTGTTTCATTTTTCTGCAAATGGATATCCAGTTTTGCCAGCACCATTTATAAAATAATATCAATTAGACTTATTTGTGATCCAATTGCAGAAAATTATAAAATATAATTGAGATTTATAAAGGAACTTGAATAATTGGAGATCTTGAACATATTCCTACATGAAAAGATTATTATAAAGACTAATTAATTCTTCTTAAATTGATTTACAGATTTCATGTAGTTCAAAGCAAAATTCCAACAGGATTCTAAACCTGATAATGTACAGGGATTTCTTAAGCTTTCCTTTGGTAACAAATTTAAGGGACTACTCCAAGATGGTTTGTAAACATACCTTCTATAATAAGAAAGTCAGAGTAACCACCTTCACTGCTAGCAAATATCAACCACCTATGTTCCCAAACTGTCTCACAAAGTACTTGAGTTAGTGGTAGATCAGGTGTTCCACCCATACCTCAGGTGAGTGTTCTTAGGAGTCAATAGGCTAATAAGAGGTAGGTTGATGTGTTTGAGGTAACAACTTTGGGAGAGTGGATAGTCTCTCCTGCTCCAACACTGATTTCAAGCAAATCACCACGTGAAAACGTGGGCTCTATTCATTTTTGGTTGAGGCTCTCTCTGCATCAGCCCTGATATTCACCAAGAACCAGAGATGAATAAGACAAGACGCCAGCCTGTAAAGATCACAGGTCAGTGAGGACACGACGAATGCAGACACAACAGTCGATGATCCCAGGCGGAATGAAGTTAGCCCAGCTAGAGGTGAAAGAACAGAGCCATGGAGACACAGAGGAAAGAATAATGGATTCTGGCTGGGGGATCAGGCAGGGCTTTGCAGCAAAGCTGGCATTTTAGGCTGGGGATTAAAGGACACAGTTTAATAAAGGTAGCTGAGGTGACAAGCCACAGGAACTGGAAAGTGTCGAGGAGGAATGGTGTGGCAAAGAGGGTATAAGTGCAGGGAAGAGGTCTGCAGAGGTTATCTGGGGCTACATAAGTCATTCTGGAACAGGGCCAGGCTGGGTGTTTGGTCTTGAATATCTTAGCAATGGGGAATTGTGGGGGCTTCATGGTGTTGGGGAAATGACATGGTCCAGACTTTTAAGGGAAGAGAGCACAGACAGCCCTCAGAGGTGGCCTACCATGAAGAGAGAAGGAGACAGGGAAAGCCATGAGTGGGTTCAATATCGCATCTATCTGTTTGCTGAATCCTTCGCACCATGATTTGGGATGCTTCCCTCACACCCTGTGAGAGTTCCCCTTGCCCCACCCAGCTATGTCTGCCCTGACTTACTCCCCTCACTCATCTGGCCTGTCTCTTCTCAGATCCTAGGATGCCTTGTGTCTCTGTCTGCAACAGCCATGGCATCCAGCTTCCACCACTGAGTTTCACACCCTGAAGCTCACTGTCTCTGTCAAAAGTCCTTGATATCATTGCTCAGCTGTCCTGACATTACCCACAGGCCACAGCCTCTTTCTTTCTTTCTTTCTTTCTTTATTTATTTATTTAAATTGTGATTTGGGTGAACATTTACAGAGCAAATTCATTTTCCATACAGAAGCTCACATACACTTTGTCTCATGACATTGACTACAATCTACCACAATGCAATAGCTCCCCTCCCACTTCCTCTCCATAGGTACCTCTTCTCTGTGTCCTTCCCTCCCATGCACTCCTGCCCCCCGAGCTGCCTCCCGATGCATACACAGCTCTTCTATTCTCCCATGATTGTTTTCTCCAAGGAGTGTATCTACCTAAGGTAAATGTTCACCTCATATGCCTATCTTTTGTTTGGCTGGAAGCCACAGGAGTGGGTTTAATTCCAGACCTGTAGGGCAGTTAGGGGCCATAGTCTCAGTGGTTCCATCAGGCTCTATCAGACCATCAAACCTGGTCCTTTTTTTCCCTGATGATTTTGAGTTTTGTTCCACATTGTTCTCCTACTCTATCCAGGATCTCCCACAGAGATTCCCCCTCCGAGTGGTTGACGGTGGTAGCCAGGCACCATCTACTTCTGGTCTCACAGTCATATGGGCTGAGGATCACATGGTATACCAGTTGCTTAGACTAATTGTTTCCATGTGTCTTTGGCTTTCTTCCAGGCTACAGTCTTAAATCCTGTTTAGGGCAGTGTTCCCTAACACACCCCTTGACCAAAACTCCCCATTCTTATATACCTCAGCTAAGACACAAGGACCCAGACCTCAACAAATATTACTGGCCTCTCGCAGGCTGGCCTTTTTGGCCACTGCCAGAACCTTGGTTTGACAGGCACTGGATAAGCTCTTGGTGCAGCTCACCAACAGTCATCAGGATGAAGATAGCAGGCATGTGTACTATGAAGCCCCTCAAATCTGGTTTATCCTCATGACCACAGCCACAGTACAACATGGTAATCTACGCACTCAAAAGGCCAGTCCACCAATAGAGCTCAGGCAGAGTGTGGCAGACCAAGGATGAGCATAAGGCCAGAAGCTTTCCTGTTCCCTTCACTCAGTCCACCTGAGAAAAGTGATGCTGTTTTCAAACCACACTTATCACTCAGCCTCAGACTGTCAGGAATGGTGTTCCTCACGTGCATGATGACCTACTGCTGGAAAACTGAGGACCAAGTAAGTCTAGAAACCCAAAACTCTATTGGCTTCCCAGCCCTGGTCCAGCTCTTTGACAGATCACACCATCATCTCTATAGGACATACGATGCCCATCAGGTTCTTGAGGTCCTTCAGAAAACACCCAACTTCACCAATCATTACGGTAATGCACATTTAAAACATATGGCACCACTCGTGACCAATGTGGCAAAATGCGAAAGAAAACAAAACAAAATAAAAATGATAACCCTTAATACTGGAGGGCTATGTGGATAGTCATACATAATTGGTGTCGTGGTAAATGGGTTCAGTGTTTCTGAAGAACTATCTAGTAATATGCGACAGAAACTAAAATTGTTCATACCCTTTGACCCAGTAATTCCACTTGGGGAATGCTTCCCAGTAAAATACTAAGAAAGTAATTTGTACAGAGATATTCATAGCAGTGATATTTATAATAGCAAGAGATTGGAAAGAGCCCAAAGGTTCAGTGCCTGGGGACTGATGAACAAAATTAGGTCGTGTGAACACCTCAGGATGCGTTGCCGCCAGGAAGCAAGGATGTGTGCAGATTCAAATCATATGAATGCATGCACCTGGGCTGGCCAAACAGGAAGGAGCTAACTCAGACCACCTCTGTACGGTCTGTTCCTAGGGACTGTGCTAATTTTGAGAGTAGTAAAGGCCTTTTAGATTAACTGGTTTCCTTTTCCTTTTTTTAAGAAAAAAAAAAGTGTTTAAAATTTTCAAAAGGAATATTCCATCAATGAGATTTCATAACTATCCTTTGGTACCTTCATAAACCCGGAAGTAAACCAGGAAGTCCTCTCTAATATCTAATCTCTCTCTCTCTCTCTCTCTCCTCGTGTCCATGCAAAAGAAGTCAGGTTAATTCAAGTGACTGGCTACCAAACCAAACCAAACTGGTACAGGCCCAGGTGCCTGGGCTCTGAGATGCAAACACTGTGATGCAGGCATCCTTTGTCCTTCACCCTCCATCCCTCTACTTTCCTAGTCGTTTTCCATCAAGGGCTCACACTGGAAGGAGAAAGGCCCCAGTAAGAGATTATTGAAAAATATGTGGGGTGTCTCCCTCATATGATAGATATTCTGGATAACCACACATACTTAAGGGCCAAAGAGATGAGTGTCTAATGGTAACTGCAGGCAGAGGTCTTGGCTTCTACAATGCCTACTATAGGACTGGCCCAGGGTAGGCATCCCACTAGGGCAATGGTTTCCTCACCCAGCGGCAGCTGTTCATAAGAATCACCAGAGAAATTTACAAAATAGATTCAGAGGCTCTACCCTGGACTCTCTGGGGTGGGGCCTAAGAATGTGTGTATTTTTCAAACTCTCCCAGGTGTTATGATTTCTCTTACGTGCAAAACACTGTTCTAGAGTATTTCATGCTAAGAAAGAAGCCATTGGGTCTGTCTTTCTGGGGTCCTGAATTCAGACCCAAGGCGAGTTTATAGTCAGCGGTCAGGGCAGAGACCACACCCCGTCACAAATACACACACCCAGGGCCTTCCAGGGAAGACCCTGGCCAGGGGCCCAGAATATCCATAAGGGCCTCCATAGGCCCCTGAGAACACTTGGGCTCCCTAGTTACCCAAAAGCCAAGAGCCATCCTCTGCCTCCACCCAAGCATTTGGGTTTCCCACCTGCAGCCTCCCAGCTCTCCAGGTTCCCCCACTGCCTGTTATAGGGTCACCTCTGGTCCACGCCCGCCATCCCAGGTGGGGAAGTGGGGCCTGTGGCCCTGCCTGCCCAGGCCATACTTACGGAGTCATTTTATAAAGCTGTGTCCTCCTCTCAAACAGCGACCCTCCCCAGGCCCAGGGCCACAGCCAGGCCGCAGGCGTGGCCTGGGCAGACTTGGTCTCACCGACCCCTGTCTCCACGACACTCTTCAGCTTCACATTGGTGCTCGAGTCCCCCAGCCTGTTGTCAGGAAACACCGAGAATCGTCACACCTGCCCCCCCATCCAACCACCCTGCCAAGTAAAGTGACCTCTGTGGTCCTGGGAAGCCCCGTGAGCATGGAGAGGAGGAGCACAGAGCAACTCAGGGGGATCCTGCCTGGGGCCTTGGATAACCTTTCTGACCCCTATCTGGGATGCTGATGTGGTTATAAGGGAGGAGGTCACTTCTGCTGAGATCTTCAAACTGTTCCTGTGGTAGTAAGAGATCTGGGGTCCCTGGAGCCTCCCAAAAGCACTGTCTTGGAGCTTAAAATCCTGAGGCGCAGTGTGGCCTGATTTGAGGGATCTGGATCCCTTAGTGGGTGGAAACTTTACAGTACAGCAACCTTTACAACAACTGGCAGGCCTGCATCTGCTGGGAATGAGCATGGGCTGAAGGGGCCCAGGGCAAACAAGCTTAGTCTCCAGCCCCTCTGAGCTGACTGCTCCTGTCCTGTTCCCTTCCCACAGGATCCTAGAGCAAGAGATATGAGCACGTGTCCTCCCTGACTCACAGGCTCTGCCTCGGGGAAGGGGAGTAGTCACTGGCTCTCTGGGATCTTAAGGGTACTGGCTTGAAGGGTCCTTGTTCTACCTGTGGAGGCTGGGGAAGGGCATTTCTGCTCCCATCTGGGGCCTGCATGGGCACATACACACACATGTACACACATGCACACACATCTAAGCCCAGCCTCACCTCCAGTTTACTCCTGTTTACCCAGCTGTCTGGGAGGGTTCAGGGAAGCCCGGTGGGGTGGAGGGAGGCCAGGGCAACACCCTGCCGAGTCCTCCAGCACACAATTGGCATTTCACTGATGCCAAGTTTTAGGAAGAGCCCAAGGGTTCTACATCCTGTTCAGGCAATCTCTCTGGCTTTGCCTTTGAAGAGGCTGCATCAGAGCCAATCCCACATTAAGTTTGTCACTAGGAGCACATCCTGGGGCACACAGATGGCTGAGGCTGGTGACACACCAGCCAGGAAGAGGGAGCAAGTAGAGCTGCATCAACTGCTGAAATCACCCATAACTATGGCAGAGCTAGGTCTATGTAGTGATGAGTACATCATGACCATTCTATGTGGGAAACAGGCACCCAGGTTCACAAAGTATCTGTAATGGGGATATTTAATTTTCCTGTGTAGCCTTATTATTTCTTGATTTCCACCAGTATCTATGTTAACAAAGATTCACAGACCCCCAAATATGTAAGACAGTGTAAGGGATCGTCCAGCCCAGTGGTTTTCAGCTGGTAGCACACTTCTTCATGGCCAACATATACAACCTAAGAGCAAGTGGCTCTGGATGAAGCTGGGGTAGGATGGGGCTGGAGTTCTACCCTCAGTCTCTGCTTCCCTTCAGTGCTTCCCTAGAAATACTTCTTGTGATCCTGAGGCTCCCCAAATGCCATTTGAAAATAACTGGTCTGGTCCAACCTTCTCATTTTCAGATGGAGAAACTAAGGCCCAGGGTGGGGAGAGATTTTCCAAAGTTCAAATAGCAGGATGGCAGCAAAGCCAGTACTGAATCTATAACTGGACCTATAACCTGAGGCTCCAGGATCCCTAATCACTGTGGCCTCTATCTCCTAGCTGAAGGCAGCCATCACCCCACATGGTCCTGAACTCCATCCTTCTCCCACCCACCTTCTGGCTCCTTTGCATGGAGGGACCTGGTATCTGGGCCACCCCTTCCAGAAACGAGCCCGAGGGTCCTGGCCCTTTAGGTCTGAGTCCAGATGCTTACTCTGCTACTCATTTTCTGTGTTCTCCCTGGGTAACCTCACCACATTGCTCTCCCCCACATCAGGGAATCCCAAATCTACTTCCTGATGGTTTCCCTGAACTCCAAATCCTCTGGGCCCCTCCAAGGGCACCTCTTCCTTTCCAGGTTCAAAATAGAACTTATCTTATGCCAGACCTGTGTTTTCTGGCTGCAAGAATGGCCCTTCTTTCCACTCATTCACCACCCTAGATGCCACCCTAGCCCCTCTCTCCTTCATCTAGCCCTGTGTATCGACCTTCAAAGCCTCCTATAAGCTCCCTCCCCTTCTTCCCCAATTCCTCTGCCTAGGTCTAGGCCTCACATGTCTCCAGCCTCCTACCAGTCTCCCTACCTCCAGTTCTACCCCCTCCAAGAGCATCACACTTTCAAAAGTCAAATCTGAGCATACAGACTTCTGACAACGATCTTTTGATGGCCCCTTGTTCCACAGGACAGAATCCAAACCCCTTCAGAAGGCTTGAGAGGCTGCATGATCACTCCTATTTCTATCTCCAGCTTCTCTCTGGTCCTTTCCTCCAGCCTGGCCTCCCTCCACTTTGCTCCAAAACCCACTGCCATTGAGTCAATTCTGAGTCATAGCAACCCATAGGGTTTCCAAGGCTGTAAATCTTTACAGAAGTAGATTGCCTCCTCTTCTTCCATGGAGCAACTGGTAGGTTTGAATCACCAACCTTCTGGTTAGCAGCCAACTGCCTTAACCACTGCACTTTTCTCCAAACACACCCTAAAGTCTCCTTACAGATTTCCCAACTCAGTGTCATCTTTCTCATCTCTACCTTTGCACACACTCTCTTCTCTCCCCAAATCAATGTTTTTCCAAGTGTGACCTGAGGGTCACCTGCCTCACCATCCCCTAGCATACTGCAGACTCCTGAGCACAGCCTTCCCAGACCTACAAGAGAACCTGTGCATTTTTAACAGAGGTCCCATAGGTGCTGCACACTTGGGGTTGAGAGCACTGCTCCAGGGGGATCACCTCTATCAGGCCATCTACCTTTTGTCCTGACCTCCTTCTTTCTTCATCTAGGCCAGATGTCTCCTTTCTGACTCTACAATCCTCATGCTCTCCAGGGTGTGACTGATTCTGACTGTGTCTCCTCTTCTGAGCCATGAGTGCCAGGTAGTTCTTTATCTGTAACTAACCTCTGGTTATAACTGAAAAGTGAGTGTAGTTCCAGCTTGAATATTAGTTTATATTTTAATTTATATTAATAAGTAAAATGAAAGTAGAACCAAATAGTGGTCCTGTCTTCTCCTTTCCTGTTATTCTCCCAGTGACCAACACAGAGAAGATGCTTAGTTAGTGAGAACTAAATAAATGGGACCTCCAGGGGAACCTGAATGCTTGTAACTGAGAGGAGGTCACAGCTGATCTAGTAACAAGCCACAGCTTGTCTGGAAACCTGAGAAGTTGCTCCCAGGGTCTGTGCAGATTGCACCTGCCCCCCTTCACTTCACCATGTGCAATAAAGGAAGCATGGCAGGCGTCTGGGTAATGAAGGCCCTACTATGTGCTGGAGGCCAGCTTCAAACAGTGGTGCACTGGTAAATGTTCAACAATTGACTCTCCAAAAAAATGTTTGCATGTATATAGACATAAGTTTATTACAAATTTTACTTCCATAAAGGATGCACAGCATACAACTTATAAATAATAATAAAATAACCAATGTTTATTATTATAAATTCCAAATAGCCATTTGATTCTCACAGAATTCTTTCACTGATTGTTGCTGAATTCTTTCCTTGTAAGTAACCTCTGGTCATAACTGAAAAATGAGTGTAGTTCTCATTGAATACTAGTTGATATTTTCATTTAAGTTAATAAGTAAAATGAAAGTAGAACAAGGAAGGCATGTCAGAACTTCACTCATCCATCAATGACTTGAGGCTACTCCTTGCCTGAAGTGGTTAACAGTTTTTGGATACTGGAATACAATGTCATCAGTGTTTTGTGCTATTCGCAATACAACAACATGATCAACTTTTAAATTTAATCTGCATTATTAACATTTTTTTCCATAACTTTCTCAAGTGTAAACAATTGATCAAGTCTTAACTTGTAGCATTTACTGACATCCATGGTGCACATGTTCCCTCCGTGATCAATTTTGTGATGTAACAGAAGGTGGAGTTGGGAGAAACGTGCAGTAGCACATCATTATACAGTATTTCCATTAAACAGAGCACCAAAAACACACAAACAAACTCACTGCCATCGAGTCGATTCCAACTCATAGCGACCCCCTTGGGTTCCGAGGCAGTAAATCTTTACAGAAGTAGATTGCCCCATCTTCCTTCCACGGAGCGGCTGGTGGGTTTGAACCGACACCCTTCTGGTCAGCAGTCAAATGCCTTAAGCACTGCGCCACCAGAGCTCCTTAAACAGAGCACAGACGTAGCAAAATGTCATAAAACAATTAGGAAGTTGTGAGTTTTGAGTATTTATTGCCTTTGTTATTAATATAATTTGTTTAAGTTTATAGTTGTATTATTTCTTAATAATGGCTGTGCTTAGCAACTGACTTACAAAATCCTAAAAATTTAACGATTGATTCTCATAAGCCAATTCAAGCCAGCTGTTGCATAATACATCTAAAGAAGTAATCATGACCTGCCATGGGCCACTGAGCCACAAGAAGGGTCAATTCCTCAGGAGAGTCTGAGTTTTGAGTTGCCAGAAATGGGACCTTAAGGGTCTAATAGATCCTACTATGTAATCTAGTAGCTTGTTTCTACTATGTGAGTGTTAGAGTCCTTGACTTTGAGGGGGATAATAATATCAAACTCCTGAGGTGTAGGGAGGATACATACCCACTTATAATTTCCCCAGGCACCTATGCACACTCACAGTCTAGTTCATTTCCATCACCACCACTCCCCTGATACACACACACACATTACCTCAGACACACTATGCACATAATTTTGGACACATACTCTCGTAAACCATACTACATATATCACCTGTCAAGCCTCACACAGCCCCTCACGTATCACGTACAAACTAGCTTACAAACATACACCTACCTCCCACAAATCACCTCAGATACTCCACAGACAAATCTGACTTTCAGCTATATCTCAGATACATTCTTATCCCATACATATACTACCACACCATAAATACTCACACATGCATATCCACCCACAACTCCTTCACACATTCCATACACTCAATCCCCCACCGAGTACACCTACTACCCTCATACCAGTCACTGCACACATAAATACATATTCTACCCTGGGCACCACACACAAACCCACCACTCCAGACACATCACACATAACTCCTGCTCTCTCCAGCACATACATGCACACCATGCACACATTAAATAATTAAAAAAAAAAAAAAAAAAACCCACAAACCCGCTGCTATAGAGTTAATTCCGACTCACAGTGACCCTATAGGACTGAGCAGAATTGCCCCATAGGGTGTCCAAGGCATTATAAATCATTACAGAAGCAGACTGCCTCATCTTTCTCTTGCTGAGTGGCTGATGGGTTTAAACTGCTGACCTTCTGGTTACCAGTTGAATGCTTTAACCATTGCACAATTTAAATGTGCCTTATATCCAAAAAAAAAAAAAAAAACCTATTGCCCTCAAGTTGATTTTGACTCATAGTGACCCTATACAATGCAGTATAACGGCCCCATAGGGTTTCCAAGACTGTAAATCTTTACAGACTGCCACATTGTTCTCCCATAGAGTGGCCAGTGGGTCCAAACTACTGATCTTTCAGTTAGCAGCCGAGATCTTAACAACTGCACCACCAGGGTTCCTTGCAAATACATATCTATTGCCTATCTATATTTCTTTTCACACACTGACACAGAGAATCACTCAGGCATGCCACTCTCCATACACAAAAATCATGCACTCAAAGTACTGCCACATCACTCCATATCCCAAAATAACAGATCCTTCCTAGATTTAGGAACAGTAAGGGGGTTTCTGGAAGCAGGAGACAGGAAAGTTGGGGTAAGCTCCTCTGGGGTGATGGCTTGTCTCTCTGGCCCAACTCCCCAGTGTCTGTGTAGCCTGTGTGAGGGACTCCTAGGTTCCACCCATTATCTGAGGAAGGAGAAGCTAGTGTCCAGCAGATGCAGACTAGGTTCTGGGGCCCAGGGTGGCAGATATGTAAATGCAGCTAGCATGTCTGCCTACTTGGTCCCAGTCCACTCTAAGGGCAGTCTCAGACTGGGCCCTGAGGGATACAGGGAATCTACTACATCAGTGAGCATTTCATACCTTTTCACATCACCATCCAGCAATCCAGAGTAATAGATGAGGACTTGTAGGAGGATGGTAAGGTGTTTCTCCTCTTTTCTCTCTCTTTCTTTCTCTCTCTCTCTCTCTCTCTCTCTCTCTCTCTCACACACACCCAGAGAACTGCCACAGCCTGGGCACAGGAAGTTGCCATCTGGTCTAGCCCCAGACCAGCCACCCTACACAGGTCCCACCTGAATGGAGCCTGTTCTCTCCACATCCTGGTCCTCTCAAAAGATGACACCTTCAGATTTCCATAGCAACCGCAGTCAGCTTCCCCAAATGATGCATTACAACAAGCCCTTATCCTCTCTCTCTAGCTTAGTGGGTTTCCAGTGGACATTAGATTGAGTATTTATGTTAGGCTCCAGACTTGACAGCCATGACTTATTGTGTGACCCAGGGCAACATCCTAACTCTCTGCACCTCAGTATCCCTATGGTTTCAGAAAGAGTGTGAGGGTACTTCCATCATCATTTGGTGCTGACCTCCCCCTTATCATATATTGCATTTCCCTTCACCCTATAGTTAACGATTTATGTTCCTCACTCCTCTCACCCTGGGAACCTTCCAAGGATGATTCATTCTGTGTGTAAACTTTTTCTTGATTTTTTACAGTAGTGGTCTCATACAACATTTCTCCTTTTGTGATTGACTAATTTCACTCACCATAATGTCCTCTAGGTTCATCCATGTTATGAGGTGTTTTGAAGAGTCATCATTATTCTAGTATTCCTTTGGGGAGCTCTGGTAGCGTAGTGCCTAAGGCACTTGACTGCTAACCAGAAGGCTGGCAGTTCAAACTCACCAGCCACTCCTTGGAAGGAGTGATACCACCTCGGAAACCCAAGGAGGGGTCAAACTATGAGTTGGGTCCAACTCAATGGCACATAACAACAACGACAGTATTCCTTTGTGTGTACACACCATAGTGTGTTTATCCATTCATCTGTTGATGGGCACTTAGGTCGTTTCCATCTTTTTGCTATTGTGAATAATGCTGTGATGGGCATGGCTGTGCATATATCTGTTTATGTCATGGTTCTTACTTCCCTACAGTGTATACCTAGTAGTGGGATTGCTGGATCATATGGTATTTCTATTTCTAACTTTTTAAGGAAGCATCATACCATTTTCTACAACTAATCCCTGAAAGGGATCACAACAAAAGGTCCTGGATAGAGTGGGAGAAAAATATGGAACAAAATTCAAAAAAAAAAAAAAAGACCAGGCTTACTGGTCTGATTGACACTGGTGGAAACCCTGAGACTACAGATTAGACACCCTTTGATCTGGAAACTTAATTCATCTTCATGCTCAACTTTTAGCCAAACAACAGACAGCCCTGTCAGGTGAACAATAATACTAGGAAGGTATACACTCATTAGAACAATTAACCATGCGAGATCAACAGGGCGGCATTTGCTCAGGGATAAAGCTCAGAAGGCAGGAAGCGATAGGAAAGAAGGACAAATAGGTATGGGAAACACAGGGAGGAAGTGGGAAACACAGGGAGGAAGTGGGAAACACAGGGAGGAAGTAGGAAGAGTGTTGTTACATTGTGGGGATTGTAATTAATGCCACAAAACAAAATGTGTATGAATTATCGAATGGAAAACTAATTTGCTCTGTAAACTTTCACCCAAATCACAGACACACACACACACACACACACACAAAGTGTTAGGCTACACCTGACACACCAATTCTAGGCCAGGCCAACCTCTCCATGATCGCAGGAGGATTCCATTTCCTTACCATAGTCCACTTTTCTAAGCCAATGTTCTCTTTACTTCTTGGCCTTTTGAAAGCTTGTTTAAAACGAGGAGAATAAGCCACATAAGCACTGAGGTTCTCTGAGACAGCTGCCCAATGACTCTGCCATACCCTCAGCCAGATGTATAAAAAACATGCTCCCTGTGCCACTTACACAGGCATCCAGCCACGCATATGCATATACACAGGTACAGGAGATGCAGGGATATGTTTACAATGTTCACACACAGAGGAAATCTACATAGCTGCACAGGCCATACGTGCTTACTGGAAAGTATGTGGAGGGACACATATGCCCACACAGTATGCCTGAACATGCATGCAAGTGTACATATATATATACATATATGCCAGCACAGACACATAGGCTGGGACACACATAAGACATACAGGTTAGGACATATCTTTAGGCACATATATATGCCTCCCATTTGCAGGGATGGGGCCATTATGCCCTACAGCCACCTTCTATCCTTCATGTACACACACACTCACATACATCCTGGCCCTTGCCTCTGCCACGTCCCAGGAAGAGGCATGTGGCATGTCAGAAGATTACAGAACAAATTCTTGAGAAGAGGATGAATAATCACAGATACAGAAGAGACTGTAAACATTATCTAAGTATCACTCTATTTCTGAATTAATAAATTTTAAAATCTCAACAAAATGGGATATCTTCTATGAAGATATAAATCTCTAAAATTAAAATTAAAAAGAAGTAGAAAATTGATTAGATTAACAACCACGGGAGAAACTAAAAATGCTGTCAAATAGCTGCAGGCAAGAAGGGAGCCAGATCTAGATAAATTTTTGGGTGAGCTCTTTCAAGCCTTCAAAAAATAGATAATCATTATGCTAGAAAAATCACACAATTACACACAGAAAAGATAGGATGCAACCAACTAATCTTGCAAAATTAATCGAATTCTGATTTCTTTAAAAAAATATGACTCCTCCAAAACCTAAAACCATTTAAATAACTGCCTCACTTGTTAAACATATATACAAAACCCTAAAAAAAACAGAAGCACATCAAATCCAGAACTAAATCAAAAGAAAAATATAATATATACCAAGAATAGCTTATCCCAAAAATGGAAAGATGGTTTAATACTAGTAATTCTATTTATACTATAGATCACATTAATAAGTCTAGTGACAAATGTCATATGTATTTTAATAAATACCAAAAATGCCTTTAATAAAATCCAGCACTCATTTTTTATTAAAACAGATCATTATTTGCATACAATGACTAACCAGCAAAATCCAAGAAAATTAACAAAAACTATTAGAACTGATAAATGGCTAAATTAAGTTGATTAACACAAAATAAATCTGCATAAATACAATGTTTTCTTACATATGAGAAACATCCAATTAAAAATGCAATGAAAAGACCCTGTTAAGAAAAGCAATAAAAAATATAACATATCATGGAAAACTTCACAATAAATGTCTCAAACATACATTAAAACAAACCACAAATCTTTCCCTGTACAAACAACCTTGATAAAAGGAGATACATGCTATGTTCCTGTGTGGCATTGCAATTTGTCAAATTAATCTCTAGGTTTAATGTTACTCTACTCACAAGAGAATAGGAATTTTTCAACTTGACCAATTTATTCCAAAATTTCATCTGAAAACATAAATCAATTTTTCAAGGTGCCTAGAAAATTCTGAAAAAGAGTAACAATGAGGAGGCACTTATCATACCAACTATGAAACTGTACTATGAAACTGCAATAATTAGAATAGTGAGAACAGTGTTACTGGTGCAAGAGTCACTAAATGTGCCAAGAAGTATGGAAACAGTCCCAAATATACATAGGAAATTCATTTATGATAAAGATGGTTTTCAAACCATTAAAGAAATACTGGATTATTTAATAAACAGTCTAGTGATCAACTTGATAACCATTTAAGCAAAAAAGTTATATCCCTACCTCACATAACATACAAAAATAAGTACAGATGGATTAAAGATTTATTGTAGAAAAAGAAAACAATAAAACTACAAGTTAGAAAATGTTAGAGAATATTTTTCTAATCATGTGCAGGGAGTAGGGAAGGTTTTGAAAGCATGTTCCCAAATCTAGAAGCCAAAAAGATTTTATTAGGTAAAAGGTATAATCTTCTACATGATAAACTCACTGCCATTGAGTCAATTCCAACTCATGGCGACCCCCATTGGGTTTCCAAGTTGGTGAATCTTTATGGAAGTAGATTGTCTCATCTTCCTTCCACGGAGAGGCCAATGAGTTTGAACTGCCAACCTACTGGTTAGCAATCAAATGCCTTAGGCACTGCACCAGCAGAGCTCCCTCTTCTATATAAGAGACATGTAATTGAAGTGAATACAAAGTTGGTAAACATACAGTGAGAGAGGTATTTCACATATTGCTGGGGAAAGTGTCAATTGATCCAGTCTTTCTGAGGGAAATGAGGTAATATGACTGTATTAAAGAATGTTGAGCCACTAATTTCACTTCTCTAAAGCTATTCTAAGAAAGCAATCAGTTGAGAATGGAGATTTATATACTAAAGTGTTTATCACTGAAGTCTTAGAAATTGTCAAAATAACAAAAATAGGGGAATGTTTCAGTAATTTCAGTAAGTCCATAACAAGAACTATTATAATGCCATTATAATAATATTTGTTTAACAATATTTAATAATTTTGGGAGATGTTATGTGGAAAATTTAGATTACAAAGCTGTTTACACGATTTTATTAAAAATATATGTGCACAATACAAAGAAAACTATAAAACACTGCTGCAAGAAACCAAGAGACCTACATAACTGGAAGAACATATCATGCTTATGAATAGAAGAATTAAAATTGTGAAAATGTCAATACTACTAAATATAGCTTTCTCAAAGCATATTTCTACATGTGCATTTGTATGTGCTGTAAGTATATTCATATATATAGTAGAGCAATCAGAGGACAAGGTAACGAAAACTTCTTCCAACTGCCATGGAGTTGATTCTGACTCACTGCAACCCTATAGGACAGAGTATAACTGCCCATATAGTTTCCAAGGTTATAAACCTTCACAGAAGCAGACTGTCTCATCTTTCTCCCACAGAGCGGCTGATGGGTTTGAATTGGTGGCCTTTTGGTTAGCAGCCAAAGGCTTTAACCATTGCACCACCAGAGCTCCTGAAAACTTCTTTGCCATAACCAAACACCTTGAGGTGATGAGTCGCTGGGCTTGGGGGCTTAGGATCACAGTCTTGGGGGCAGCTAAGGCAACTAGCATAATATAGTCCACAAAGACAATGTTCTACATCCTAATGTGCCTGGCATCTTAAAAGCTTGCGAGCAGCCCTGTAAGGTGCAACTAACTATTGGTTCTCCCCATCTGAAGCAAAGAAGAGTGAAGGAAATCAAAGATACATGGGAACAAATAGTCCAAAGGACTAACGGACCACACAAACTACAGCCTCCTCAACCCTGAGACCAAAAAAACTAGATGGTACCTTGCTACCATTACTGACTGCTTGGAAAGGTATCACAACAAGGTCCTGGATGGAGAGAGAAAAGTTGGAACAAAACTCAAAATCATAAAAAAGATCAGGCTTACTAGTCTTAGAGAGACTGGTGGAACCCCTGGGACTGTGGACCTTAGTCATCCTTGAAGCCTAGAAGTGAACACATCCTGGTGGCTCAACTTTCAGCCAAACAACAGCCAAGTCTATAAGGTAAACAGTAACACCAGGGAGGTGTGCACTCCTGAGAACAATCAACCACACAAGGTCAAAAGGATAGCACTTGCCCAGGGATAAAGCTCAGAAGGAAGGAAGGAGAGGAAAGGATGAAGAATGGAAACAGTAAACACAGGGAAGATGTGGGAAGAGTGTTGTTACATTGTTACATATTAATATACGTTGTTATGTTGTAGGGATTGCAATTAATGTCAAGAAACAAAATGTGTATGAATTGTTGAGTGGTAAACCAATTTGCTTTGTAAACTTCCGCTCAAATCACAATAGGAAGTTAAAACACACATACACACACACACACAACTGCCATTTGTTAACACTCATACCATGTATTTTTTCATATAAACTAAAACCAAAGCCACTGCCATAAAGTCAATTCTGACTCATAGTGACCCCCATTGGGTTTCTGAAGCAGTAAATCTTTACGGAAGTAGATCTGTCTTTCTTCCACAGAGTGGCTGGTGGGTTTGAATCACTAACCCTCTGGTTAGCAAGCAAATGCCTTAGGCACTGAACCACGAAAGCTCCTTATTTATTTATTTATTTATTTATCAGCATCTAAGATATGTTTCAGAATAGTAACAAGAAAAATTTTTAACAATTTTCCTCAATAATAAGTAACTTTTTGCATTACCAAAGAACAATAACACCGCAGCACAAAACAAAAACAACCTTATTTTCAGGATCTACTCTGCAGTGCTCACAGCTTTACTCCTGGGCTCCCTACCAGTCTCAGTGGAACACACAACAATAACCAGTTCTGGGCATTTACTACCAAAGGCTTATTTCCTCATCCTGAGCTTAAGCTTCCACTTCATTATAGTGACTTTTCTTTGGAGAATACCAAAGAAATGCCTCATTAAAATGTGTCCCAAAAAAGATACAAAAGTTGCTCCAACATTTAACACAAATTACATGGTTAGGGAAAAAAGATGAAACAAAAGCAGAGCACAAGTTGTCTTCAAAGTCTTATATAGTTAGACAGAATTTCTTTTTATGATGAGAGACTTCACTAAAGAGAAAAGTAATGCAGTACTTTACCCACAATGTTTTTTTTTCATTGTGGTAACAGCTTTTTGTGTTGTTGTTGTTGTTTTTAATTTAACTCCTGGTCAGGGTTACCAAGAATGAGTACATAAATACAAAATTAAAAAGAAATATATCAATAAAAAGATGCTCAACTTCATTATTCACTAGGGAAATACCATACACTACTACACTTAGCAGAATGGTTAAAATTAAAAGACAGAAGATAGCAAGTGCTGATGAGGACGTGGAGCAACCAGAAGTATCACATACTACTGGTGAAAGCGTACTAGGGAACCACTTTGAAAAATTGTCAAACCAAAATATGGACATATGACTCAGCAATTCTACTTATAGGAACCTATCCCACAGAAATGCGTACACATGTGTCCACCAGAAGACATACAAGAATGTTCATAGCAGCATTATTCAAACTGCAAAATACTGTAAACTTCCCAAAAGGTCATCATCAGCAGAATGGATTAAGATAGTGTAGTCACACAATGGAATACTATCCAGCAAGAAGAATAAACTATCTAAAAGTGTGTGTGTGTGTATATGTATATGTGTATATATATATATATAGGAGCTCTGGTAGTGTAGTGGCTAAAGCACTTGACTGCTAACCAGAAGGCTGGCGGTTCAAACCCATCAGCCACTCCTCGGAAGGAAGGTTGGGCAATCCTACTTCCCTAGTGATACTGCCTCGGAAACCCAAGGAGGGGTCGCTATGAGTCGGGGCTGACTTGACAGCACATAACAACAACAACAACAACATATATATATTCACACACACACACACACACACACACAGAGAAACTCACAAATATAACACTGAGCAAAAGAAGCTAGACTCAACGAGTAGGTAGAAATGATTCCATTTATATAAACATCAAACAGGCAAACATCTATGATGTTAGAAGTTAGAATAACTGTTTCCAGGGAAAGGGTGGAGGAGTTACCAAAAGGTGTTTAAGGAGAGGTTCTGTTTCTTGGTCTGGGTGGTGTTAATATGTCTATGAGCAGTTGTGAAAATCAATTGAGCTGTGCATTTATAATTTGCATGTCGTACATCAATACAGAATTTAAAAATGGAAATAAGTCAAAATGTCAATAGGAGTTAATGCTGGGTGTGGGATCACAGGCCCACTTACTCCCCTTTTATTGCCTATATCAGTATCTGACATTTTACATTTAAGACAATAGCAAAAAAAATCTACTATTTGACTATTTTGCACATTAATGATGTAGTATGTCTGGCAGTAATGAATGCCAAGGTGAGAATAACACTGGCTGTGATGGGTAGGGTTATGTGTCAACTTGGCTGGGTTATGATTCTCAGAGGTTTGGCAGTTATATAATGATGTAATTTAGCAGTTATTTAATAATGTAGTCATCATGGAAGGAAATTTTCTTTGTTGGTTACCAGGGGTGGCAGGGGAGGGGAGGGAACACTGTAAGATAGGTAGAGATAAGTATTGATTTGGGTGAAGAGAGGGGCAATGTACCAAATATGAGTGATCATATGGTAGCACTGAGGAAGAGGAAGACATAGAGAGGTACATGGGAGGTACAGACAATAAAGATGAACACTTTTGCACATACAATACTGCACTGTTAGTGAAGGCAAACATGGGTATATGGGTGGATAGATGGGTGGACAGGCTGAACTATTAGGTATGTTTATGAAGTGGGGAGTGTACTCAAGGCCATGTACAGGGTTGGCAGACAATGGTCCTATAAGTGTATTTGTATGTTCTGTAAGAATTCCCAGGTGTATAGTAGAGCTGACAAGGGACAAGGCTGTAGTCACTTCTTAGTCACAGCCAGCTACCCAGAGGGACCAAGCAGTTGAACCAGTGGGCTCGGGACCATAGTCACAGGGGACATCAAGCTCAATTGGCATCACATACTACACAAAACATTGTTCCACCTCCTGTTTTGGCGAGTAGCTACTGGGATCTTAAACGCTTGCAAGCAGCTATCTAGATGCAATGATGGGTCTCTCCTCGTCCAGAGCAAAGAAGAATGAAGGAAACCAAAGATTGATGGAAACAATTAGTCCTAGCAACTGGTACACCATGTGATCCACAGCCTATACGACTATGAGACCAGAACTAGATGGTGCCCAGCTACCACTGTCATCCACTCAGAGGGGGATCTATGTAGGAGATCCTGGATATAGAGAGAGAACAATGTGGAACAAAACTCAAAATCATATGGGGAAAAAAAAAGGGGGAAACAGGTTTGCTGGTCTGATAGCGCCTGGTGGAACCACTGAAACTATGGCCCCTAGCTGCCCTTCAGGTCTGGAATTGAACCCACACCTGTGGCTTCCAGCCAAACAAAAGACAGGAATTTGAGTTGAACATTTACCTGAGGTAGATGTTAGAGAGAACAATCATGGGAGAAAGAAGGGCTGTGTATGCACAGTAAGACAACTCAGGGGTCAGGAGTGCATGGAGGGATGGACACAGGGAAGAGGTAACTATCAGGAGGAAGTGGGATGGGAGCCGTTGTATCGGGTAAATTGTAGTCAATGTCATGAGACAAAGTGCATGTGAACTGCTGTATGGAAAGTGAATTTGCTCTGTAAATTTTCACCCAAATCACTATTAGAAAAAAGAAAAAAAGGATAATAAAAGTACACTTACTTCAAAAAAATAATAATAACGTAGTCATCATTTGTTTTGTGATCTGATGTGGTTATCCTCCATTTTCATGTAACACCAATGTTTGTACAACAACCTGATTTTTGCAATCTAACTATGTCGATAAGTGAGGAGTGGGTATAATTCTATTTTCTATTTTTCTCCCTTAGATTGTTTTATATATTTCAAGCTTACTACAATGCATCCAGGAGCTCTGGTAGCATAGTGCCTAAGGCACTTGACTGCTCACCAGAAGGCTGGCGGTTCAAACCCACCAGACACTCCTTGGAAGGAAGGTTGGGCAATCCTACTTCCGTAGTGATACTGCCTCGGAAACCCAGGGAGGGGTCGCTATGAGTCGGGGCCGACTCGACGGCAAACAACAACAACAACAACAACAATGCATCTAAGTTCTTTAAACTTCCCTAATGCTCTTTTACAATATATATTCACACTATAGGATGGCCACCATGGTTCTAAAGGTATGAAGTTGGCCTGGGCAAGAGGCCACCTGCTTCTTTTCCTGAGGAGTGTTCAGTGCCTCTTTTCTAAGCTTGGGCCAGTAGTTTCCAAATCTGTCTGGACATCAGAATCACTTGGGGAGCTATTCAAAAATTCAGATTCTTGGGCCCCTCCTAGAGGTTGTGATTTAATTGGTTTAGGATGGGCTTCAAGATGGCATCCCTCAAGTTCTGAAATCCTAGGACTACAAACTACAGGATGTGGACTGCCAGAGTTTCGGCTCTCTCTACTGAAGAAAGGCTGGAAAACTCCCACTTGGGTTTCTGCTGGGTGGTTTCGTGTCACTTTTGACTCATAGTGACTGCATGTGACAAGGCAGAATTGCCCTATAGGTCCCAGTCATCAAAATCCTTCATCGTGCCTTCTTTTAAAATCTCATTTCAATAATTCCCTGTGACACATCAGGCCTTGTGTGGCACAGTTTCTGACCAAAATGCAAGATACAGCTCTGCTGAGAAGACTAAAGTCCAGTCATCCCAAGGGCCTGCCTTGGGGCTCAGGCTCCCTGCAGGCCTGGATGATACAGCAGGGCTCCCTCTGAAGAAGAAAGTGTAAATGCAGCAACAGAAAGACTCACATAAGTCTAGCCTCTGTGCACTAGAGCAAGGAAGAAGTATAACCCTCAAGCCCAGCATCACCCAGCTTTCGGAGGGATATCCTGTTACACTAAGTATTCTGTTCTGGGCCTGACAGCTGTGGGGACACCCAGGCCATTGGAGGTCAGCTAGCCTTAGGTTTCCTTGTTTCCACCAGGCATGCCTCCATGCCTAACTTTCATTCATTCAGTATAGCTATACAGAGCAGTTACTCTGTGCGTGGTCCTCCACTAAGGATACAGAGCCAAGTAAGACATAGAGTTACCTTCAAAGAAGTCTTAGACCAGGAGTAGATTCAGATATAATCCATGATTACAGTAAATTGCACTGACACTTGTGATAGAGTTTATCACTGTATATGACTGAGGACATCGGAATGGGCTTTCTGGAGGAGATAACATCAAGTCCTAAAGGACAATGAGCAATCTCCCAGACAAAGACAGGGAAAAACACTACACATAGAAGGAGCCACAGATGAAGCCCAGAAATCAAAGAGAACAGGTGAGTCTGGGGGACTGGTACGGAAGGAGAGACACAGAAGATTAGAGAATACTGGAGGTCATAACAGGGATCAGGTAGAAAAAGACCTTGTCTATGCTAAGAATTCTGCTATTTATGCTAAAGCTTAAGAGAAGCCACTAAAAAACATTAAGTGTAGGTAATATGAGCACCTTGGTGGTTTACAAAAAATAACTCTGCCTCCAGTGTGGCTAACAGATTAGAGTAATATGAGCACCTTGGTGGTTTGCAAAAAATAACTCTGCCTTCAATGTGGCTAACAGATTAGAGTAATATGAGCACCTTGGTGGTTTGCAAAAAATAACTCTGCCTTCAATGTGGCTAACAGATTAGAGTAAAACAGAGCTAGAGGCAAACAGGCAATTTGAAGGCTGTTTTAATAGCTTAGACCAAAAACAAGGCCCAAACTGATCTAATGGCAAAAAGATAGAAAGATAGGCACATATTTTCAAATTACCAAGAATATAAAGCTAGGAGCTCTGGTGGCATAGTGCCTAAGGTATTTGACTGCTAACCAGAAGGTTGGCGGTTCAAGCCCCCCAGCCACTCCACAGAAGGAAGATGGGGCAATCTACTTCCATAGTGATACTGCCTCAGAAACCCAAGGAGGGATTGCTATGAGTCGAATCAGAGTGGCAAAGAGAAAGATAGGCACATATTTTAGAATTACCAAGAACATAAAGCTGAAGGATTTAAATTAGATATTAGGGACAGGTGAGGAAGAGGTCACGGTCATCTCCAAGATTTGGGGCTGGAGTATCTGAGAGAGGGAAAAGTAACAGAAGGGACAGGTTAAGGGTATGGAGGATGAACAGCTGAACCTGTTGGGTTTGAGGTGTTTGTGTGATATGTAGGTGGGAATGCAGAGTAGACAGTTAAATATGTGAGCCTAAACCAAGGAGAAACGCCTGCTTTCAGCCGGAATGGAGAAACAGGGACCATATTTACCTTCTTGCTTTAAAATTTTTTAAATAGATAAGTCTATGAACAACATGTTTTAGACACTGGACAAAAGGAAGTGCAGGAAAGTGATCCCTGAGAGAATAAAACCAAAAAAGCAAGCCCCACTATTGCCCTGATTATTGCCTAGAGAATATGAGTAATGGAACTAGCAGAAGGAAGGAGAAAAGAAAATTGAAGAAATAATGCCTGAAAACTTTCCAAATTGATGAAAAACATTAATCTACACATTGAAGATGCTAACAGCCACTTCTCAGAAGGAAGGTTATGCAATCTAAACACAAAGAGATCCACACTCAAACACACAGTAAAATTCTGAAAGACAGAGAAAATTTTGAAAGGAGCATGAGGAAAATAATTTGTCAGGTACCATAACTTCAAAATGAGTAACGGCTGAAGGCCAAAAGGCAGTGGGACATATTCAAAGTGCTGAAAGAAGAAGAAGAAGAAAAAAAACTAAACGAAAAATCTTATATCTAGTAAAATTCTTTCATAAATAAAGACAAAATAAAGACATTTTCAGAAAGAGAGGGAAAAAAGAAAAAATGAGAAAATTTGTTGCAGCAGACCTGCCTAACAGGAAATATTAAATGAAGTTCTTTCGGTGAAAGCATGATTCAAATTCTCATTTGAATAATAATAATAATAAAAACAGTAATGATAATTATGCAATTATAAAATACAGCATAAAAAAAAGGCATGTATATATAATTATATTGGTAGTCCGCTAACGTACAGATATCCGTGTACTTGGCAACAACGGCACAAAGGAGGTAGATGAGAGCAAAGGCGGGATGAAATGAAAACTGACAGCTGATGGTAACTCAAACCCACAGCAGAAAAGGAAGAAAACAAAAATGGGACATAACAAGGTTAATATAGCAAATTCCATAAATACTTATTTGCTCTCCTTTTTTTTCTCAGCTTCTTTAACAGACATTAAATTATATAAAGTGATAATTACAACAATGTATTTCTATCTCTCTCTCTGTATATACATCCACAAAAATGGGAAGAGGAAATAGAGCAATACACAAGTATTGTTTCTATATCTCACTGAAACAGATTTTTATATGTTACGATGTATATGACTGAACAACCACTAAGAAAATTACTCAAAATATAAAGTGAAAAAATAATTTAAAAAATTAAGATAGTACATTGGAAAATGTCTACTCAACGCGAAAGCAAGCAGCAAAGGAGGAATCAAGAATAAAAACAATATTCAACATAGCGAACACAAAAAGTAAAATGGCAGACATAAACCAATTATATCAATAATAATATCAATGTGAATGGATTAACCAATCTAATCATGGCAGAAATTTTCAGCTGGATAAAAATATCAAAAGCAAACTATATGCTGTCTATAAGAGACACACTTTAGATGAATTTTGTAAACATTATGCTAAGAAAAGAAGACAGTCATAAAGACAACATATTGTTTGATCCCATTTATGTGAAATGTTCACAATAGGCAAACGTAGAGACAGTAGATTAGCGGTTGTCTAGGGCTTGGGGGGAGCTCTGGTAGCATAGTGCCTAAGGCACTTGACTGCTAACCAGAAAGAAGGCTGGCGATTCAAACCCACCAGCCACTCCTAGGAAGAAAGATGGGGCAATCTACCTCTGTAGTGATATGCCTCGGAAACCCAAGGCGGGGTTGTTATGAATCGGGTCGACTCCACGGCACATAACAACAGCAACAACAACAGGGCTAGGGGAGGAGCTCTGGTGGCATAGTGCCTAAGGCATCTGACTGCTAATCAGAAGGGTGGCAGTTCAAACCCACCAGCCAATCCTCAGAAGGAGGACTGGGCAATCTACTTCCTTAGTGATACTGCCTCAAAAGCCCAATGAGGGGTTGCTGTGAGTCAGACGCAACTCCCCGGCAGTGAGTTTGAGGGCTAGGGGCGAAGAAAGGAAAGGGGAGTACTATAGATTTAATTGTGTCCCCCAAAAATATGTGCTATAAATCCTGTTGTTGTTGTTGTTATGTGCTGTCGAGTCAGACCCGACTCATAGTGATCTCTCCTTGGGTTTCTGAGGTGGTATCACTATGGAAGTAGATTGCCCAACCTTCCTTCCTTCCGAGGAAGTTCAAACCCACCAGCTTTCTGGTTAGCAGTCAAGTGCCTTAGATACCTGTGACAATCCCATTTGGGAACAGGTTCTCTTTTTTATGTTAATGAGACAATATTAGTGTAGCTATGAGTCAGAATCAACTCAATGGCAGTGGGTTTGGTTTTGGGGTTTATAAGTCTTAAATTAATCTCTTTTGAGATATAAAAGAGATTAAAAAGCAAATGAGTGAGCAGAGATGAGGGAAAAGACATGCCAAGCCACATGAAGCTCACCTAGGAGCAGAGATCAAAAGAGACAAAGGACCTTCCCACAGAGCTGACAGAGAGAGGACAACTTCCCCCGGAGCTAGCACCCTGAATTCAGACTTCCAGCCTCCTAAACTGTGAGAAAGTAAATTTTATCTGTTAAAGCCATCCATCTGTGGTATTTCTGTTATAGCAGCACTAGATAACGAAGACAAGAAATGATTGCTAACTTAGGGTGTGGGTTTTTTTAAATGGTGATTAAAATGTTCCAAAATTGATTGTGGTGATAGTTGTACAACTCCGAATATACTAAAGGCCATTGAATTGTATACTTTAAATAATTAAATTGTATGATATGTGAATTATAGCCCAGTAAAGTTGTTATTTTAAAATATATGTATACATATATTAGACTCTTTAAAGGAAAAGTAATAAAAAAATATATTTAAAAAAAGAAAAGAAAAAAGTAATAACAATGTACTGTGGAGTTTATAGCTTAGGTAGAAGCAAAATACGTGATAAGAAGTTATAGCTCAAAAGATAAGAAGGGGGAATGGAAGTATACTGCTGTAAGGTTCTTATGATATTCATGAAGTGGTATAATAATATTTGAAAGTAAACTGTGGTAAATTGAAGATATATTTTGTTAACCCTGGAGGAAACACTATAAAGAAAGAAACAGAAAGAAAGAAGTGTTACAGCTAGTAAGCTAAGAAGGAGCTAAAAGAGCATAATAAACAGTATCCAGCAGAAAAGATGGGGCAATCTACTTCCGTAGTGATACTGCCTCGGAAACCCAAGGAGGGGTCACTATGGGTAGGGTCCGACTCGACGGCACATAACAACAACAACAACAACAACAGTAGAAAAGAAGGCAGGAATAGAGGAAAAAAGAAACAAAGAGATCGAACAAATAGAATACTAATAACAAGACAGGAGACTTAAACATAACCATATTTGTAATAAATTAAATATAAATGGTCTAATCCCAGTTTACTGGCTTAATACTATGTTTAGTGCTTCTGTTCTACTTCTTAGTGCCTGAGGTCTTAAAAGCTGGCAAGTGGCCATCTGTGGTGGTTATGTTGTGTGTCAACTTGGCTGGACCTGGTTGAGTGGCTAGGCAGTTGGTGGTAGTTATTTCCCATGATGAGACTGGCAATCAATTCCATGGTGGGATCTACCACAAGCAGCTGAGTAGCTGCCTTAGGGAATGTGGTCTGCTTCCTGTATATAAGCAGAAGCCTTGGGGAATGGTCTCTAGCCTATGGCACGCTTAGACCCTGTAATGTAGCCCTGTCGTTGCTCAGCAGCCTCCTATGCTCTGCCAACCTTGGGACTTACAATGGACTTAAGTTAATGGCCTGCTGTTTAGTTTGGTAACATCAGGATTGTATCTTTTTACTTGTCAACCTTGGGCTTGGCAGCCTCAGCAGTCAGCAGCTGTCTGAGTGAAGAAAAGCCTCTTGCTTCAGTGGGTCGGGAGCTGGAGGCAGAGCTGAAGCCCAAGGCTGAGGGGCATTCACCCAGCACCTAGAGCTTGGCATTTTAAACTTGGACTTAAAGCCTCCAAATTGTAAAAATAAACTCCTGTTTGTTAAGGCCATTTGTGGTATATTTCTTGTCAGAGCGGCACTAGGTAAGCAGAACACCATCCAAGGTACAATAATTGCTTTCTGTTTGTCTGGAGCAACAAAGAAAGAAGAAGAGTCAGTAACAGGAGGAAGAAATGGTGTGTGTGACTAATTGCCTCCATGAACTGCCCCTTTTGTCATGTGACCAGAACTAGAGAAGAATCTTTGATCAAAAGGAGGGAAATACAGAATTTCAAATTCTCACAGGATCTAGACTTTCTGGAGCCATGGAGGCTGGATGAACTCCTATAACTATTGTCCTGAAGTAATTTTAAAAATTTAAACCTTAAACCAAAAATAGCCCCTGAAGTCTTCTTTAATCCAAAAATGTAGTTTATCTTAACTAGTAAAGAATGTCTGCCTTTCGTATTGTGCTATTATTAAGATCTATCTGTATGGGATCAAATTGACAATGGCAACTTGACAGAGTAGATAAGAAACATAGGGAGCTCAGTGTGTGTGTGTGTCTTAAGGGGGAGGAACAACTCGGAAAAGGAGGGTGAGGATGGTTGTACAGCTCAAAGAATGTAATCAGCGTCACTGACTTGTATATGTAGCAATTGTGGAATTGTTATGTTCTGCTGTGTATATTCTCAACAACAAAAATAAGATAATTTTATTTTAAAACATAAGCGGTCTAAACACTCCAATTAAAAAGTTAAGTTTGTCAGATTGAATGAAAAATAAGATCTAATTATATTCTAGGAACTCTGGTGGCTCAATGCTTAAGGCATTTGACTGATAACCAGAAGGTTGGTAGTTCAAATCCACCAGAAGTTGTGCAGAAGGAAGATGGAGCAATCTATTTCCATAAAGATTTACTGCCTTGGAAACCCAATGGGGGTTGCTATGAGTGGGAATAGAGTCGATGGCTGTGGGTTTAGTTTAATTACATGCTGTCTTAAAAAAAAATCCACTTTAAGTTTATAGTGAGGAAAGTTAAAAGGATGGAAAAAGATATGTCATGCAAACACTAATGAATAGAAAACTGAAGTGACTGTATTAATCAGACTAATAAGCCTTCAGAACAATATCACCATGGATAAACAGCATTTTATATCGATGAAGAAAACATATCAATCTCAAATGTTTCCACACCTAAGAACAGAACTTTCAAAACACATGAAGCAAAACTGAGAGAACTAAAAGGATAAATAAAACTAAGGAGAAAGATCTAGGGATCACTTGTAAGTGTGAAGTCATCAGCTTAAGAGATGGAAGGGGTGGTCACAGTAACCAAAAAGATCACCTTGAAATGATGTAAAAAAAAAAAAAAAAAAAGCCTCCAGGACAGAAACCTGGGCCACATTAGCATTTCCTTTCCAGGGTGAAGAGAGAAGATCTCACAAAGAATGAAAACCATGTGGGTGGAACACCAGGAGAGTGTGGTATCATGGAATGCAAGGGAAGAGTGTGACCCGTCACGTCAGGTTATGTCAAATGCTGCTGAGAGATGAACTAGGAACCAAAAGGCTTCAGCTGGATTTATGATGAAAATCACTGGAGATGCTGGCATGAAAAGTGCCAGTGGAGAAGTTGGGGCCAAAGGTAGATTGAAGTAGACTGAGGACTCAGCAGATGAGGAAGTGGAAATAACAAACACTGACTTTGATTTCAATAAGCTTGGCTGAGAAGCGTAGGAGAGAGAGGAGGTTGTAAAGTTGGTGTTTGTTTTTTAACTGGGTTAGAGTGGAAAGACCCAGAAGAGATGGAGACAATGAAGATATAAGAAAAAGAGGGTATTATGCATTGAATTATGTCCAGTGTCAGATTACCCAATAAGGTAAGCATGGGTTTACTTGTGCTTACTAATGTATACTGAACAATTTCACTTTTTTTTTTTTTTTTTTAACCACATCAAAGATTCTGCTTCTAGATATGGCTAGCTTCTGTCACTCTCTCCCAACCCAACACACAGCACATTCCTACAGAATCAAAGCCTCTTTTCAAAGTTAAGCATAGACTTACTTGTGCTCACTTACTAATCTGTACTGAACAATTCCACCTGGGGTTCAACACATCTAACCCATGCTTACCCTACTTTTGGGTAATCCGCTCCTGACTGTATCCCCCAAAAAGACATGTTAAAGTCCTAATCCCTGTACTTATGGATGTGACCTTATTTGGGGAAACAGTTTTTCTTTGTAAATATTATCAATTAAGTTAAATGAGATCACACTGGAGCAGGGCAGGTCCTAATGCTAATCCCTTGGGCAATCTACTTCCATAGAGATACTGCTTCGGAAACCCAAGAGGGGTCGCTATAAGTTGGTCAGACGGGACGGCAATGAGTCTGGTTTTGAGTCAAACCAGAAAACCAAACTCACTGCCATTGAGTTGATTTGACTCATAGCGACCCCTCTTTACGTTTCTGAGGCAGTATCTCTACGGAAGTAGATTGCCCATTCTTTCTTCCGATGAATGGCTTGTGGCTTTGAACTGCCAGCCTTCTGGTTAGCAGTCAAATGCCTTAGGCACTACGTAGCTTCTTATAAAAGAGAAGGATAGAAAAAGACACGTTTAAGATCTGTCTACAAACAAAGCAACACCAAGCAAGGCCCACGGCCCGCAGAAACTGAGACAAGGAAGGATCTTCCCCTAGAGCCCACAGAGCATAGTCCTGCAGGCCCCCTGAATTTGGACTTTTGGCTTTGAGAATGGTGAGAAAATCCATTTCTCTTCTTTAAAGTCACCAACTTCGTGGTATTTTGTTATGGCAGCCCTAGGAAACTAAGGTAATGAACATGAGTAACAGAGAGAGGTACTGGCGGCGGGTGGGAGAAGGACACTTGTCCCTCACTATGATGGGGACCAGAGGCATGGACAGATATGAATACAGGTAACTTTGGAACTTGGTGAGAAAAGTGAAGAATTTCCTCCTGACAAGTTTTCTTTTCTCTGTGAAGGATTCTACGTTGAGTGCTGGGAATGTGTGGGCTGATGTATAGAAAGTTGTGTGAGCTCTTGGAAAAAGCTGTGTGGGAAACTAGAATGACTAGGCACTGCTGAGGGCTCAGTTGAGGCTGTGGACCATGGATTTGGATTTGTGTCAATTGATGAAAGGATCCCCACTACAACCACCTATCATCTAGGATTAGAGAAAGCAGATGGTTACCATGTTCTAGGGTTGGAGTGATTAAGAGTCCAGCTTGTGAACAGTTAACAGCTGAAGTGAAACCACCAGGTCCAGATTGAATAGCAACAAGAGCTGACACACAGCAAGAGAAAAACTAGAAGTCAGGAGCCTAAAGGTCTTCATGAACAGCTACGGTGGAGGTGAGGGAGACAGAATGCATAGCAGGTGCAGAGATTAAGATTTCAGAGGTGCGACAGTTTCAAATGATGAGAAAACCCTTGGGAATGGGTTGAAGACCAGAAACTCAGAGACTGGGACATGGAGGAACTGTCCTCACAAAATTTGAAGCTTCCAATATGATGGTGGAGCCTGGGATGAAAATATTGTGAGTTAAGACTCAAAGTTCTCTTGCTTTAGCTGTGCCACTAAGTGGCCGGTCATCTTACTTTACCATCAGTTATGACTATTCCCAACCTACAGAGATATGTCCCTACAATCAGCCCATTAACCCTGAGGCTGCCTGGTTCCTCACCTCCATTGTCCATCTACTCACAGCCCTGTGTGCCCAATGAAGGACTGGCCACAGGTGATATGTCACACTTGTTGCCATCATCTTGAATTATGTACTTCAGCCTGGCATGAGGGGCACTGGCAGAGCTTTCAGACATACTCAATATGGAAGTGCCAGAATGGTGATGAGGACCCTTGAATTCACTTCCCAGAAATGAAACCATTCAGAAACCCAGTACGGTCAGGAGTCCCTGCCAGTCAGCCATCAGATGTAAATGTACATATAGGCCATGCAATGCTCACGGCTTCTTACATACAACCAGAAGACCACTGCTTCTCAGGAGCCCCTTCACCCCCATACAGTGAGGCTGGCTCCTATATATTCAGTGTACACAGCTGGTGCAGAGAAAGAGCCCCAACTCTAATCCTAACTCTGCCATGAACTTGCAGTGTGACCTTGCCCTGCCTGCCCAAGCCTCAATTTTCCTTGGTAAATGATGGGTTAAATGTGGGATCTCAAAGGCTCTTGCAACCTTGACAGTCTATGGGTAGTAGGTGCAGAAAGGAGACTCTCACTAGCACACATCACTTAAAATGCACCAGCTGCAGAAGACAAATGAGCTGAGAGTCTTCAAGCCTCATTAAGTTCATCACAGCAGAATCATCCCTCTGGGGTTCATTATTTGCATCCCTCCACATCTTCCTCCTCCGCTAGCCTTCCTCCTCCTTCCCAATAGCCTCTGAAGTGGGCTCAGTGATACCACCTGGCCCCATCTTTCCCTTCATGAGATTTTCTTTAAGCTAAAAATTCAACCTGATTTGAGGCTGTGTGTAGAAAAGAAGTACAGGAGGCACCTGCCATGGGGCCATATCTGAGTCCCACAGTTCTCCACAGAACTTCTTTATGAGGGCATTATCATCACAAACCCCATCAGAAACCCAGGACCAACATCCACAAGGGGTCACACTAGAGTTCCAGTTGTCCCCTCTTCTCATTTCTCTGGCCTGGTCCCTGCAGGGCAGAAAGATTCTTCAGGTACTGGGGACCCTCAGCAACCATTCTGCAGCTAGAGAAGGGGTCTTACCATTTAGCCTCATCTATACACAAAGCCTGGAAGAAAGGTTGGGCAATCTACTTCTGTAGTGATACTGTCTCGGCAACCCAAGGAGGGGTTGTTATGAGTCAGGGCTGACTCGACAGCACATAACAACAACAACATACACGAGGCCCAGCCCCCCTCTTCCACAGGGAAGCTGTTCCTGCTGATCTCCTGGACTAAGAAATACATCTGAGAGACTCCTACCTCAGAAAAGAATAAATGAGGCCCTGGTCAGGAGCTACTTGAGAACAATAAGACCTATCTCCTGACTGTGGAAGACAGGCCTGGGGATTCCAGTCTGGGGCAGATAGTACTCAGGTCTGGGTGTTTGGACAATAGGGAGGTATGGGAACTGGAGCTCTAACATCAAGATTTCCTCAGGGGCCCTGCGGCATGGCTTGACCACATGTAGAAGATACCTCCCCTCTCGGAAGCCTGTCTGAGTGAATCCCAGGATAGGCTGGGGAATGG
Source organism: Orycteropus afer afer (assembly GCF_000298275.1). NCBI lineage: Eukaryota > Metazoa > Chordata > Mammalia > Tubulidentata > Orycteropodidae > Orycteropus > Orycteropus afer. The sequence goes on along the minus strand of NW_006921601.1, from coordinate 4,363,591 downwards.
AGCTAGAACTCTGGACCCTCATCAACATAAGTTGGCTAGAGTCAGGGCACAGGAGGACCAAAGAGGAACAAACCAAGTCCATAAGAGCCACAGTCAGTACAAACTTTGCCTACTGGTCATTTCCTCCCCTATACTCCATTACATATATATATATATATATATATATATATATATATACACACACACACACACACACACATGCACACACATGCACACACAACAGTAGGTATGGCATCCATTGCCACTGAGCCACCCACATCCTCCCCACCACCTCCATGCACAGTGTGGGTGGCCTTCTCCTTACATGTCCTTTCTCAGGGCCAGCACACCCTCCTCCCCTCCCAGCTCACCAAGCAATCTCTCTCGCGTCCTTCAAGTAGTTCCTTCTCCTGGTTGTTCTCCTGAGGAGGAAAAGAAGGGGTAACTCCATGCCCTTACTGACTCCCTCACCATCCCTGTCCCTTGTCTGGCCAAACTGTGGTCACTGAAGGCCTATTTCAGTGCTCAGGTCTTAGCCACTTGTTATGGTGAGTTAAGTTATGGATCAGGTTCAGGGACTTCCATAGGGTGCTCACTCAGAATAGCATGCAAGCAGTCCAGAATGAGGGTAGCAGTGACCAGAATATAGGAATGGAATGAAGAATGAAGAATGGGATGGAGTGGGTATAGGGTAGAAGGACGATTCCCTCAGAAAAGGCAAGAAAGCAGAGCTGCAATGGGACTCAGAGCAAGGGGAGAGGCCCTCACTCACAGAGTTGAGGAATCTTCCAAGATTCCAGGGCATGTGAAGCTGTGAAGTCTCCTGTTCACCTGTCTAGAGTTTGAGGGGTTTGGGGAGATGGGCTGAGGTGATGGAGGACCAGCACCAGAGGGAAGAGGAAGTCTTAGGACTGCAAAGAGGTTGATGGTGGCAGATAGGTGGAGCTGAGGCACAGATGGGGTTCGTAAGCTGAAGGTGGGGTGTGGATTGCTTACCGATCTCTTTGGTGTCCCCGGTGGCCTTGTTTCAGGGGCCCAGGTTTCCTGTGCTGCTTTGAATGCGGAGCTCCCATGAGCCTGGGAGTGCCTCCTGGGAATAAAATCCCTGTCTTGGCAAAAGTGTGCAAACCCAGAAAGAAGGAAAAGGTGTCTTGGCCCCCATGGTAGCCAGAGGATGGAGTGAGTCTAGGGGATGATCCTATTTCGGGTTGAAATTCCATGTATCATTCAGCTCAGTACTGAAGCTACCATGAGCTCACTTGTGTGTGTGTGTGTGTGTGTGTGTGTCTTCCTTCATCACCATGGCAACAGTCAGACTAACCACCACTATCTGATTAATTAGGATCTGGAAACCCTTCTGCTGGTCACAGCCTTCTTCCCAACCCTGTCAGCACCAGACTGAACCCCCAAGGCATCCCCAGCAGCCATGCCACAGAGAAACCCAACTGCCAGTTTCCATGGCAACACAGAGACTATGTATCCCTGCATCTGTAGGTTACTATAGCAACTCAGGCAGAGCCAGGTGCACTAAGACTCCATCTATGGAAGAACCACAAGCCAGAGGACACATTCACTAATGTCCCATCTATGACCAGCCCTGTGCAAGAGATCAGTGGCAGGCTCTGTGCCAAGCAGGAGTGGGGGACAGAATCACAAACATTCTGCCTTTTAGGGGCTAATGAGGAACCTAAGATATGCTCATGTGTGCCCTCAGCCCTTTGTCCTCTCACTCCACTCCACCTAAGGCACCTGAGTGATCTCATCCTCTCACAAGCCTTCACCTTCCACAACTCTTCTGACAGGCTAAGAACTTACAAGCCTGCATTGCGGGCTCACCCATCCCCTAAAAGTTAAACCCTTTTACCTATCTGCTCTCTGGACACATTCTCATGGGTGTTCTATAGCACATTACACTGATGAATACAGTTTTACGCTTCCTGCAAGTCTAACCATTCATTCTGTATATTCTGCTTCAGTGAATGACACCACTCAAGCCCCCCAGACACCCTTTTTTCCCTGCCTACCATTTTCCACCAATCCAGATAATCATCAAGCACTTCTGATGTTATCCACCATCAACTCTACCCACCCCCTTCCCTAGACTCACTTCCTTGTTAGGGCCTCCATGTTGGTTGCCAAGATTGATCTTGACATCAGCTTTTTGGCATCAGATGGTGTCTGTCTCCAACTTGCTCCTCTCAAACCCATCCTCACACTGCACTAGGGTAACTTTTCTAAATACAAATCTGATGTCCCCTGCCCTGCTTAAACCCTTCAGTAGCTCCTTCCTGCCTCCAGCAGAGAATCTAAGCTACTTTACCTGGCTCAGAGGCTCTTGATGATTTGCTGTTGTTGTTGTTGTTGTTATGTGCCGTCCAGTTGGACCCGACTCACAGCGACCCCTCCTTGGGTTTCCGAGACAGTATCACTACGGAAGTAGATTGCCCAACCTTCTTTCTGAGAAGTGGCTGGTGGATTTGAACCACCAGCCTCTGGCTACCAGTCAAGTGCCTTATGCACGACACTACCAGAGCTTCTTGATGATTTAGATCCTGCCAACTCCTCCAGCCTCATCTATCAAGCCCCACTCTAATTCCCTGATCATATCACCTTCTGTCTTTCCCTTCCTTACCTACACAACCCCACTGCTTCCCTTCCTTTCCCATTCTTGGCCATGCTCTTACAAAATTTATACTCAGATTTTCAACATGAGCTTGGAACCATAATTAGGAATATTTGTGATTCAGTTTTAAACTTGTATGGGAAAAGTGATGCCCGAGTGCAAAATTAGACATTCTTGACCCCACCCTGACTGGACTCTGGAGACCTGGACCTTTAAGTTTGCCAACAGGACAAAGAAAGACTGGTGAAGAGACTGTAAGTGGCAAGGGGAAGAGGGTGCAAAAGTGAACTCATTCTGTTAATTCCGATGGCCTCCAGAAAACAAAAGAATCACAGACTGTCAGCTGAGAAGGGCATCTCATCTCACTTCCTCATGTGACAGATGGGAAAATCAGGCTCACAAGGAGGAAGGGTCAGACCAAGACCAGGCCCAGGTCTCCCAACATCCAGTCTACTGCTCTCTCCACTGCAACACAATGCCTCAAAGCTCTACAGCCAGCCCAAGGAAAGGCTGAAGGGAAGTGTGCATAGATACACTGCATGGGAGCAGCTCCCAAGTGGGAAAGAGAATGTGTGTGCACACCTGGAATTGGGACCCTCATTCCTCCATCTCTCACAAACGCTTTCAGTGTTCTCTGTTCTCCTGTGGGTGGAATGGAGTCATTCAGTCAGAATCAAAGGGCACACCTCAAAGCCGATGCTCCAATCAGCACTTAGTCAAGTGTGGATGGTCACAGAAGCATGGCACTCTCCCTGTTCCCCTTCTTTCCCAAGTTCAGAGTCATACATAGTATTAAATCAGGGCAAATGAAACAGGAGGATGCCATATAAACTATACATGAAGCCACTTCCTCCAAAGAGGCCCATCTTCACCTTGAGGCTGGCCTGTGGGGCCCAGCTGCTACTGAGGCTTCTGCTCATGAGAACTTGGGAGGTTAGAGAGGGATGACCAAAAAGAATCACAGAACCTCAAGGCTGGATAAACAGCACCTCACTCTTTCCCTGGGACAGGTGGTTACGAAAATCTCTTATTGTCAAGGCACCCTCTCTTGCCAGAGTGGTCCCCACCCCCGACTTCTGCACAACTGGTAATTTCCTCTTCATTCCTAACCCAAACACTCCACTCTTTGGCTCTAATTCTGTCCTCCAAGGTCTCATAGAACATGACTCTTCAGTCTGCTTATATGTAACAGTCCATAGAAGGTTTGAATAATGGCCACATGGTCACAGTTCTTCACAGTATCGGAGCACTTTTATGTACATTTAGCTCATTTAATGACAAGCATACCTTCTAACCAAAAAAAAAAAAAAAAACTCACTGCCATTGAGTCAGATCTGACTCACAGTGCCCCTCCTTGGGTTTCTGAGATGGTATCACTACAGAAGATTGCCCAACCTTCCTTCCCAGGAGTGGCTGGTGGGCTTGAACCACCAGCCTTCTGATTAGCAGTCAAATGCCTTAGGGACCTTAGGGACTACGCCACCAGAGCTCCTCAAGCATACCTTCTAAGGAGGGCATTATTATTTTTATTTTTATTATTTTTTATTTTTGCAGTGTTCCCTCCCCTCCCATCCCTGATTACCAACAAAGTTTTCTTCTATACATAAACCTTTCCTTGACTTTTTACAATAATGAACTAATACAATCTCTGTCCTTTCGTGATTGATTTAGTTCACTCAGAATAATGTCCTTAAGGAGGGCATTATCATTGACATTTCACAGATGAGGAAACTGAAGCTCAGAGAGGGGAAGGAGCTTGCCCAGAAGTAGGAGAGCAGGGACTAATGACCTACTGCCAGGCTGGGTGACCAGGGTGTGTACCAGCTCTGTGGTGCTAGGGAGGTCTCAGACAGTGCTTCTGAACCATTGCACCTGAGATCCTTGGGCCTCCCACTGTGATAGGTGTCTGGACACTGAGTGGCCAAGTGACTGTGGCCTGGACCTTGTCAATGGCTTGATGTGACAATGCCTCGAGCCCTGGATATAATCTGGCAGCTCGAGCAAGGTATTCTTCAATGCTGGTATTTTTTAAATAATTTGTTTAACTGGTGGAAGAACAGGAGAAGAGCTTTCTATGGTGAGAGGTGCCTCAGTGTATAGATTCCATTCAGCCAAACAAAGGCCCTTCAGAAGTCTATTTATCAAGCATCCATGTTTACTACAGGGCTTCACCTCCCTATCACAGTCCATCACTGTCTTCCTTCAGCTACAGAAGGTCCTCGCTCTGGGAGGAGTTCAGGTGAATGTAATTTTCTCCAGCTCTGTACATTCCCAGTAGTATTTTAGTTTCCTTTTAGATGAGTGTATCAGGAACACTGTTAGGTGCACCTGCACTGATTCAGCTCTGGCTGGATATATTTATGGGAGTAGAGGAAGAACAGCATGTTGTGTCCTCCAACTACCATGGTAGTTATTATGGCAACCTGCGGGCCCTCCTTGTGGTGTCTGAAGGCTGAAGTAGGGACCGAAGGAACAGAGAGGGGGATGGGCATCAGGGAACAGTTGCTCCTGGTCTGGGTGGGCCCTCTGGATTCCCTGCTGCCCTGGGGCCCAGCTGAGAGAAGCTGAGCCACTCACCTGAAGCTGTAGAATATTGAGAGCTGATGGAAAGGGGGGTGTTAGGGCCCAGTAATAAGGAGGGGAGCAGAGCAGGTCTAGGGTGAGCTGAGGGAGGTACTCTCCTGAGGTATACAATTTAAGGGGTGCCAAAAAAAAAAAAACCACCTCAGTAATCAAGACAAATGATATAAAATCAAATTAATGCAAGAATATCCATGATAAAATACCAAAATTTTAAATAAAGACAGGATCTGACAGGGCTGGGATTAGGGTGAGGCAAATGGGGCTGAGTCCTATAAATGCAGGGTTCATTCCTATCTGTTAAAATTTCGATATTTTGTTCATTATGGATATTTTTGCGTTAATTTTTATTCTTAAAAAATATTGCATCGAAACGTTATTTGTTTTGGGGTCCCAAGTGGAGCAAATGATTAATGTACTCAGGTACTCACCAAAAGTTGGAGGTTTGAGTCTACCCAGAGGCACATTTAGCAATCTACTTCCAAAAAATCTGTCACTAAAAACCCTGCAGGGCACAGTTCTACTGACACACATGGGGGTCTCCAAGACTTGGAGTCAACTTAAAAGTAATTTTTAAAAATTTGTCTTCATCACTGTTTTTTTTTTTTGCATCTCCACCCTTAAATTTTGTCCCAGGGTGAATGCCTTATTTGTTTCCCTTAGTTTTGGCCCTAGGAGGGAGGGACAGCTTGAATCAAGATGGATGGAACCTTTGAGCAATTAAAAACATATAATGGGACAAGGAAGACATGGGTTCATGTCTGTAAACTGTGGGCATTCCTCTCAGTTCTGAGAGAGTCAGTTTAAATTTCACAAGACTGCAAGAGGAAGATTGCCGCTGGGGAGAGAGCACAGGGCCTAGCATGCACGTGGACCCCCCACATACTGGGGTGACTCATAAGGTGGCTCTCATCTCCTGCCCGGGCTCAGGCTGGCTGCAAAGGGGAGGGGTGGGAAGAAGTGAGGGGTGGCAGGGAAGAGGCTGGCAGTTGTGCACGACTGGGAACAGGAATGGCAGATTCGCTGTAATTGCCTGAAGCTGAGAGAGGCTGTTGATAAATGTTACTAATAATCAACCTTCAGATCTGACACCCAGCTCAGGCTGGGATTACTGTTTTAAATGGAAATCGAACCCAAACCAGTAATTACCCCATGAGCGATGCCAGTCTCACTCTGGAGTCTATTCTAGGCAGGGAAATGGCACCTGCATGTCAGTGTCATCCCATCAGGAAGAGAGTTCAGCTAGGAGCCCTTTCCCGGGGGTCACACTCATCAGCACAAGTCAGCCTGGCCTCGGCCGAGTCAAAGGCACACAGTCAACAGGAACACCCACTCTTCTTCCTTGGTACTGCTGTCGATGGAAGACCCCACCCATTCATTATCCACAGCCACTAAGCAGTATCGAGATCTCAAAATCACTGTCATTCCCACTGGGCTGAGTGGAGGGCTCTTGCTGACATCTTCCCTAGACTGTAAGAAGCAGTTGCTTTGGAGGGGTTAGTGGCTTAGTGTCCCCAGCACAGCCTCAGCCTTAGCAAATCACATCATTTTTCCCTATTAGACTGGGTAGCTTCTGCAATGGACCAAAATTTGGGGCCAGGTGAGAAAGGGCAAGGCCACAAGAGGTGCTAGGTCCCATCCCAATTCTTGTCTCTGGTCCTGGATAAGCATGAATTTGTTCCCAGAGCCAGCCAAGGGCCAGGTATGCCTGAAAACTCTGCCTAGAAGCAAGTAGCATTCTCTGGCCCTACTCGTGTGTCATCAATGCCTCTTGTCCTTTCTGGAAGATCCTTAGGATGCTGGCAGCCCCAGAACCAGGCCAGAGAGAGAGAGGCTGCTCCTCTCTCTGAACCAACCTCCATTCACCAGGGTACACAGCCTGATTGTGTCATTCTCCCTGGCTTCCCACCAAGGGAGCTGGAGACTAAAAAAGCATCTGCTAGGCCAACTATGGTGGGGTGAACCATGAAAGCAACACTCTTTCCTGTTTGCATACCATTCACCACCAAACACCCAATGTCCACTCTGCTATCCCAGGCCTTGTGCTGGGGTGAGGGCCAGAGGAGAGTTCGACAGTCCTGCCCTCAAGGAGCTTGTCAGGGAGTGTAAGCAGGCAGGTAATTACAGATGATTACTATTGCAGGTAGTCCCTGGTAGCCTCCCCCAATGACTACCCAGGGAAAATGCTCTGAACTATAGTATCTGAAGGGGACAGAGAGAGCTGGTCAGGTCTGGTGGAATTCAGAGTGTGTGTGACCATAGCCTTTGAGACTGGAATTGGACCCATGAAAGGCCTGCAAGTGTCAGAAACACCCAGTGATCTCCTGAGCAGGCATCAACATCTCAAGAGTGACACCTAGTGACGGTGCAGCAGGAATGCTTCTGTCTTCAGGACCCCAGTCTCTACTGAACTTCCCCTGAAAAGAACCCCTGAGCTCAGGTGTGCAGGGAGAATTCAAGGAAAGGATTTCATTTTATTCACAAAGGTTTGGAGCTTGAAGAAAAAGGAGTACAATATGCCTCTGGGTCTGGAAGGGGACAGGCAGCAGGCAGGGGAGGGGTTATTTCTTTGTGGCTTGGAGGCTTCCCTCAGGACATAGTGGAGCCCTAGAATTATCTATCTGCTCATTCAGCAGTCCCCCTCACCTACCGTCCACTGGAACTCAGCTCTGTCCCTGGTTCCTACCCAGCCTCACAGGGGGAAGTGACAGTAATCCTATGCCCTGGCCTGTTCAGCTTCTCAGGTGCCCTGACAGATTTGGGGGTGAGTAATTCACCTTGCTCCCTTGGCCTAGGAAGAGGCTAACTTACAGCAGAACAAGGGTCCTGCAGAGGCCAACCCTCAGGTAACTGTTGGATTCTGGAATGCCGATTGTTGCTAGAGATGGTTCCCAGGTGTGGAGAGCACTCAGCCAAAAGTGAGCTGCTGGCAAGAGAGATGCAGAGTGAGGAGGGAGGAGCACGGTGTTGGGGGAGGGGAGAGGAAGTACAGGTGTGGGGAAGAGGGAGCATGCATTAGGGAGTATCTCAGAGGGGTCAACACATCCTTAGAGGGTTCGATGATAAATATTTCAGGCTTATGAAAGCCATACTCAACCATGAGGTTATAGTGTGAAAGCAGCCATAGACAATATCTAAACAAATAGGTGTGGCCATGCTCCAATAAACTATTTACAAAAACAGGCTGCCAGCCCAGTAGCTGTAGTTCACCAACTCAATCTGAACTTAGTGCCCACCAGAGTCGCTGTCCCAACTCTACCACCAATGCCACAGCCCAGTAATGACAGCATCCCAACAACTGCCAGCCAGCACAGACACTCCAGGCCCATTTGACAGGTGTGTCTTAGGGTAAAGCTGGGAGGGGGGTTGCTGTGTGCTTGTGTTGTCACAAGGCACAGGTGAGAGGGCTGGAGTAGCAAATGTCTAGGAAGTGAGGCGCTTGGCCAGCCTGGACACTCAGATCTCTGCCTGCCCCCTCTCCTTTTCCCCCACTTAGGTCACTAGACCGACACTCACCCACAGTGGGAGCCTCTCCGAAGTGGCGGCTACTCCCCTTCTTTCCCTGAGGGGGTCTTTCTCCGTAAAGCAGATGCCCCTCCAGCCTCTTCCCAAGTAGGAAGCCGTGGCCCCAGAGCCAGGCAAGGGCGGGATGGGACTGAACAGCCACAAGGACACACCACCAGACAGATGACACCCAGAGGAGAGGGCAAGGTGCCCCAAGGGAGGAGGAGGTGTAACCAGGCACCAGTACCAGTTGGACAAGGGATGGCCCAGGCTGGAACTAACCCCTGTCCCGTGAGGCTGGGTCTGGTGGCCTGCACCCACCCTGTCCCAGGCACACCATCAGAGCCTGAGACAGCTCCCCTCCACAGCTCCTGTCCCCTCTCAGGTGGTGCCGCTGCGAGAAGATCGCGGCTCTGGCTGGTCCCTGGGCTCCTCCAGTTACACTAAAAGTGAGACCATGGAAGATGGTATCGAGGCCATGCAGAGGGAGCGCGGGCTCATCCAACATTGATGCGGCCCCGTATTGCCCCAGAGCCCCTCATGGCAGACGTGGGGTCCTGGCTCCCAACTCTTTGAGGTGGGCCTGGCAGGCAGGAAAAGGTCCCACACTTCTCAGCTCGCCGCACAGAGCGAGGGGGTGGGGGTGGGGAGCACCCATAGCTTAGCAATTCCTGCACTAAGCAGACCTGTCTCAGCACCGTTAGACTTTGCTTAGTCCTCAAGTGCTTTTAAGGTCCATGAGGGGCCAGAAATGTAAAGGAAGAGCCAACTGTTGGAAAAGGTTTATTGGCTCTAGTTGAGCTCACCTGGTCTTAGACTCAGGGAAGGGGTAGTGTACCCATCCTCCTTCACTACTTCCCCACCCCTTCACCCACCTCATGCTACCCAGGCAAGGGTAAAAGAGGGAGGCAGGGTGCTCATAACACACCCAAACACACACACATACTCTCTCTCAATATGCAGAGGATTCCTGATACTTACAAACAATTTTCCAGGACACTCATGCCCACTCATGGATACACACCATTCACACAATAACCACCCTACCCTTGATGCACATATACTCCTCCCCTCCAAAGGTGCACTTCATCAGTATACATACACTTCCTGGCACAATACATATACACCACAGATATACTCTTACTGGTACACATACTCAGATGAACACAGACAATCACACTCACTGAAACCTTCTCCCTGGAGGCCAGACCCATCACTGACCATCTCTGACAGTTGAGGATAGAGAGCAGGAGCTAGGGGGCGGTGGCCTCTTAGTACACTGTGGCATTCCTGGCATGAGGTTTAGTTGATCTGCAGTACCTTAGGGGGCATGGAGGCAGAGCTGGGTTGGGATTAAGTTTTTGCAAAGGAATATGACTTTGTAAGAGCTAATCCTAGATTTCTATTACCCTGGTGGTACTCCCTGACTCCAAAGGTTCCTCATATGCTAGGACCTCACTACCTGACCTGAACTCTGTGCCCCTCATTCTGACACTAGGGTCCAGTCTGCCTGCCATGGTTTTCTAGCATCGTTCCCCTACAGAAATCTACCTCCCCTGGGGCAGCAGCATGGAAGTCTGTCCCCTACTGGCACTCGCAGACAGAACCCAACACACACACCCCTACGGTTCTATTCTATCTTACAACTGACTCCTCACCCAATCCCCCAATCCCCCCACTTCACAAGAACACTAGTTGCAAGGAAGACACCCCCCTACTCAATGCCTTTCCCCACTGACCCCCTGTAACATCACTCCCACTGTCCCTACTCAGTCACTCCCACTGTCCCCACATCTTGTTCCTGTCCTGATAAAAATCCAGCAGAAAAGGAATAGCTGTAATCCAAAGGAGCTCGGGAATAAAGTGGGCCCTCCAGCCACTTGCCTCTAGTGGCTGCCCCAGCAACCCTTAGACTGGCATTGCCATGACCAGGAACTCCAATTCCAGTCTGCCCTAATCTCATCTCCCCACTCCGGCCCTTCCAATCACAGAACACACACTGAGGTTATAGGTCATGTGCTCACAGAATGTCAGAACTGGAAGAGTGCTTAGCAGTCAACTAGTCTAGCCCTTTTATCCTGCTTCATGGAAAACAAGTCCAGAGAGCCAAGTGACTTGCCCAGAGCCAAAATGGAAATCAGTGGGAGAATAAGAATCAAATCCTGGACCCTAACCCTTCCACAGTGCTCTTCCCAAGACATCTTCACGCTTCATAACAGCATCACCTCCTTATTTCAGAATAAACTGCTTGTAAGCCTAATGCCACAGTGCTCATCCTGGCTGCCCCAGGCCTGATCTGCCCTGCCCAGTTTCACTGCTGATCCTGACCCTCAGCCACCTCATAGCCCAGGGACTGGAGTCAGCTAGGCTCATTCCTATAGGTCCCTCTGTTGTAGTCTCTCAACAGCAGTGACATGGGTACAAGTCCTGAGAGTGGGAGTCTACTTCAGTTTCCTGATCTACTTGTGGATTCTCCACCGCAGCTAACGGCCCAGTCCCTCCTTGTCACCCATGCTCCAGACACTGGCTAAGGTCTCCTCAAGCCCTCTCCTGACTGTGGTTCTCTTCTGCCCTGCCCAGAGGTCCTGCAACTGTGCCCTTTTCACCCAATTGGTCCCAACTGATGCTCACCAAGTCATCATTAACCATGCTTCTTCATGCCCTGGCTGCCTCCCTAGACGTGCTCCAACTCATCTGACTCATCCTATTTCCTGTCCACTCTCCTCAGAGCTCCTGAGTACCTTGTGGCAAGGTCCACCTGGACCACCACACCTATCCCTGCATTCAGGAACTGCCTGACTTTCAAGTTCATTTTGACAGAAAAGTCCAGATATTAGTGGATGAATCCTACTATGTGCCAAATAATAATAATAGCCAATAAGCAAGCAGCATTTACTATGTGCCAGGCAGTGTCCTAGGCACTCTACATTTACCAAGTCTTACATATAGTAACTCATTTAATCCTCAAAACAATTTTATCGTACTATTATTATTATCATCTCCATTTTAGGTACTGTAATTATGATCTCCATTTTAAAGATGAGGAATTAGAAGCTCATAGTGGTTAAATGGGAGCTCTGGTAGCATAGTGGCTAAGGCACTTGACTGCTCACCAGATGGCTGGCGGTTCAAAACCATCAGCCACTCCTTGGAAGGAAGGTTGGGCAATCCTACTTCCGTAGTGATACTGCCTCGGAAACCCAAGGAGGGGTCGCTATGAGTCAGGGCTGACTCGAGGGCACATAACAACAACAACAACAACAACTCCTAACTTGGGAGCTATGGTAGCATAGTGCCTAAGGCACTTGACTGCTAACCAGAAGGCTGGCGGTTCAAACCCACCAGCCACTCCTCGGAAGGAAGATGGGGCAATCTACTTCCATAGTGATACTGCCTCGGAAACCCAAGGAGGGGTCGCTATGAGTCAGGGCTGACTCGAGGGCACATAACAACAACAACAACAGTGGTTAAATAACTTTCTTAAGGTCACACATATCATGTGCAAGTGATACGAATACTGTGAAGAAACAAGAAACAACTTTCTGGAACACTAGAAATCAGAACCCAGAGCCATTGTTCAGGAACATCTGGACACAAACCCTGGCCTCCCCTCTTACTTCATCTTCACTCCCAGGCAAGAGTAGGTGGCTTTGCTGACACCAAATTAGGTTCCAGAACAAGAGAGTCCAATATTTTAGAAGAGAAGCATGTATTTTGTTAGAGTTAAGTTCGTTCTAGAATGGTGCGAAAAACCTTAGTATAAAGGGCTACTTTTAAAACAAGAATTTGTCTACTGTCTCAACTTGGCAAAAACCTACTATGCAGAGAGTGTCACCAGAAACTGGGTGCCCCATTTGAGAACCAGGGGTCCAGAAGAGAGTCACTCAAGGACAAGCCACAGAGACTCTTGCCCAGTGTGGTCCCCTTGTCTTCAATAAGCTTCAGGCCAATTAAATCAGGAACTTCACCTGATAGTGGATATGTGTGTTGTCTCTTTCAGCTAGTTCACAGCCCACCCGGGAAGGTATTCTTACAATGGCCCTTTGTTATAACGAAAATCATCACCCCTTAGTCAGAACTAAGTTGGAAGGGCTAAACCACCCGATTTCAAGATTTATAAAGCTACAGTAATCAAGACAGTGTGGTACTGGCATCAAGACAGACAAATAGATCAATGGAACAGAACAGAGAGTATAGAAATATATTTACACATATAAAGATAACTTATTTTTCATAAAGGTGCAGAGATAACCACAAGAATGGGAAGGAGTTGGACCTCCCATACACAGCTCATGGGAATATAAAAGAGAACAACCACTTTAGGAAAATTTGACAGTTTCTTAAGAAGTTAACCTTATACCTGCCATATGAACCAGTCATCACACTCCTAGGTATTTACCAAAGAGAAATAAAAGCATATATCCATACAAAAACTTGTACATGATTATTCACAACTTTATTTGTAATACTCAAAAATGGAAACAACCCAAATATCTATCTATCAAATCAAACCCACTGCCATCTAATCAATTTTGACTCTTAGCGACCCTATAGGACAGAAAAAAACTGTCCAGAGGGTTTCCACGGCTGTAAATCTTTACAAAAAGCAGACTGCCTCATCTTTCTCCCACAGAGCAGCTGAATTAGAACCACTGGCCTTCCGGCTAGTAGCCACTATGCCACCAAAGCTCCTGTCTGTCTACAGGTGAACGGATATAAAAACTGTGGTATATCCATGCAATGGCCTAAGAAGGAATGAACAAATGACACATACAACAACATGGAGGAATATCAAAATAATTATGCTTCATGAAAGAAGCCAGGCTTCCTTCCCCAAAAAGCACATAGAGAATGATTCAATTTTTGTAAAATTCTAGGAAATGCAAACTAATAGGTAGTGCCAGTAACCAGATCAGTGGTTCCCCAGTGTAATGGTTAATTTTAAGTATCAACTTGACTAGACTATGGTGCCCAATTATTTGATCAAACACTAATACAGATGTTGCTGTGAAGATATTTTGTAGATGTAACTAACATTTACAAATCAGCTGATCCCTAAGTAAAGGAGATTACCCTTTCATGTGGGCAGGCCTCATCCAATCAGTTGAAGGACTTAAGAAGCAAAAATCATAGTTTCCCAGAGAATAAGGAGTTTTGCCTCAAAGTTCTAACATAGAAATCCTGCCTGAGTTTCTGGCCTGCTAGCTGCCATACAGATTTCAGACTTCCCAGCCCCCACACAATTCCTTAAAATAGATCATATATATATATATTTGATGTATATGGAGACACACACATACATACATAGAGATAGAGACATGTATCTGCTGTTGGTTCCATTTCCCTGAAGAACCTTGACTGATACACCTGGGAATGGGTTGGGGGAGGAGCAGAAAGGAAACATTAACAAAGGTACAAGGACAAGCTGGCCTCCTTGCTGGTCCTCAGACACAGTAGGTACACTTTGACCTCTAGGCCTTTGTACTTGCTGTTCCCGCTCCATGGAGCACTCTTCCCTATTAGCCACATGACTCACTCCCTCTTTTTTTTCAGGTCTCTGCTGAAATATCACAAAGACCTTCTCTGACTATTATGGGTTGAACTGTTGCAGAAGGCTGAAGTGAAAGGCCGAAGGGGCCTCTTGCTGAAAATTACAGAACTTAACAGACTAGCAGGCATGATTAAAGTAGACATTAATCATAGTGACTAACTTGCTGTTTTTCCCTCCCTTTTGCTTTAAGTAAAGAGAATAGGCAAACTCTTTACGGACACTGAGTTCTTTAGGTTTGTTATTCTCAATTATACATTCTTCTAACCATAACCATCTCCCACGACTGGTTTTGACTGAGAACCATAACCTATGAAGCAAGATGACCCTGGGAAGAGGGACGCTGAGTCTGGAGTAACCAGGGAAGAGAAAAACAAAGACATTTTAGGCATTCCAAGGGATCTTTAACCCCCTTCCCATCTCCCTGTATAATCATGTTTACCCCTTTTCTCAAGGACACAAACATTTTGGAGAAGTGATTCTGTCTCCTTAGCTATCGATACTCAATAAACCTTTTGCTTTCCCACTTCAACCTGTTGTGATCATTGGCTCCTGACCACAGGTGGGGGTAAGGACCTTGTTGTTCCTACAACACTGTCTTCCCTCCAAAAGATATGTTGAAGTACTAACTTCTAGTACCTGTGAATGTGACTTCATTTGGAAACAGTCTTTGTAGATGTAACCAAGTTAAGATGAGGTCATTAGGTAGGTCCCAATCTAGTAAGACTGGTGTCTTTGTAAGAAAAGCAGAAGAGACACAGAGACACAGAGAGAGCACCATGTGACAATGGAGGCACGTCAGAATGACTGCAATTAAGGAATGACAGGACTACTAGCAACATCAGTAGCTAAGAGAAAGGCAGGAGACAGATTCTTCCTTAGAGGCTTCAGAAAGAGCCTGGCCCTCCCTGATACCTTGATTTTGGACTTCTACCCTCCAGAATTGTGAAGTGATAATTTTCCATTGTTTTAAGCCATTCTACCCACTGCCATCTAGTAGATTCCAACTCATAGCAACTATATATAGGACAGAGTAGAACTGCCCTATAGTGTTTCCAAGGCTGTAAGTCTTCATGGAAGCAGACTGCCTCATTTATCTGCCATGGAGTCACTGGTGAGTTTGAACCACCAACCTTTTGGTTAGCAACCAAATGCTTTAATCACTGTGCCACCAGAACTCTTTAAGCCACTCACTCAGTTTGTGGTAATTCATTACAACAGCTCTAGGAAACTAGTACACTAACCACACAATGTAATACCACATAGCTGCCCATGTAGTCTTCTCTATTTTTCTTCTTAGCATTTATTATATTGTACAAGTCATTTAGCACTGACATATATGTCTTCGTTTACCCCCCAAGACTAGACAGTATGAACTAAGACCAGGAACTTTGGTTTGTTCACTGCTCTATACCCAGTACACGAAAGTGTTGCCTGGGACTTAAGAGATATTTGATAAATACGTAGTGAATAAAAGGCCCATTGAAAGAGGCAGGTACCGTTAGTATTATCCTTTTGTAGGCAAAGGTTTAGTAAGTTGCCTAAAGTCACACAGCCATTCATTTAGGGAGCTAGGCTTCAAAGCCAGATCACTTTGACTCCAAAATCCAGGTTTTGACCAGGTATACTATACAGAGTCAGAGCCTGAGAAGCAAAACTCATATAAAAACTGATGATCATAAACAATGTAGTTAGAGTGACTAGCTGTGGGAATATAAATAAATTTGTTCCTTCTGGCAACAATGACCAAAATTTGAAAGAAGCAATCCTTCTTCAGGCAGTTTATTCTGACCAAACAAATAATCAGAAATGAGAGCAAACGTTATATATACAAGAATGTTCACCACAGAATTGTTTATAGGAACAAAGAATTGAGAAAAATCTCCCTAAAGGAGTGACTAAAGTGGAGTGGAAGGGATCTGGAGTCAAGAAGTTATAGAAGATCATGCCTGGTGTGATCAATTCTTCTCAAAGGAGCAGGAAGCAATGTTAGGGTATAAAAGTGTAGAATAAAGGTCAAGTAGAGAGGGGTCTTGAGAATGATAAAGGTTTGCTAGAGCTGCTATGGGAGATGGAACTGAATCTAATGAGGAAGAAGTAAAAAGATTGCTAGGTGGAGTAGATGGTCCATCTGAGGATGAAGACTATGAAAATAGTGACAAGCTGTACAGTTGTGCAGTATTCTGGTGCCGACAAGAATGTGAAACGATAACACTGCTCTATACAGGGCTGGAGTTGTGCAAGCACATGTGAGGGAACTGAAAAATGCCAGTAGTCAGTGATTACAATAATCTACCATGTGGTCCAAGTTGGGAAGGAAAGAAGAGAGGTCAAGAAACAACTGGAAGACCAGGAGAAAACGCAGAGATCAGAAGGCACTGGACTCTATGGTGTGGTGGAGCAGTGTATGAGGGGGCTGCTTGAGGTCAGAGAGTGGGATACTAGTGTGTATGATATCGCCAGTGGGGCAATTCCTCCAGTGTCAGCATCTAGTTTTTCCTGGTGGTACAGAGCAATTGTTCCAGAGGACAGCTGGACTGTTTCAGAATCACATGGGAAGTTTTACACAAATACTGATTCCAGGGTCCTATTCATAGAGATTCTGACTGAATTTGTTTGGAAAAGGGCCAAGGAAGCTGTTTTCTTCACATAGCTCCCCTGATGTTGAGTTATCAGGAAGAGAAAAGGGACTCGGGGGACAGAATCCTAGGGAACATCTTCATTTAGGGAATCTAGAATGGAGGATAGTCCTGGTGATGCGTTGGTTAAGTGCTCGGCTGCTAACAAAAAGGTCAGTGGTTCAAATCCACCAGGCATTCCACAGGAGAAAATGTGGCAATCTGCTTCCGTAAAGATTTACAACTTTGGAAATCCTATGGGGAAGTTCTACTGTGTGGTGCAAACGGTTAATGCACTTGGCTGCTAACTGAAAGATTGGAGGTTTGAATCCACTCAGAGGCACCGTGGAGAAAAGGCCTTCTGAATAAACCAGCTATTGGAAAACCCTATGGAGGGCAGTTCTCTGACAGACATGAAGCCATCATGAATCAAAACTGACTTGACAACAACTGATTTAGAAAGTAGAACATGATTTTCAAACTGAGTTCTGAGGAAGAACAGGGTTCCTAGAGACACTTAAAGACAGTTATTCATAACAAAGCAACAACATGTGCCACTTATTGCATCATGTCCCAGGCAGCATGTTGAGCACATTGTATATATTAGCTCATACAGTACTCATACATCAGAAGGAAGACTGGGCAACCTACTTCAGTAGCGATACCACCTCGGAAACACAAGGAGGGGTCACTACGAGTCAGGATCGACTCCACGGCAGTGAGTTTGGTTTTTTTGCTATGTAACACTTCCCCATTTTACAGACAAGGAAACTGAGGCCTAGAGAGGAAATAATTTGTCCAAGGTTAGCTAGGAGCCAGAATTTGAATCTAGCTTATCTATTTCCAGAGTCTTGCTGCTTTTGTTTTTGCAGAAAATAAAATTTAGTTACTCTAAAGAATTTTCTCGATTTTAGGTTTGTCTTCTGTAATACATATTAGACCTTTGGCATATGCTACTGCAGTTCAGAACAGACTCACCTAGAGGGGCCTGGGGAGACAGGTCTGGCAAGCAGCTTCTGAAATCCCTTTGGAGCAGTTCTACTCTGCACACATGGGGTCACCATGAGTTGGAATCACATCAACTAAACATCAACAATGGCATATTTAGGATAGAATCTAAGACTGAGCTCCTCTCACGGAAGAAATCGTGTTTTTATCTCCTTATTTTCAGGGCCCTGCACATAGTTTGTGCTCAACAGGTATCTCTGAATAAGTGAACGAATGTATGATTTGGGATCTGAGTGAAGACTCGCACATTTTGTTAAGTTCTTCTCCATAGAAAGCACTGTTTTTCAAAAGGGCAAGTTCACTGGAATTGTGAGGTGGATAGAAGATCGCAAGGATTACACAATGAAGGATTGGTGAGGAAACAATCAACCTACTCAGAGGACATTTTTCCCCAATGAAAGCAAGAAAGAAGAGGTGCACCAATTGCACTTATCTTGAGGAAGGAGACAGGACAAACTTGCAGAGGTTTACAGGCTGAGGAGAAATCGCCAGCAAAGAGGGGAAGAAGATGATGGAAAAGAAATGAGATCTACAGGAGGTGAGATCTAGAGAGGGTGAGAGAGAAAGGAGCCTTGAGCAGGAAGGCCACCTGTTCCTCTATACCAAGGAAAAATGAAGGCTGGATGCAGGAAGACTTTCAGTGGAGTGGAGAAGAGAGTAGCAGGAAGCAAGATTTCAGAGGTGAGAACAGCCTGGCTAATGAACTTTCTCTTCCCCACTGTTCAGCGCCAAGGAGCAGACTTGGGGTTGCCAACTTACACACACACAAACTACTATCTACTACCATCATGATTCCCTTAAAAAAAAAAAAAAGCAGGGGTGGTTGTGGCATTTAACACACCAAAAACGGTAGAATGGACATCATCTCAGAATAAATCTACTCAGCTTTATGACCAACTCATTCTGCTGTCCTTATTTTTCCCATTTCGCGGGGGAGGATGACTCCTTCTCCAGGACGCGTGGGAAGTGCGGCTCCAGCCGCCCACGCGCGCAAAAGCTTCTAGTCCCGGCGGGGCTGGCGGGAGCCTGGCAACCCGGCGGGCGCTCAGCCTGTGCCCGCGCCCTGTAGCCAGCCGAGGGCTGCCATTCCCCCACCCCCACCGCCTCAGAGCCAGACAGTGAGTGACTCGAAGGTTCCGGCGGCAAGCGAGGGCACCCCGCCTCTGGACAACCTGCGCCCGGGCCACGAGCCTCGCGGGTCGCAGTCTCCGGCGACGGCTGGCGTACGCGGGCTGTGCGCGGCCTGGAGTCTGCAAGGGCGTCTCTCCGCGCCCCGCCGGCCGCCCAGAACCCGCCCCGCAGCCCCCTTTCGCGCGATGCGGGGCTGCGGGGTTGTGGGGGCAGCCCACCGGTCCCTGTACCCGCCGTGCCTCCTTCCACCGCGCTGCCCGGCAGGTGTAAGAGCTCCCTCGCTTGCGCCGGTTCCGGCTATCCCAGACTCTAGGTCCCCGACGTCCGGACGCCCGAGGGCCCGATGCCGGAGGTTCTGGTCACCCCCTGGGTGGTCTGAGTGCTCACGCCTGCTCTTGGGATCGCAGCTTCTTGAACTGGAGTGCGAGCGTGAGCTGATGCCCACGCAGGACCACCGGAGGGGCGGGCTGAGCGCATCCTGCAGGCGTCTGCCTTACCTGTCGTAGCTCCAGCGGCTGTAGGACAGGGTCCGGTGGTTGCTGACTCCCTCCATCGCTGTCTCGTGGCTCCGCTCCCGCTCCACGCGCAGCACTGGAACCCGAGGGCTCGGCGCTCGCTCCCTCGCTCGCGGGCTGCGGTCTGGAGCGCAGGCGGAGGACTGTACCATTCACCCCCCCCGGGGGGGTTACCCCCCGGCTCTGCCAATGGCGGGGACGCTCGGGCTGCAGGGCCTGGGGCCCCGGGGGCCCCCTCCCTCGCGCTCAGGTCCCGCGGGGGTGTTGCTGCGGCAGACTGGACTGCTTATTTATTTATTTCCGAGTGTGCTCCACGTTGCCATGGGAACCGCTCCATCTTTTCCGGCATCACTAAGGCCCCGCAGCTTTCAAACCTGCCCGGGAAAAGGACTGTTAAAATGCTGTCCCTTCTTCTCCTCACGTGGGAGTCCCGGATACGTTTCCTCAACTCAGGTCCCCTTTGCAGAAATACTCCCTCCTGTCCGGTATGGAAGTCTTCAACCGTCTGCCCTCCAACTTCTCACCGTCAAGCCTCTCTCCCTCCTCCCTCATTACTCCTCTTCCGAATTTCAGAGATTCTCACTGTCTTCCCGCCACTTTCCCAGCGTGGAAGTCCTTCTCTAACTACCGCCCCCGCCCCCCCTGTAACTGCCAAAATTTAGCTCCCTCCTTACCAGGAATGCAAATCCACCCCTTCCTGCCTCTTCTCCTACAGGATTCCCTCAACCCCGCCATCTAGCGGATTGTGGCCCTCTTGGATTCGGTAGGCCAAACTCTGTAAACACTCCCTTTTCTATGCCATCGCATTTTGTGTATTTCCCCTTGTACTTTCCTTTCGTTGCTAATGTAAATCCTTAGGAAGATTCTAGCCTGCCTTGGCTCAACAGAGGAAAGTGTCTTCTTGTCTTTACTCTGCTGAGTGTGGCTCAGGGAAGGCTGTGCTCAGGGGCCTACCCTGGTGGGGGCCGGGAGGGTTTGAGGGCCCGCAGAAGCCTTCCAGTCTGCCCCGCCCCTCCTTCCCTTCCCCCATCCTGGGAGGCTGGCTTCGAGGATTTACTGGTATAATCTTCTTGCAGAAGTTAAGAAGGTCCTTTCAGTGCAGCTGTTGTGAGGAAGCTGCGCTAATTTCGCCCTGGGGTCAGGGTCGAGGTCTAAATCCTGGTGGAGTGCCAAGAAGGGAGGCAGGGTTTGAGCTTCATTAAACCAGCCCCCATGGGCAATCCCTGTGAAACTATAGAGTTACCTGCTAACCCTATGGATTACAGAGGTTGCAACTGGCAGTGCACATTCAGTCCACAAATGTGTTTTATATGTCCAGCACAGTTTTTTTCTTAATTGAATGAATTGGCAACGTTTTAAAATGTAGTATATAGATCTAGTCTTCTGTCTGATTTTTCTTTTTTCCCTGGCTGGTGGCGTAAGTCTTCTGAAAGTTGCAGTTCCTTGCAGGTGGCCCTCTCTATACAGCTCTCCTCTATTGTAACCACTCTCTTAGCTGTACCCTTTTATCAGGCCTAGAGCTAGCAAGAGTACCCTACTGCTGCTATACCCAAATATGACTGTCCCTTATGGACTTTATTATTACCATGCATTTTTTCCCTTTCTTACTTTTTTTTTTTTTTTAACCTTTCCCTTTACCCATATTAATATGTCTCTACCTTCTAGTTCTGTCTGCTCTTGAAAACTAAGAACATCTGGCAACTCTGGGCCTGCCTTTTGGTGTGGCAGGAATCAACTAGAGCAGAGAAATGGGTGGTGTCCTTAGGGGAAGTGCCACCAGCTAGCTTTTCTCATGTTTATAATTTGCCTGACCCAGTGTCTTAGGCTGGGCTCTCTAAAGGAGAAAACCTAGTGAAAGTTATATGTATAAAAACAAACTCACTGCCATCAAATTTATTGCAACTCATAGAGAGGCCCATTGAGTTTCCAAGGCTATAAATCTTAATTGAAGCAGATTGCTTT
The DNA here is from genome assembly GCF_000298275.1 of Orycteropus afer afer. NCBI lineage: Eukaryota > Metazoa > Chordata > Mammalia > Tubulidentata > Orycteropodidae > Orycteropus > Orycteropus afer. The sequence continues at coordinate 4,342,123 of NW_006921601.1, read as the reverse complement.
GTCTTTCTTCCATGGACCAGCTAGTGGATTCGAAACACTGACCTTTTGGCTAGAAGCCAAATGCCTTAACCACTATACTACTAGAGCACTGTATATATATGTGTGTGTGTGTGAGAGAGAGAGAGAGAGAGAGAGAAGAGAAAGAGGGAGAGGGACAGGGAGAGGGAGAGAGAGGGAGAGAGAGAGATAATGACTTATGTTAAGGAAATGGCACACACAGTCATGGGGCAGGTATTAGGCTGGAGGCTTCTCATGACTCATGTGGTTGCAGGGACTGTTCTGGTTACCTAGTGCCGCTCTGGCAGGAATAGACCACAAATGGGATGGCCTTAACAAACAGGAGTTTATTCTCTTATAGTTTGGAGGCTTTAAGTCCAAGTTCAAAGTCCCAGGCTCTAGGGACTGTGTGAAAGTCCCTTGACCTTTCGCTTCAGCTCTGCCTCTTGCTCCTGGCCCACTGAAGCTAAAGGCATTTCTTCACTCAGGCAGCTACTGGCTGCTGAGGCTTACCAGCCAAGGTCGACAAGTAAAAAGGCTCAGTCCCCATGTTACCAAACCACACGATAGGCCATTAATTAATTCAAGTCCATTATAAGTCCCAAGTTTGGCAGAACATGGCAGGCTGCTGAACAACAACATGGCTACATGCAGGATCCAAGCATGCCACAAGCTAGAGACTATCCCCAAGGCTTCTCCTTATATACAGCAAGCCGGCCCCCTTCCCAAAAGCAGCTACTCAGCTGCTTGTGGTAGATCCCACCATGGAGTTGATTGCCAGTCTCCTCATGGGGATTAACTACCACCAGCTGCCCAGCCACTCAACCAGGCCCAGCGGAGCTGACACACAAATTTAACTATCAGAGACTGATGAACCCAAAATGCAGGTGGCAAGATGACGGCTCATGTCCTAAAAGCTGGAAGTCGGATGATGACAAGTTGGATACAAGATCAAGAGAGAGAGAACTTTGCCAGAACATCCATATATATTAGAACATGCCCACAAGGAAATTCCCCTTAGATCACAAAATGGAGGATAATTGCATAATACTGAGAATCATGGCCTAGCCAAGTTCACACATAAGATTAACCATCATACTCTAAAGCTTTTAAGTTGTCACCCCTGTGTAATAAAGTCATCTCTGTAACCATTTAGGTTTCCTAACTGGCCTTCACAGCTGCCCATATGCACATTAATATTTACTGAGGGCCAGATACTTGGCAAAATGCTATATATATATAAAGCAGGCATCGGTACTGCCCTTGTGGGGGTTATAGCCTGATATGCATGGACTGACTCCCAAGCAGAACCACTGTTTCTGAACCACTTTTTGGTACTGAGTTTCTTGGCGTATCCATGACCTCAGAAAAGAGGCCTGGAACACCTGAATCAACTTGTTATGCCTATGTGGGGCCCTATTTAATTTAGGTCATGAGTGTATGACTCCAGAATTAGAGACAACATCATCCATGATAAATGACCTTCGATTGAACATAATAAAAAACATAAAGAATAGTAAGAAAAGAAGGAAGCATTAGAGAAAATGAGGTAATCCTATCCCAATACCTTGTTTTCCAACATCAGTTGAAGTCATTGTGCAGTACAGTGACTGCGTGGGCAGTCTAGCAGCTGTAGCAGACTGCAGTGCTACAAAATGGTTCTCGTACTGT
>NW_006921601.1:4312447-4339595 GCF_000298275.1 Orycteropus afer afer | reverse complement strand
CTTTCGTAGTGACACTGCCTCGGAAACTGAAGGAGGGATCGCTATGAGTTGGATCAGACTCGATGACAATGAGTTTGTTTTTGGTTTTTAGTGGTTAAAGCATTTGCCTGCTTAACCAGGACATTAGTGGTTCAAACCCACCAATCACTTCACAGAAGGAAGATGGGGCAATCTACTTCATTCAGTAAAGATGTATAGCTTCAGAAACCCAATGGGGGTTGCTGAGTTGGAATTGACTCCAGAGCAGTGAGTCTGATTTTGATTTTTGTTTGAGACATTTGTAATCAAGTGCCTATAGAAGGTTAGGCTTTGCCACACATGGGGATCACAAACAAACCAAAAAATAAAAATAAAAAGGTTAGGCTTTGCTTTCATAGAACATTTCATGAAAATAAGGCTTATAGTGGGATGTGTTGTTTGCTTTTATGTACACAAGAACATGAGGAAAATATGAGCTCAGGGCTTTAAATTCTCAAGGGACAAAAGAGCTTGTATTTGTTGTTGTTGTTAGGTGCCGTTGAGTCAGCACTGACTCATAGTGACCCTATGTAAAACAGGACGAAATACTGCCCAGTCCTGCGCTAGCCTCACAATCCTTGCTAAACTTGAGCCCTCTGTTGCAGCCACTGTGTCTGTCTTGTTGAGGGTCTTCCCCTTTTCATTGACCCTCTACTTTACCAAGCATGACATCCTTCTCTAGGGCCGGGTCCCTTCTCACATGACCAAAATAAGTGAGAGGAAGTCTGGACATTCTTACTTCTAATGAGCATTCGGGCCGTACTTCTTCCAGGACAAATTTGTTCATTCTTCTGGCTGTCCATGCTATTTTCAGTATTTTTTGCCAACACCACAATTCAAAGGCATTAATTCTTCTTTGGTCTTCCATATTCATTGTCAGATGAGGCAACTGAAAATACCATGGCTTGGGTCAGGCGCACCTTAGTCTTCAAAGTGACATCTTTGCTTTTTAGCACTTTAAAGAGGTCTACTGCAGCAGATTTGCCCAGTGCAATATGAGATCTGATTTCCTGACTGCTGTGCCCATTGGTCTTGATTGTGGATCCTAGTAAAATGAAATCTTTGACAACTTCAGTCTTTTCTCTGTTTATCGCGATGTTGCTTATTGGTCCAGTTATGAGGATTTTTGTTTTCTTTTATGTTATGTATAATTCATACTGAAGGCTGTAATCTTTGATCTTTATCAAGAAGTTCTTCAAATCCTCTTAGCTTTCAGCAACCAAGGTTGTGTCATCTGTGTATTACACACAGGTTGTTAATGAGTCTTCCTCCAATTCCCAATATTGTGTTCTTCTTCTTCTATATACTCCAGCTTCTCAGATTACTTGCTCAGCATACAGATTGAATAAACAGGGTAAAAGGATACAGCTCTGACATGCTCCATTCCTGATGCTGTATCACCTTGTTGTATTGGAACCACAGCCTCTTGGTCTATTTACAGGTTTTCATGTGCACAATTAATTGTTCTGAAATTCCCATTCTTCACTATTTTATCCATAGTTTGTTATGATCCACACAGTTGAATGCCTTTGCATAGTCACTAAAACAGAGATAAACATCTTTCCTGTATTCTCTGCTTTCAGCTAAGATCCAGCTGACATCAGCAATAATATCCCTTGCTCCTGTCCTCTTCTGAATCCAGCTTGCATTTCTGGAAGTTCCCTGTCCTTATACTGCTGCAGCCTTTTTCAGATTATCTTCAGCAAAATTTTACTTGTGTGTGATACTAATGATACTGTCTGATAACTTCCACATTCTGTTGGATCACCTTTCTTTGGAATGGGCATAAACATGGATCTGTTCCAGTTGGTTCACCAGGGAGCTGTCTTCCAAATTTCCTAGCATAGATGAGTAGATGCCTCAAGAGTTGCATCCGTTTGTTGAAACATCTCAGTGGGTTAATTCCTGGAGTCTTGCTTTTCAGCAATTGTGTCAGTGAAGCTTGGATTTCTTCCTTCAATATCATTGGTTCTTGATCATGTGCTACCTCCAGAAATGATTAGATATCAACCAATTCTTTTAGGTACAGTGACTCTGTATTCCTTTCATGTTCTTTTGATGCTTCCTGCATCATTCGGTAATTTTCCCATAGAATTCTTCAATATTGCAATTCGCGGCTTGAATTTTTTCTTTAGTTCAGCTTGAGAAATGCTAAGCATGTTCTTCCCTTTTGGTTTCTAACTCCAGGTCTTTGCACTTTTCACTAAAATACTTTGTCTTCTCCAGCCTCCCTTTGAAATCTTCTGTTTGGCTCTTTTATTTCATCATTTCTTCCATTCACTTTAGCTACTTTCCATTCAAGAGCTAGTTTCAGAGCCTCTTCTGACATTCATTTTGGTCTTTTCTTCCTTTCCTGTCTTTTTAATGGCCTTGTGTTTTTTTCACGTACAATGTTCTTGATGTCATCCCACAACTCGTCTGGTCTTCAGTCGTTGATGTTCAATACGTCACACCTGTTCTTCAATTGGTCTCTAAATTCAGGAGGGATATAATCCAGGTTGTATATTGGCTCTTGTGGACTTATTTTCATTTTCTTCAGCTTCAACTTGATTTTGCATGTGAGCAGTTGATGGTCTGTTCCACAGTCAGCTCCTGGTCTTACTTTGACAGAAGATACGGAGCTTTTCCATTGCCTCTTTCCACAGATGCAGTCAATTCAATTCCTGTGTATTTCATCTGCAAGGCCCATGTGTATAGTTCCATGTTTATTTATTGAGAAAAGGTATTTGGAACAAGTAAGTTGTTGGTCTTGCAAAATTCTATCATGTCATCTCCAGAATAATTTCTATCACCAAGGCCATATTTTCCAACTACTGATGTTTCTTCTTTGTTTCCAACTTTTGCATTCCAATCACGAGTAATTATCAATACATCTCGATTGCATATTTGGTAAGTTTCAGTCTGTAGAAGTTATTTTTCTAAAAAAGCTTATATAAATGCTCTGAAAACATTGTTATCTCCTATAGCTTCAGGGCCTAGATTTCCAAAACAAAACCTAAATCCTAAATCAAAGATCTAATCCTGTAGGTGACTGAATTATAATGCAAATGATATTCTCAATGTTAAAATGACTGGGAAAGAGTGGGAATCTAAAAATTGTTGCTACTGTAATAAAATACTACAAAGTGGGTGGCTTAAAGCAACAGAAATTTATCCTATCACAGTTCTGGAACCTAGAAGTCAAAATTCAGGATGTCTGCAGGGGCATGCATGCTCTCTCCAAGGTCTCTAGGGAAAAATCCTTCTGTGTCTCTTCCAGCTTCTGGAAGCCCCAGGCATTCCTTGGCTTGTGGTAGCAACACTCCATTTTTTTTGCCTCCCTTTTTATCTCTCTGTATGCATCTCTTTTCCCTTTTCTATAAGGACATCAGATGTGTAAGATTAGTACCCATACTACTTCAGTATGACCTCAAATTAACAAATTACATCTGCAAAGACCCTATTTGAAAATAAGGTCATATTCAGAAGCTGGGGGTTAAGACTTAAAAAAAATATTTTTGAGGAACACAATTCAACCCATAACAGATGGGGATATATGGGAAGATTTTGATGAAGATCAGAGCTGTGAGCCCCTAAATTATGCTGAAATGTGTGTAGAAATAGCTCTTTCTCCCCTTGATATGACTATATCTGTGTATATTTCCATCTCCATCCCTAATATTTAATATAAAATGTAAATAATAGATGTAAATAATAAAAGTGTACATAGTTAACTTTTAATCTCTGTATTTAACAATAGGACATTAAAAAGGGAGTGTGACTCAGCTAGAAGGGGAATGCACATCACCCAAAAATAGACAAAGAACTTTGTTTCTTTTGGAAAGAGGATCCTGCCTCTTTGATTGAACCCTGCCTGACATAATGTACTGGTAGGAACAGGGAGAACAAATGTGGGAGAAAATCTTGAAGATGTTGGGCTGGGGAGAGGTTAAGAAAATAGAATATAGGGTTAGGTAGCGGAGACTTTATTGGCCTGGAAGTACTTGCCGATGACTCAGGATTGAATGTTTGGTAAGGACAACTGGAGCTAGTTTAACACACTAGTTGGGGTTTCCCCTGACTCTTGGCTATGATGATAGACTATAATAAATGATGTGGTGTAGTAGACAATGTTGGTGTTTCATCCAGATCCTTTTTTACTGTTCTTAAGCCCTAAGGCATTTGACTGCTAACCAGAAGTCTGGCGGTTCAAACCCACCAGCCAGTCCTCGGAATGAAGGTTGGGCAACACACTTCTGTAGTGATACTGCCTCGGAAACCCAAGGAAGGTTTACTATGAGTCCCAATTGACTCAATGGCAGTGAGTTTGGTTTAGTTTATGCATATCTTCCACACCTCCATTTTTCCAACAGATTCTAAAACTCAGCTCCTCCACCTCTTTTATTATTACTTTTATCCTGATTTGGGTGAGTTTACAGAGAAAATTCATTTTCCATACAGCAGTTCATACACATTTTGTTTCAATACAGTGACTGGAATTCCCCACAATGTAACAACTCTCTTCCCACTTTCTCCCCATAGTTACCTCTTCCCTGTATCCTTCTTTCCCATGCACTCCTGCCCCTTGAGCTATCTCCCTGTGCAAATACTCCCCTTCTGTTCTCCCATGATTAATCATTCTAAGAAGTGTAGCTACCTGATGTAAATGTTCACCCTATATGCCTGTCTATTGCTTGGCTGGAAGCCACAGGATTGAGTTCAGTTTCAGACCTGAAAGGTAACTAGGGGCCATAGTCTCATGGGTCTCACTAGGCTCTATCAGACCAGCAAACCTGGTCTTCTTCCTTTCTTTCTTTAAGGATTCTGGGTTTAGTTTCACATTGTTATCCAGCTCTATCCAAGCTCTCCTTCACTGATTCCTTTCTGAGTGGTTGACAGTGGTAGCTGGGCATCATCTAGTTCTTGTGGTTTCATGGTGTTTACCTGCATCTTTGTTTTTCTATACACTTCTTTTCTCTGGATGAGGAGAGACCCCTTGTTGCACCTAGATGGCTGCTTGCAAGCTTTTAAGACCCCAGTTGCTACTTGCCAAAGTAGGATGTAGAACTATGTTTTTGTGTAGTATGTTATGTCAATTGAGCTTGATGTTCCCTGTGACCATGGTCCTGAAACCACAGGTCCAACAACTACCTCCATCAGTGTGGCTGATTGTGCTTAAGAAGTTATCATAACTTTGCCCCATTAGTTCTAGTTATATGGACATTTGTATAGCACATACAAATACTTATGTAGAAATATCACCTGCTAACCTTATGTATGGTCATGAATATATTACCACCTCTTCCTCTTCTTCAAGGACTGCCTTCTCACTACTAGAGCCACTATGCTCCTCTACACAAAGAGCCCTAGATAGGTGTTTAGGAATTTACTTTCACCCTGGGCTGGCCTTGACTAATAATTGACAGGGGCAGGAGGATGACAGGTCAGCACCATTGCCTTGGGGGTGGACAATCCTGAGGTATAACTCGCACTCCAGAGATTCCCTGCAGGATCAGGTTGACTCTAACCTCTGTGAGACTTTGCCTGAGATCACTGTCTTAATGTCCTCCTTTAAAAAAAAAAAAAATCTTCCTTCACCTATTTTCTTACTTGTCTGCTGTAGGAGGACATTAGTGGTGTGCTGGAGCTGGCTAGTACCAAGTGAAGAATTGATGTTAACATTTTTTCCAATTCCATGTCCAGAATTGTTATGCTGATGGCTTTACATTGGCCATGTATTCAACATCTAGTATCCATGGAAATTGACAAATGCTATGAATCAGAGCTTTTTAATTTTTTTCAAAGACTCAGCTGTTGAACATTTGCAATAATACTACTGGGACACTTCCTTAATAAATTACCTGTACGCTAGTATTCATTTCAGGATCTACTTTAGAGGAACTCAATCCATGATAGGTATTACTTTTGCAGGTCAAGAGGTTCTGAGAAGTAGGCATGCTGGAACAGATTTATTATATGAGACCAGAGAACCCACTACCTATTTATAATCCCTGCAAGGGCCCAGAGTACATGACTTTAAGTATAACAGTAAAGAATGTACTGGTGATGGTGCACCAGCATCCCTGAGAAGTTTAGGTGGCTGTCTTCTGTAGGTCAGAATTGACAGATGATGCTGATATGGAACTGGACTCCATAAAGTAAATGTAAATGATATGGTTCTGGAAGCATTTAGGAGGTTGGGTGGGGGCACCTTACTGCTGGAGGCAAGGTAAACATATTACTGTAACTGACAGAAAGATTGGAATGGAAACCAAAGTGCCTTGATAGTTAAGCACTTGACTAGGAACTTGCTTAAAGTATATAATGAAAAGAAGTTAGAGCCTGTGAGAAGGCTAATATCAGCCATCCCAGTAAAAACTCACAATTCTTTACCCAGCTTCCTAATCTAAGGTAGTTCTCAGACTCATTAATTGAAGGAGAAGCCAGATCTTTTTAAGGAATAAATTTACAATTCCACTGCAATATAAAATAAATGATCCTTCACTCCTTCTCCAAGGAACCTATGCCCATTTCCCAGACTACAGTAGAGATAAAAATGACAATTAGATCAGAATGGGGATGTATCCCAGGAGATTTGCTTGAAAGTATGCTTCCAAAGTAAGTTTTGAAATAGACTGTGTTTATTTGGAGTGATTTTGGGGTGCAGATAGAAGATGCTTTGGTGTCATCACTCTGTGGCTCAAAGGTGGCCAAGAGAGGCATCAGTACAGGATTTGGTGACTTATTTTGTATTATCTGGTCCCTCCCAAGCTGAAAGTGCCTTTCCTGGGCCAGGTCCTTAGGAAACTACTCAGGAACTAAAGGAATGTGGTTATAGGTAACCAGAGGCTTTTAAGTGGTATACAGGAGCCCCCTACTGGCCAAGACTCAGAAAACCTCATAGTGCTCTTTGATGGATCTAAAACCAAAAAAACCAAACTCACTGCTGTGGAGTCAGATCCGACTCATAGCGACCCCTCCTTGAGTTTCCAAGGCGTTATCACTACAGAAGTAGATTGCCCAACCTTCCTTCTGAGGAGTGGCTGGTGGGTTTGAACTGCCAGTCTTCTAGTTAGCAGTCAAATGCCTTAGGCACTACGCTGCCAGAGCTCCCCCTTAGGGCAGAGCCACCACTCTGGGACAGAAACCGTTGTAAAACTGAGCGAGCACCATCAAAAGACAGAAACATAAGCACAGACTTGGCTGACTGCAATTAGAAGATCTGACTTGACGGCACATAACAACAACAACAACAACAAAATCACAAGATTGACAGACCCACTGGGATGGTTCAGATGGAACATTACAGACCTAGATCATCACAATAAACCCCACTGCAATTGAGTGAATTTGGACTCATAATGACCCTGTAAGACAGGGTAGAACTGCCTCATAGGATTTCTGAGGCTGTAATCTTCACAGAAGCAGACTGCCACATCTTTATTGCATGGAATGGCTGGTGAGTTTGAACTGCCAACCTTTTGGTTAGCAGCCAAGTGCTTAACCGCTAAGGCACCAGAGCTCCTTTGATAAGCTTACTGTTACTGACAGAAACCTTATGGTTAACCACTTTTTCTTCTGGGAGACCTCACTGGGGAAAAGTTGGACAACTGGACTTTTGTTTGCTCTATAAGGACTTGCCATAACCGAGCGTGCATGGATTCCTAGACATTGCAATGAGAAGCAAGTCTGTTCCAGCAATTGGATTCCCTTCTAAATAACTTGGGTCGTATTTGAAAATTCCTAGAAATGCTGACTCTGGCTGGTATGGCTCATCAGACAAGCTGAGACTGATGTCATAGTTACAGGCTGTGCCAAGTAAACTTTACAGTAAGAACCGATTCCTTGATGTCCAAGGAGGGAGGTCAGCTCCATGCCATCTAGGGCAGACACTTCCTGGAAATGCTGCCTATAGGTAGGGCTGAAGTCAGATGTGGCAAACAGAAATGCCTGCTATTATGTGCTAGAAATCCAGAAGAGAGACAGAGAGATCTGGGCTGGTTTGTGGGAAATGCTGGTGTAGGCACATTAAAAGTTGAGGAATAACTGAGGCCGAGATCCTAGTCGTAAAGCAAGAGAAACTAGTCTAGACAAATTTAAAAAATGCTAAGCCCAGGGCTGAAGTATTGAGTAGGATGTGAAGACTGTTCCTTTGTGTGCTAAAACCTGTGACTTGGATGAGGTGAGTGGAGGTGGATGGATTTCCTGAATTTTCAGGGGCTGACACAGTAGATCCTAAATCTTTCTTCAGAGATGTGGTGGATTAACATCCCTTGTAAGTGGACTTGCTATAGGAAGTTTTTGGAATATTGTATTTTTGCTTTCAGCAGGATTAAAAAAAGTGATTTATTTTGACACCAGAGTAGGTAGCCACAAGGGCAGCCTGAACTAAGATAGAATTCTATGGAGATGCAAATAGTTACCAAACTGTTAATTGGTGAAATAGGTGCCAGCTCTCAGAAACCCTTCCAGAATAAAAAAGTGTGAAGTATTTATTCATATCTTAGTTGATTTGAATAGACATTTCACAAAAGAAATCCAAATGGCCAACAATCACATAAGAAGATGCTCAACATCCATTCCATGGGTTTAGTTCATCTCCTCAATGAAAATCTTGACTCCTTGGGGCTCCTGTGCAGTTTATAATCTCAACCCTAGAGAAGAGGCCTTGTATTTTCCTTCCATTGATTTGAACAAAGGGTCCTGAGAGACCAGATGGTAAAGGGTTCACTTCTTTTTGCTGTCCTCTGTCCCAAGCTTCTTAGTAGAGGGCCAAAACTTCTATTCCCTCTACCAGGTTCTGAGCAGCCTCTCAGGGAAGGCAACAGGGATTGGGTTTTGCACCTTGGACCCAAAATGCTTCTCAGGAGGTTTGAGCTGGGATTGGATGGGGATGAAGGTAAAGAGATGGGAAGCAGAAAGGGCATAGGACATAGGGGCCAGCCCTTTGATGGCATACTCCCTGGAGACAGAGAAGTGATGAGCCCTAGTTCATTTCTGAGCCATTTCACATAAAATGAAAACCCATGTGGTAGCCCAACTTTCTGGCAATATTATAAATTAATACTCACATTTTCCTAAAATGAAGGTCAAGCTTCTCAATTTTTTAAAATGAAATAAATATAAGCTTATGGAAAATATAACAAGTCTATGTATCTATTAGGAGCTCTGGTAGCATAGTGCCTAAGGCACTTGACTGCTAATATGAAGGCTGGTGGTTCAAACCCACCAGTCACTCTTCAGAAGGTTGGGCAATCTACTTCCGTAGTGATCCCGCCTCGGAAACCCAAGGAGGGGTCGCTGAGTCGGGGTCGACTGAACGGCAAATAACAACAACATGTATCTATTAGGACCTCTGGTGGAGTAGTGCCTAAGGCATTTGACTGCTAATCTGAAGGCTGGTGGTTCAAACCCACCAGTCACTCTTCGGAAGGTTGGGCAATCTACTTCCGTAGTGATCCCGCCTCAGAAACCCAAGGAGGGATCTCGCTGAGTTGGATCTGACTCCACGGCAGTTGAGTTTGGTTTTTTTTTTTTCCCCCGAGGTATCAGTTACTGAGTTTTGTAGACTTACTATTATGTCCTAGTTGCTTATCTTTTCTACTTTTTAAAAGGCCATTACTTTTCTACTTTCAAAAGAAATAGTAGAAACCACTTTTTATCGCTTGCCAATAGAACTCCCCCTCAAGATTTAGTCAATATCCTGGAGTTATCATTTTCTTGCATGTTGTAAGGTACTGTTTTGTGTTTGCTTTTTTTCATTTAAAGTTTTTTTTTTTTTTTAAAGATACTTTATGTATATATATTAAATTTTGTGATTTGGATGAAAGTTTGCAAATTCATCTTCCACAGTTCACATATACTGACATCTACTGCAATCTCCTACAATGCAACAGCTCTCCTCCCACTTCCTCACCATAGCCACCTCTTCCCTGTGTATTTCCCTCTATGCACTCCTGCCCCCTACCCAAGCTGTCTCCCTGTGCGTACAGTCCTTCTATTCTCCCATGATTGATTTCTCCATAGAATGTATTTATCTAATGTAAATGTTCAGCTCATTGCTTTTGTCTGGCTGGAAGTCACAAGAGTGAGTTCAATTCCAGACCTGAAGGGCAGCTAGGGGCCATAGTCTCAGGGCTTCCACCAGGCTCTATCAGATCAGCAAACCTGGTCCCCTTTTTTTTGCCCCCCAAATGATTTTTGCTCCACATTGTTCTCCCACTCTATCTAGGATCTCCTACATAGATCCCCCTCTTGAGTGGTTGACAGTGGTAGCCTAGCACCACCTAGTTCTTCTGGTCTCATAGTTGTATAGGCTGAAGTTCGCATGGTGTACCAGATGCTTGGACTAATTGTTTCCATGCATTGTTGGTTTTCTTCATTCTTCTTTGCTCTGAACGAGGAGATCCATCCTTGCATCTGGATGGCCGCTTGCAAGTTTTTAAAATCCCAGTCACTACTCACCAAAGTAGGGCGTGGAACAATGTTTTTGTTAGACACAAGGTTTTTATTATGGCAAAGGGTGGTGTCAAGGTGAGAATTCCTATACGTTGGATGGGGCTTATGTAGTTTGAACCTCCCACCAAAGGAAGGTGCACCTGGGCTTTCTTATCAGTTTGCTCAGATTTGGGACAGAAGGGGAAGGTGGGAGAAGTAAGGCTTAAAGGTTGTCAGTAAACATCAAAAAACATCGCCAGACTCTTTATTACAGGCTAATGGCTATTGCACTGGACAGTTCAGCTCTGTAACTTAATACTTTTATGTTAAAGTCTAATTTGTCTGCTATTAATATAGCTAAACCTACTTTCTTTAGATAAGTACATGCCTATTTCATATTATCTTCCCATATCCTTCATCTTTCTGTGTCCTTGTGTTTTAGACTGTCTCCTGTATATCCTGTACAGCTATGGTCTGCTGTAAAGATTTACTCTGCCAATCTTTTTTCCTGGTTTGTTTAATCTTTTACATTTGTTGTGATGACTATTTAGACTGGTTACCTAAGCTATCAGCAAAACAGAGCACATCTTTTCTAAAAGCATCATTTTAGGCTTTGCAGGACTCAGTTTAATATTATGTTCTTACAAACAGAGATTATCAAACATGTAAGATGAACTACTTTGAGTCAGAAGAAATATGAAAAAAAAAATGATTAGGCTTTCAAAATGGAAGATATTGGAATATTAAGACACAGGAAAGTTATAAAATACTAAGAAATACAGGTTATTAATAAGATGATTAACATATGATGTACCAGGAATGGATAGATATAAAATACATAAATGTAATTTTTAGAAATGAAAACTGATGAAATAAACATAAAGTGGATGGATTATTATACAGCAGATTACATGCAGTTCAAGTGAATAAACTGTAAGTTATATTTGAAGAATTTATTTAAAATGCAGAAGAGACATAAAATAGGAAAGAGAGACTATCATGACTGACAGGACTCACAGGAGACAATGAGGGGAGGCAAGGTAGTATTTGATGATTGAGTCCTGGCAAAATTTCCAGAACTGATAAAACACACAATTTCATTAAGAAAATCACAATATATCCCAAAAAGGATAAACAGAACTGACTAGAAATAGTTGCAAAACACAAGATGCACTGTGCGTTCATGAGTATTTCCTGTTGGAATGTTCTAAGGCCTAAGAGAGGTGCTGAGTTAAGACCTTAAATGGGTAGGATTTCTACTAAATGTGACACCTCAACAAGATGGTGTGAAGGATAAAACACTTCATGTGGGATGAATGTTAAAACAAAGGCATTGATATAGAAAAGTACAGGCACATCCAGGGAATAGCAAATCAAGCCAGTTTAACTGCCATGTCTGTGAGTTAAGAAAACAGGTCACACCGCTGTGTAGGCTGGGGTTCATAATGCTTATTACTTTCAAATTGTATTTAGCATTAGGAATACTACCTACCACTTACTTTGTGTATTACATGGCATTATTCTCTACATTGGCTAACATTTATTCATTCATTGAATCCTCACAACATCCTAATGAGTTCTGTATTATTACCCACATCTAAGACTCCCAGAATTGGTGTTTTAAAGAAGAATTAAGAACCAGGCCTCTTGGCTTCCTACAGTTACTTTCATTCTACCTTTTCACTCTAGCAGTATATTTAATATACTCCTGTCCCTAAAGATCTTCCTTCTTAATATAAGACACAATGCCCAGGTAGAATTCCAGGGTCTTAAGTGAAAGGGATGTTTGAGGTCACAAAGGTCCCTAGGCAATGGCATCTAGTCTTTGCTTAAGACACAGCCATCATGTGACCTCAACACTACTTGAAGCTGCCCTTAAGTTGAAAAGCACCTGAGGACTTTCTGAGGTTTTAGGGAAATCTTAGGAAGCCCTCGTGGCACAACAGTTAAGCACTCAGCTGCTAACTGAAAGGTTAGCAGTTCCAATCCACCAGCCTCTCCATGGAAGAAAAACACTTGGTGATCTTTTTCCATAAAGATTTCATCTAGGAAACCTCTAAGGCAGTTCTACCCTATCCTAGAGTCACTGTGAGTCAGAATCAACTCTATATAACAGGAAGAGCTCTTTAAATTTTACTCACAGATCTAGTTCTGCCTCCCTAAACCACAGAAGCAAACAGCTACTACTTAAGCACTTTAAGGCATGGTCACTGACCATAAGCTTTTAGTTCAGATTAAGCACCCATTTCTCTATTTTTTCTCCATGGATTCCCATTTTCATTCCCTGTGGAAACCACATGACCTTCATGAAATGCTCAACAGTATTGTCAGTGGACTTTACAGATTGAAAACCAAAATAAAACATTGGCCAAGTACAGTTAATTCCCACCTGGAGAGGGCTGTCCTTTTCCAGCACGTACTCAAGCATCCCAGGATGGATATGTCTCTGTACCCTTCTTCTCTCTCCTCTCATTCACTAGCACATTCTCTAGGTACTTTTTAAGGTAACACTTTGCATCCATGTGAGATGCTAAGGAGAAGTAACAAAATTTTTTTAGAGGTCCAGCTTGATCTCATTGTAGGCAAAAGAGGGAGGAGAAAAAGTGTCATTGTAAAACCAATGGGCTAAGAATAAGAAGGCTGTGAGGTCTGGGGTCAGGTGAAGCTAAGGTGGCTGGGCTGTGGGTGATGATCTTGTTGGTTGACTAGTCATGCCAAACACATACCAAGCTTTTACCCAGAGTACTCATTACCCTACCTTGTTATTGCCTGAATTCTACAACAGTTCTCTCCTTTCCACTCACTAATAAACTCACATAAGATGGAGGTGGTTTACAAAACGTAGGCTCTATTTATTTAGAGTCACAATCAGTTGCCTGATTCAGTGTGACTCAAGACCACAAAGAAACCAGTTCTCCTTCATACCATTCTGAGTCCCAGGATTGGGGGCCAGATTGGCAGGAGTGGCTTCCTTCATAGATTTACAAGTTTCTCATTGAGGGCAATCTGTGACTGTGTAAGATTGGCCAGGTAGGTCACCATCAGCAGGTCCTGGAAGAGAAAGAATCCATGAATGAATGGTTGGGTACAAATGATCAGAAAACTCAGTCCTCCTGCCAGTTCCATGGTGGACACTGAGATTGAGGACCATCCTGGATGAATGATAGCTGGGTGAGACAGAGCAGAGTCAAAGATGGAAGATGGGAAGGAAGAAAATGCTAGAGAACACTTTCTCATCTATAGTATTTCCCTTTACAGACTAGGGGCTCTTAAGCTCAGATCTAAAGATAGAATATAAGGGGTCTGTGAACTCAGATGGACAAAGTAAGAAATTATATTGTCGTTCACCTTTAAGTGAATTTTAGCATTTCTTTCAGTCATGAATCTATCTAACAAGTCACAGTAGTATCAACAGTGTATCAACGGTACCTGAGACAAGGAAATCAAGGAAGGAAGGAAGGCAATCTCCTGAACACGTGCACCATCTCGCCCTTCCTCCCAACCTGGACTGCAAGGGTACCAAAGGCAAAGCCTGCTTCCTTTACCCTACTCCAGCCATCCCACTCAACTCTCTGTCCTCCTTCATGCTGGTATGAAAGTGCTAAGGTGGGGGGAAGGACCCAGGTTCCTAGAGGCCCAGGGAGAGCACTCACATTGATGTTGCTATTAAGCATGGTCTCAAAGTCATCAGGAACAATTTTTGGTACTTGGTTAACCAGACTCATCAAGAAGCGGCCCACAGTGTTGTCTGCTGACACCTTTCCAGACTGAGCACCAAAACAAACATTCAAAGAGGCACAGTTACTTCTTTTCACTGAGAGGACTGTCACTTCAGTAGCACGTCCTTCAGTGACCCTAGAGTGGAGATACCCTTTGTTTTCCCTTCGCCCTTCTTACCAGCACATCCTCTGCATACTGTAACACTGTGCTCAGGGCATCCTGGATGCGGGCTGATGCCCCTCCAACTTGTTGCAAGTCACTTGAAAGCCCGATCACCCGATTGGGACTAAAACAGGTCTTCATAATCAGGTCAACTGTGGGGGTTGTGCAAAGAGACAGGCAATCCAATAATCCCATCATGAAGGACATGGTCTCTACCCAGCCCTTCTGACTCTTGCCACCCTCCCCCTCTGGACTCAATTCAGCTTCTTCAACTGCATTGTTCTGCCCTATTAGCTTTCCTCCCTCCTGGTACAGCCAGCTCCCTCACCTAGTGCTCTGTTAATCATCAATTTTGGGAGCTCTGGTGGTGAAGTACCTAAGGCATTTGACCGCTAAGCAGAAGGCTGGTGGTTCAAACCCACCAGCCACTCCTCGGAAGGACGAGTGGGCAATCTACTTCCACACAGATGTTGCTGTTGTTGTTATTTGCTGTCGAGTGGGACCCAACTCATAATGACACTTCCTTGGGTTCTGAGGTGGTATCACTACGGAACTAGATTGCCCAACCTTCTTTCCAAGGAGTGGCTGGTGAGTTTGAACCACCAGCCTTCTGGTTAGCAGTCAAGTGCCTTAGGCACTACACTACCTAAGGAGGGGGTTGCTATCGCTATCACTATGAGTCAGAATCAATTTGATGACAAGGAGTTTAGTTTTTTTTAACGAAAGGCCACATAGCCTCAAAAAACTAAACCCAACCCACTGTCACTGAGTTGATTCCGACTCACGGTGATCCTGTAGGATAGAGTAGAACTGTCCCAGAGGGTTTACAAGGCTTTATTATCTTTACGGAAGCAGACTGCCACATCTTTCTCCCGCAGGGTTGCTGGTGGGTTTAAACTGCTGACTTTTTGGCTAGCAGCCGAATGCCTTAACCACAGCGCCTCCGGAGTGCCCTCACATAGCTTCTGGTGATGAAAATTTCCCACCTCTAACAATTTTTCAAGTAATTTTCTTGAATTCCATTTACATAGGAGAATGACAATGACTTCTAATCAACATAAACTTTACAGTAACTCCTATTCCTGAATCCTAATCCAGAATTATTCATAGCGTTAAAAAAAAAAATGCAATAGACTCTTTGGATCCCACTTGATCTATAAAATCAGAATACTTACAGTGGAACTCTGGTACCTATATTAAACAAAAGTTCCACAGAATCCTGCATAGAATGGGAGAACAATGTGGAGCAAAACTAAAAAACGACCAGGTTTACAGGTCTGATAGAGCCTGGTGAGACATTGAGACTATGGCCCCTAGTTAGCCTTCAGGTTTGGATTTGAACTCCCTCCCGTGGCTTCCAGCCAAACAATAAGGAGGCATACAGGGTGAACATTTACATCAGACAGATACCCTCCTTAGAGTGATCAATCATGGGCAAACAGAAGGGCAGTATTTGCACAGGGAGATAGCTCAGGGGGCAGGAACGCATAGGAAAGAGGTAACTACAGGGAGGAAGTAGGAAGAAAGTTGTTACATTGTGGGGAATTACAGTCAATGTATTGAAACAAAATGTGTATGAATTGCTGTATGGAAAATTAATTTGCTCTGTAAACTTTCACCCAAATCACACACACACAAAAGTCCCAGAGGATCCTCTGATATACAGCCAGTGTTGACTCTGGTGGTACAGTGCCTACGGCATTTGACTGCTAACCTACTGTGGTTCAAACCCATCAGCCACTCCACAGAAGGAAGACCAGGCAATCTACTTTGTAAAAATTCACCACCCTGGAAACCCAATGGGGGTTGCTATGAGTTGGAATCGACTTGACAGCAGTGGATTGGACCCTATCCTACTTAAACACAGGGGAAGTTTGCTTGCCTTCATCTTGCCCCAGGAGCTCAGCAGCCACATTCAAAGCAGGGATACACTCACTATGAATCTGGATTGTTGCTGAACCTCTTCTATTCCTACTATGTTATGAAGGTCCAATGTGAGACATTTTTATGTAACCCCTGATCACAGCTGACATAACACTTTGAAGGTCTCACAAGGACTGGGAAGAAGACACTTCTTAGGGGACATCCTAATATGAGTAAGAGGGATTTAAACTGACATCTGAAAGGAAGGGAAAAAAACACCCTCACTCCTACCTAAGAACTTAACGTAAGCGTCACTGTGACATTATAGGGATGGGACCTGTAAGAATGAGTAGTTAGAAACTTTCAATTTAATGGCAAAATCCTGTGATGAACTTCTCAACAGACAGAATAGTGCATCAGAACAGACTGAGAAGGACTGCACTAGCACAGTGCATGGGAAATAGTTAATACCTGAAGAAGATGCCAGTGAACACAATGACCAAACACTGTGTGCTGTGCTTTTGAGAATATCATCTTATTACAATCTTCACAGTTATGAGCCTGCCACAATACTGGATAAAATTGATCCTTTCTTAGTATAGGCCACATCACTGGCAGAAAAAAGAGGTAGTAAAGCTGAATACATCAATTATATGTATCTACTACAAAATCTCCATCTGCTAAGAGATCAGTGTCTGAAAAATTAACTTGTATTCATTACAGTGTCATCCAAAAGAGGGAGAGGGAAAACAATTATTCCAGCAATTTCCCAGGAAGGAAGTGAAAACCACAAAATTACCAATGAGAAAATGAGAGTAATATGACTATGAACCAAGCAAACTCAGTGACTGATAACCAATATGGTTGATTAACTTGTGGGAAGGTAAAACAAGTCTCATCAGTGAAGCAAAGTGGGAACAAGGGACAGGACAAGGGGGTGATGGAGGTAAGCATTAATAAAAGTCTGGGGGTAAGAGCAGAATTGAGATAGGATTAGAGGGCCAGAAAACAGAGAAAACTAAAAGTGAGAATAGATGATTTATATAGGGATGGCCTTTCTACCTTCACAATCTCACAAGGTCAGTAAACACTACATTCCTCACCTTCTTTAAACTACCCAAGGCCCTCCATCCTTTCACGGAGCTGCCACTCCCTCCCTGCAAAATGCCAAAGACCTCTGAGGAGGGTCTGGGAAGGCTACTCACCTCCAATGCGTTCGGTGTCATAATATGCGTATCTCACTGTCAGAGGTGTGAACATCACACCCATGGTCCTCCCAGGGACACCCATTAAAGTGCTGGGGAGAGAGAAGGTCAAAGTAAACAGATGGCCTTGGAGAGGGTTTCTAGGCTGGAAAAGCAGTCATAGCAATGAGAAACAAGAGTATGGCCTCCAAGGTTCTGAGGTTAGAAGGCTGAGATCAATCACGTGAACCCTAGAGACCTCACGGGTACAAAAGTCACTTTCTCTCCTTAGTTCATTTCACACACAAAACCTTTGGCCTGTGAAGGGAACTCAGCTTTTGGACCTGGCCTGGTACCTTTATGAGGATTACTCCATACTCTGGACAACCTTGGTGATGAGCAGGATGGAAGGCTGGGTTTCCTTATGGAGCTTGCTGCCTATATACCACCCACATGGAAAGAAGAGACAGGGACAGGTCTCTTCTGAGACTAAGGCCTTCATCAACACCTTGGTTCACATAATGAACAGACAAAACTCCTACCCACCAACACTACTGCATTGGGGGCTAGAAATAATCTCACTATAGATGATTGTCTTTACTAAGTCAACCACACACTTTCAAGTGACTCTTGAGAAGTCTGAAATATCTGGGAAGAATAAGGAATCAGGTAACAACCAGAGCCTTGTGCTATAGCCCGCAAGGACTTGGCATCTACTATCTTTGTCTTATGCGTAATAATGAATGTGCTACATTAGTATCAGAAACAGAAAACAGTACAAAATTAAACAGGGTTAATGCACTAACAAATGCCTTCATTCTAATGGGAAGACACAATCCTTCCAACTCCCGCAGCAGCACCTTCTTCAGTATGCCACTAGGGCTTTTCTCAACACCCCCCTTCAAGGGGAATTTTAACAACCAGCAAGCTCAATGTGTCAAATGCTATTGCCACTTAACTCTGGGTCAACAGATACCCTCAAAATAAGGAAGTCTTCCTTTAATCTATACTAATGCTCAGTTCAAGGGATTAGGGGTAGCTCAGGAAACCAATGAACGTGGTGGAAAATCACGAAAAGAATACAAGTAAGGAATGACTGTGAACATCTGGTGTCTAGAAAAGACGACATTAAAGAAACATATAGAAGATGGAGGAACAGGCAGACAAGTGACACAGACCCTCTTCAACAAAGAAAAGAAAAACTAATTGACAGAGATACAAAAGATAATCCTGGAGCCCTGAGCTTTGACAGGAACTATACAGAAGTGGATTAGGCATCAACCAGTGGAAAAAAACCTGAACGAAAACAGTGAGTACAGACAGTCAGAGCTGCGGACTGTAAGCTACTCTGATGGGACCAATAGCCTGAATATTTCCAAGAGGTGCTGGGACCTGAGAATTGACCTAAAGATCAGTCCCGGTCACCAAGGGCTACAGAGATGACTGTGCTGGTGGCCTATGACTAGGAAGGGCAACAGTAAGGAGGGAGAAAACCTGAGCTGTTGACTTTCTGCTGTCCTGAGTGTGCAGACATTTTGATTGTTTACACACGGCGGCCATATTGGGTATTTAAAGTGACCAACGGCATAGCCATTTTGAATGCTTACAAGTAGTGGCCATTGTGGATATTTAAAGTGACCAATGGCACAGCCATTTTGAACCTTTACAAGTGGAAACCATTTTGGATTTTAAAGTGACAGCATTCTCATTTGGATTTCAGGGACCTAAGAATAGGCTCTGTTTGTCAAGGTTGGCAGGGACATGTGAGAGACTGACAACAGGAAAGGAGACAGGTGGTGAGTGTGTAAGTGCTGTCAACTAGTGAATAGAGGAGCACAGCATAGTACCCTGCTTGTGTAAATAATACACAAACAAAACAAAGAAAGAGAAAATCGTGGGCAAGTCATGCCAACATACAATCACCAATTAAATATAAACACAAAAACATCACAATGCCTCAGAGACAACAGAGCATCACAGTCCACACAAAGAAGCAAGATAAAAGCAGGAGAAACAAGGGACCAGGATACAGACCCAAAACACATCCCTGAGGAAGATGCAGGATTGGACCTCCCTGGTCAGAAATTCAAAAGAATTATATTTTGGTATCTTCAAAGGATTGAGAGACAGATCAAGGAAAACACAGACAAAACCCTAGAAGAATTTTGGAAGAAAATATAAGAACAAAATGACAAAATAAATGAAAAACTATAGAAATGATTCTAAATATACAGATAGAAATCCAGAAGATTAATACTAAATTGTCAGAAATAGATAACACATTGAAAGGGCAAAAGAGCAGAATTGATGCGATGGAAGACAGAAGTAATGAGATTGAAGACAAATACCTGAATACTTCTTCAGAAAGGGATCAATCAGAATAAAGAGCAAAACAAAATGAAGAAAGCCTAAGGTTCATGTGGGATACCATCAAAAGGAATAACCTACATGTCATTGAATTCCAGAAAAGGAACAGAAAAATAAAACCACTGAGAAAACTGTCCAAGATGTGTTGGAAGAGAACTTCCCTGATACGATGAAAGATGAGAATATATCCATTCAGGAAGTCCAATGAACCCCAAACAGGGCAGCCCCCAAAAGAAAATCACCCAGACATATAATCATCAAACTCACCAAAACCAAAGACAAAGAAAGAATCCTGAAAGCAGCACAGGAAAAACAAAAAGTTACCTACAAGCGGGAACCAATAAGACTAAGCTTGGATTTCTCGGCAGAAACCATGCAGGCGAGAAGACAATGGGATGGTATATATAAAACCCTGAAAGAGAAAAATTTCCAACCAAGAATTATGTACCCAGCATAACTGTCCCTCAAATATGATGGTGAAATTAGGATGTTTCCAGATAAGCAGAAATTAAGGGAATTTGTTAAAACCACACCAGCTGTACAAGAGATGCTAAAGGAAGCCCTCGGGACAGAGAAGCAACAACAGCCAACAACAACTGACCATTAACACACATGATAATATAACTCAATAATTGACAAACGAGGACAACTACAAACCAAAAAGAGGGAAAAAACTGTGTTGTTACAGAACTTCTAGATGGTAGGCAAGTCAAGACAACTGTAAGATAGAATGGACTGTTCTAAACTTGGGAAGAAAACTATAAATCACAGGGTAACCTCAAAGAAAAATGATAAACCTTCACATCAAAAGAAAGGACCAGTGTTAAGTATTCAGCAAATACTAAAACAATAGCAATGAAGGAAGTGATAACACGATTCATAAACAAAACAAGCTCAGCAAAGAAAATGATATGGAACAAAGAAATCGACACCATGAAAAAGCACCTAACAAAAGTTACAGCAACAAATTCATATTTGCTGATAATTACATATCTGGCAAGGGACTTAAGGAAACTTTCTTTGTTGGTTGCCAGGGGTGGGAGGGCAGGGGAGGGAATACCGGGGAAAAACAAAACAAAACAAAAAATGCACTGACCCATGTCACTTTTGTGTTGTGTATTTCACTGTACAAAAATTACATTTCAATAAAATGCATAAAAACCCAAACAAACAAACATACAGCTTCCTCAAATATCTAAATGGCTGTCATTTGAAATTGGTCAAGAGTGACAAGTAGAAACTTGAGGTAGAACTAAGAGTCAGTGAGTGGCAATTACAGGGACAGGTTTTGTTTCAGAGTAAAACTTTCCTAATGATAATTGCTGAGAGAGAAGGAATGGCTTCTTTAGGAGGCCTGGGGGGAGGGGGATTGGCAGTAGGAGAGTTATCCAGGCTGAACTAGATAGTCTGTTATGCCCCTGTAGCCCAAGACTGTGGTCACCTGACATAGGCCTTGATGCTCATGCGGCCACTCTGGAGGCTTGTGTCCACAGTGAGGTGAATGGGGTTGGGTGCCTCTCGGCTGTAGTACTCATGGATCAGCACAGAGTGCTCGGTGATGTCATGGCCTGTAGCATACCTGAAAATAGAGCATAGTCATGGAGGTAACTAACAGACTCATGCCTACACATGACAAACACCAAACTGGTAGCGGTGGCAGGGGTGTCTCTAGACACCTGACACCCCTATAAGAGTGATACAGTGATACCCAAAATGCCAAAAACAAGTGTTATAAATGCCCCTATTCTCTCCTCACTGAAAACTGTATCATATCAAGTAAAAGGCTGACTGTTGTTGTTGTTGTTGTTTGCCGTTGAGTCAGACCAGACTCATAGCAACCCCTCCTTGGGTTTCTGAGGCAGTATCACTATGGAAGTATATTGCCCCATCTCTAAGACCTCTTAAAAACTTCTAAGTCATCAGTAAGGCAAAAAACTTGCTCAGTAAGAGCTTACAATTCAAAATTAATGTTTTTGGACTCACAAGGGTTAGAACGGCCAGCAAAATATGCTGAATTCTTACTTTCTTCAGATAATATGGAGTTCCTAGGTTGCGCATATGGTTAACAAACTTGGCCGCCAGAGGAAAGGCTGGAGGTTGAAGTCCACACAGATGTGCCTTGGAAGAAAGGCCTTGCAATCAACAGACAGCTCACAGCCATTAAAAACCCTATGGACTACTCTGTCGGTGCTCTACTCTGACACAATAGAGTCACCATGGGTTGGAATCATCCTGATGGCAACTGGTTGGTTTTAGGGTAAGGTAATATACTTAAATACTGTCTCTAAGAGAGGGAGCACAATATCAATGTGGTGGCAAGAGACCACAGCAATCACTGGGAGACATTCCATCTCCTCCTACAACTTACCAGCCTAGGATGAGCTCATTTGGAGATACTTTCTTGTGCAATTCATACATGTTCTTCGCAAATTCCATGTCAACAGCCACCTGAGAAGGAATGCAGGAAAGGAAGCTAAGAAGTCAGAAGCCTATAGAGAAAATAAAAAGACACTAATCTCAAGCAGGCCTAGGAGAAGTATAACAAAAGCTCCCTGGGCAGTAGAAGCTCTAGTTATGAGCACAACATATTGTATGGTAGAGCTGTCTAGCAAATGAACAACCAGAGCCTGCAGAGGGACAGCCCAGATTCCCACTCACCTCATCTTCAGACTCATTGTGAGGCACCGAAAAGCAGTTGGTAACTTCCACTGAGTGCTTGTCGACAGTTCCTGTAAAAGAGAATCATTCACGTGTTATGTGATTCAAGGGCCCCGAATGGCCTCTGACCACTTTCAAATACTTTAGAAGGTGTCCTCAAAGTCAGTGACCACCGCACTGAATTCACTAGTTCCAAGTTCAGTCATGTGCATCAATGGGATGAGGATTCTCCAGGGACCTGAAACCTTGGAGCAACTGCCAACCTCTTCCCCTAACCATTACCAAATAGGATTTGGTCTTCCTTCACAGGATCTCCTTTTGTCTATCTGTTATGTTTCACTACCAGCCCTACTCCTGACCTTGATACATACACACACACACATATTTTTTTTTCCTCTACCTAAATTTTATTTCATTGCTGTTGTTGGGAATATACATAACAAAGCATACACCAATTCAATAGTTTCTGTATGTACAACTTTGTTGTTGCTGTGGTTATGTGCCATCGAGTTAGACTCGACCCACAGCGACCCCTCCTTGGGTTCCTAAGGCAGTATCACTATGAAAGTAGATTGCCCAATTTCCCTGCCGAGATGGACAACTTTAGTAACATTGATTCCATTCTTAAAGTTCAAGTAGAACCATTCTTCCTCTTCTTTTCTGAGTTGTTCACCCTCATCAACATAAACTAATTGCCTCCTAATCTTTTGAGTTGCTGTTGTCAATTTGATCCCATTTAGACTATCCTTAAAAAGCGTAATGTTCGAGGCAGACTTTTTTTTTTTTTAAACTAGTTAAGCTAAACTATATTTGGTTTTAAGAAGACTTCACAGCATATTTTTGGTTTAAGATTTAAAGATAACTCAGGGTAATAGTTTTAGGGGTTCACCCACCATCCATGGCTCCAGAAAGTCTGGAGCATATAAGAATTTAAATTCTGTTCTGAATCCCTTCCCGCCCTAGTTTGATTAGGAGTATGCTATGGAATCTTTGCTCAAAATGTTCAGTAATGATAGCCAGGCACCATCTAGTTCTTCTAGTCTCATGGCAATGGAGGTAGTTATTCATGGAGGCATTTAGCCACACATTCCATATCCTCCTCTTAATCCTAACTGTCTCCTTTTTCTTCTGTTGTTTCAAGTGAATGGAGACCAACTGTTGTGCCTTGATGGCCGCTTGCAAACTTTTAAGACCCAGGCAGTATGCAATGAACTAGGAGACAGAACACAAGCACTAAACACATATTAGGTCAATTAACAGGCATATCCCATGAAACTATGACCCTGAAAATCCAAACCAAGGAACCAAATCCTATGGTGTTTGGCTGTATACATATTTTTTTACTGTGGCATAGACATATATAATAAAACATTTGCCAATTCAATATTTTTTACATGAAAAAAATTATCTGTGTATTTCTCCATCTTGAGTTTAAGGTTAGAGTAGAGGTCATTTTTTTCAAACTTAATTCTAAGCTCTGATGGTGCAGTGCCTAAGGCATCTGACTGCTAACCAGAAGGCTGGCAGTTCAAACCCACCAGCCACTCCTCAGAAGGAAGGTTGGGCAATCTACTTCCATAGTGATAACACCTTGGAAACCCAAGGAGGGGGTCGCTATGAGTCAGATGTGACTCGATGGCAGTGAGTTAATTAAAAAAAACAACAACAACAACCCGTTTCTGGTACATAAAAAGGCATTAGTGACTTCATTTAACCAAATGAAGTATGTTTCTTGAGTTAATGTGTACCTGAGAAAATTTTAAGTTCCTAGTACGCAGAATCTACACTTCATAAGCACTGCCCATTTACACCCAGCACTGTACTATGATCTCCATCTTCTTCCAGAGGCTCACTGTAATATTTGGGACACTAAGTAATGCCTAAGGCACTTGACTGCTAACCAGAAGGCTGGCGATTCAAACCCACCAGCCACTCCTCGGAAGGAAGGTTGGCCAATCTACTTCCGTAGTGATACGGCCTTGGAAACCCAAGGAGAGGTCGCTATGAGTCGGATCCGACTCGACAGCAATGAGTTTGGTTTGGTTTAGAAGCATAAACCTTGGGTGAAGAATTGTTCCTTTAGTTACATTTTTCCACTGAGTTCAGAAACCTTGCCAGTGTAGATTACAAAGTAAGGAGTAAATTAGTGTTTGTTGAGTACCAAGTCAGTGATGTAAAAATTATTTGTTACAGCAGCTTAAAGCAGGGCAGTGACAGAATGCTCTCATGCTTAGAGAGGTTAAGAATGGGGTGAGGATGGGGGTATAGGATGAAGGAAAGGAACCTGGCAAATGTGTGGAACTTTAAAAAACAATGAGGCACAGCAGGGATGACTTTTGTGGCAAGGAGAATATAAAGCCTTGGTCTGAGAAAAGCCATGGCTGTTTGGGAGACAATGGATCAATTTAGTTTCTGTAAATACCATGTGCTACACCCACAAAGATAGAAGAATGTATGTGTGTTTGTTTAGGGTGGTGTAGTGGGTGGTCAGAACCCACCAGCCACTCCAGGGGAGAGGTAGGGCAGTCTGCTTCCACAGCCTTGGAAACCCCATGGGGCGGTTCTCTGTCCTATTAGGTTGCTATGAGTAGGAAAGGACTTAGTGGCAAGAGCTTTAGGCCTAACTTGATAAAGTTGAACAGTTACATGCCTTTTGTATTAATTTTGTTCTCACAAAGACTATGTCTAAAGTAGCACATAGCTAATATCTGGTGGAATTTACCTACAAATCTCATCCTTTTTGCACTACATTGTCTTCTAAGGTGTACGGACTGTTATATGTTCAAGAGTAAGAAAGAGAAATGATGCATGAGGACTGGAATGGGTCCTCAAAGATGTCAAAAACCTGTGATAAAATGAAATGGAAACGAATCTGTGGGGCAAGCAGTTTCGAGAACGGGGTTCATTATTAACAATACATCTTCGTTGTTTTTAAGTTTTTATAATGACTTTAACATAAAATATCTATTATCCAAACTAAGAACAGGGGCAGAGAAAAAACTATGATTTGATGGTTAAATAGAATCATAAGCAGATGAATGGCATTGTTTTTGTCCAAATGTAACAGAGACAACACTGGGAAAACACCACATCAGAAGCACTATTAAAGGAAACGTAGGGACAAAGCATCACGCTTAGAGGTTTCCAAAAAACCAACCAACCAACCAAACTCACTGCTCTGGAGTCAGATCCGACTCATAGCAACTCCTCCTTGGGTTTCTGAGGCAGTATCTCTACGGAAGTAGATTGCCCCGTCTTCATTCCGAGGAGTGGCTGGTGGGTTTGAACCACCAGCCTTCTGGTTAGCAGTCAAAAACCTTAAATGGGCTCCAGCCAAACTGGTTTAATTGTTGGGAGAGTTATCTTTTTACAGATGCCCCCACTCCCTTGCCAACTAGTTAGAAAGTTCTTTGTAAGCATCTGGAAAATAGGGACATTCACGGATAAGGAAAGGAAACGTAGTCACTGGGCTTAAGATTAAGAATTCCAGCTAAAACTCAGTCACTTGCCGGTTGGCATTTGAGCTCATTTTTGGTAGACTGGGGCTAATAATACTTAAGGTGAAATGCTAGGAATAAAATGCGTATTACTCGGACATAATTATTTATTCGATAATAACTACTCATATGTTTTATGTTACCCAAAGTGACAGCATACTCGCAAAGAGAAGAGAAACAGAAGGGATGGAGAGACAAGCAAGCAAGGTGGTGGCGGAAAGAAAAACAGGCAAGACGCCAGAAATGAAAGGGTAACGAGAAACAGGAGTAATAAATGGGAGGTGGGAGGGAGGAGAAAGAGAATATTAGTTTCCTCTCACCACTCACCCAACAAGGTCCCGATCACTCGGGCAGCGCCCTCATTGCGTCGCTCATAGCTGTCCACAATGGAAGCTAAAATGACCGGGTGCAGCCGGACCACACGGCCGCCAGGGAAGGGCCCTGGAAGAGCCGGACCAGGCGGCAGTGGCGCCGGGGTCTGCGCCGACGCTTGCACTGAGGCCGGGTTCTGCCCCGAGGCCGCGGTCGTAGCCGCTGCGGCGGTCGGGTCTGAGGATGAGGCAGGAGTTGGAGCCTGAGCCTGAGCCGGGGCTGGCGTCTGAGCCGGAGCTGGAGCCGGGGCCGGGGCCGGGGCCGGGGCCGGGGCCGGAGCCGGAGCCGGAGTAGCAGCGGGTGCTGCAGCTGGAGTTGCGGGAGGAACACTCACCGGTGGAGACGGCGTGGCCATCTTGGGGAAAGAGAAGGAGCTAAGAGAGGAAGGAAGTGGGTTGGTAAAGTTTATGACTACGATAGGCTGAATATGCACCTCGTGAACTAGATCTTTCCATCTATTGGTTACTGATACTTCTCAGGGCACTAAGATTTCCTGCTCTGTTTGTAAATTCTTCCGGAGTTTGTGTTATTGCTTTTGGTCCGATGCGCACTCGGTAAGAACCATGTCAAAAAGTTCCGAGTAAACTTGGGATGGCGTTGGGAAAAGAGCGAAAGCTCAACACAGTTTGCGCACATGCCGCCAGATGGAACCAGAGAGCAGCGCAAGGTCCCAATTCGTGTTTTCAGAACTAGATGGGAAACTGGATGTCAAAGTTCCATTATTAGCGCTTTGTTCTTGACCACATCATAAAGTGTCAATAGAGTGATTCATTCATTCAATAAATCTGCTGCAAGTTGTTGTTGTTGTTGTTATTTGCCGTCGAGTCGGCCCCGACTCATAGCGACCCCTCCTTGGGTTTCCGAGGCAGTATCACTACGGAAGTAGGATTG
>NW_006921601.1:4308260-4311687 GCF_000298275.1 Orycteropus afer afer | reverse complement strand
ACAACAACATGCATATGAAAGCTGGACAGTGAATAAGGAAGACCCAAGAAGAACTGATGCTTTTGAGCTGTGGTGTTGGCAAAGAATACTGAAAGTACCATAGACAGCCAGAAGAAGTAAGAAATAACCGGAATGTTTCTTGGAAGTGAGAATGGCCAGACTTCATCTCACGTACTTTGGTCATGTTGTCAGAAGGGATCATTCCATGGAGAAGCATATCATACTTGGTAAAGCAGCGGGTCACCGAAAAAGGGGAAGGCTCTCAAAGAGATGGACTGACACAGTGGCTGCAACAATGGGATTAGGTATAGCAAGGATTGTGAGGCTGGTGCAGCACTGGGCAGCGTTTCTTCTGTTGTACACAGGGTCGCTGTAAGTTGGAGCCAACTGGACCCCACCTGACAACAACTATATGCCAGGCGCTTTTAGGCACTTTGGATATATCAGTGAACAAAGACAAAGGTCCTTGGAATAGCTCACATTCCAGTGGGGAGAGAAAAGTAAGTAACTGTATAATATAGTTGTTAGGTGTAGTTGAGTCTATTTTGACTTATAGTGACCCCACATGACAGAGTATAACTGCCCCATGGGGTTTTCTAGTCTGAGTGGAGGGCAGTTAAGCACTTAGCTGCTAACTGAAAGGTTGGCTGTTCAAATCCATCCACAGCTCCATGGCAGAAGCAATCTGCTCCAGTAAAGATTATCCACTGCCATCCAGTCAATTTAGACTCATAGTGACTGGGTTTCCAAGACTGTAAATCTTTATGGAAGTAGATTGCCTCATCTTCCTCCCATGGAGAAGCTGGTGGGTTTCAACTACGGACCTTCTGGTTAGCAGCAAAATGCCTTATCCACTATGTTACCATAGCTCCTTCCATAAAGATTACAGCCCAGGACACCCAATGGGGAAGTTGTACTTTGTCCTTTGGAGTAGCTATGAGTCGGAAGCAACTCAAGGGCTCACAACAAAAATGACCACTACAATCATTACAGAGGCAGATCTCCAAGTCTTTCTCCCCGGAAGAAACTAGGTGGGTTCAAACTGCCAACCTTTTGGTTAGCAACCTTTGCATTAGCAGGGCACATTGTCCATATAATGAATTAAGTGTCGAATGCTGTAAACCAAAAACCAAAAAACCAAAGTCACTGTCGTGGAGTCAACTGTGACTCATAGCGGCCCCTTCTTGGTTTTTTGAGGCGGTATCTCTACGGAAATAGATTGCCCAGTCTTCCTTGCTGGTGAGTTCGAACCACCAGCCTTCTGGTTAGTGATCAGATGCCTTACGCACTACACCACCAGAGCTCCTAAATGCTGCAAGGACAAATACAAATTGAAAATAAGAGGTTTTAATTCTCCCTGTTAAAAATGAGGGAAATAAGTTGCCCCTCTTCCCCTATTGCTTCAGAATTCACTTTCTCCATAAAACCCATTTAATGTGGAGTGGATTCTGACTCTTAGCGAGTTTCCAAAAAAAAAAAAAAGACCCACCAAACTCATTGCTTGGGTTTTCAAGGAGGTGTCTCTATGGAAGTAGATTGCCCAGTCTTCCTTCCAAGGAGTGGCTGATGAGTTTGAACCCCAGCCTGCTGGTTAGCAGTCAAATGCCTTAGGCACTATACCACCAGAGCTCCTTTAGCGAGTTGAGCAAACTTTAATTGTAAATTCTTTCTCTATCTCTTTATAGGTAAATCAAAGATGTTTCCTAAAGGACCTGGAACCATCTCTTTTGAAATGTACTCATTACAGAAGATCACAACATTTCCTCCCAGTTTCCTGGAAGGAGATTAGCATAACTTCTAGTATCCTGACATAAAGATATTAGAAAATTAGCAATTTATCTGGAAAACATGAATGGAATGGGCTGTCTCAACTTAGCTATATAGAAGGTCAGATTCTTGTCTGTCTTTGCAATCTCTTTAGCAGATTGCCTGTGATGCAAAACACTCTGGTTTAATGCTTACTCGAAAATGAAACTTTTCTTTCTCTTCTGTATTTATGGAGAGGTTTTCTGGGTTGGGAGTAGGTTTTGTTCTTAATTATATTTCCCCAACAGTGCCACGAAAAACAAAAAAGTAGAGTAGCATGGGGGGGGGATTAGGACTTTTAGGGGCAGGGTAGGTCACAATGAGACGAGGCTGTGTGAAGACTTGAAGGAGTAAAGGGAGGTAGCAAACTATCCTGGGGAAGAGCAGCCCAAATAGAGGGAACCAAACCCAAAACCAAACTCACTGACACTGAGTTGATTCTGGCTCATAGTGAGTGACCCCTTTTGGGTTTCCGAGGAGGTAAAGCTTTATGGAAGTAGATTGCCCAGTCTTCCTTCCATGGAGTGGATGGTGGGTTTGAACAGCCAGCCTTCTGGTTAGCAGTCAAATGCCTTAGATATTACGCCACCAGGCAGGGTAAGGCCTGAAGGTAAGAGCAGGTCTGGCGTGCTTGAGGAGGCCATCTGGTGGCTGGAATATTAATATCAAGAGAGAGAGTAGCAGAAGATGAACCCCTAAGGAACGGATAGGAGGTGAATCATTAAGGATGTCCTTGGCCAAAGTGAGAACTTTGACTATTAGTCTGAGTTAGCTGGGGATTTATTATAGGGTTTTAAGCAGCTGAGGGTTCTGATCTGTCTTGGTTTTAAAAGAATCCCTCTGGCTGCTTTGAGAATCGTAGACAGGAGGGTGGTAGTGGGAGAGGGAGGTGATATAGGGAGAGCAAGGAGATCTGTTAGGAAGTTGCTGAGGTAACCTAAGTGAGAGATGATGGTGGCTGGGACCAAGGCGGTAACAATGAACGTGGTGAGAAATGGGCAGATTCTGGATATATTTTGAGGAGAGAGACAATGGGATTTTCTGAGAAATTGTAAGTAAGATGTGAAAGAGGATGAGTCCAAGTTTTTGTGCTGAGCATCAGGTAGAAAGAAGTCACCATCAATTGAGATAGTGAAAGCTACAAGGGGGACAGATTTTTTTGGGAAAGACCCGAGTTCATTTTTGTGTCTATTAGATGTTCAAGTGGAGCTGTAAAGTAGGCAGTTGGATATACTAGTCTGAACTTTGGAATAGGATTAAATGAAGCAATGCTTTATAAAGCCATTAGCACATGTCTGCTGTTATAGTAGTAATTATTGTTAAGTGGTAAACGCACTGCTGTTGAGTCAACTCAGACTCAGTGACACTATAGGTGTAGGACAGAATACAACTGCCCTCATAGGGTTTCCAAAGCTGTAAATCTTTATGGAAGCAGACAGCTGCATCTTTCTCCTGTGGGGCAGCTGCTGGATTTGAACCATCTACCTCTGGTAGCATAGTGGCTAAGACAG
The DNA here is from genome assembly GCF_000298275.1 of Orycteropus afer afer. Classification (NCBI taxonomy): domain Eukaryota; kingdom Metazoa; phylum Chordata; class Mammalia; order Tubulidentata; family Orycteropodidae; genus Orycteropus; species Orycteropus afer. Next base: position 4,308,370 of record NW_006921601.1, on the reverse strand, counting down.
TTGCCTGCTAATCAGACGGCTGGCGGTTCAAACCCACCAGCCACTCCTCGGAAGGAAGGTTGGGCAATCCTACTTCCGTAGTGATACTGCCTCAGAAACCCAAGGAGGGG
>NW_006921601.1:4292962-4307160 GCF_000298275.1 Orycteropus afer afer | reverse complement strand
CAAAGGATGAGGGACATGCTGGAGAGGCTGCCTGGCCTGTGGCCTCTCTTATGGTGCCTAGTGGGGGTCTGCCTCAGCCAAGGCTGGTCCCCTGACATCTCATGGGAAGAAGCCCAGAGGAGAGAACCAGCCCAAATGAGGAGGTGTTGTTGCACCAACCCAAACTCATAGGGCTGCCTGTCTACATGTTGATCTGTCTTGGGTGTGGACACTTCACTTCCAAACACACTTTCGCCTTTGTATCAATGACTGAGGGACCTTTCTCTCTGGAGAAGAACTGAGATGATGGATAAGTAATCAGATCAATTTTGAGTTGTGGAGAGCAGAGAAGTTGTGTGGAGCTCCTGCCAAATGACACTCTTTCTCCCCCAGAGAAGTGGAGGCAAAGTGATCTGCTTAGATTGTCAAGGCCAGAGCAGGGTTGAGGGTTGGAGGAATGGACACTGTTTGGAAGATGGACTGAGTCATCCATGGCATTGATCAATTATGTGTGGGTTGAGCTGAGCCCAGAGAGCTCATGTTGTACAAGAACCAGCTGGCCAGCTTTTGTGACTTCTTTCCACCCACATAGCCCATGGGCAGGAGAAGAAAGATCATTGGCGTGGTCTTTCCACAAAGCCAATTGGTGAGGGTGGTAGAGTGTGTAGACAGAGGCTGCTGGCTTTTCAGTGGCTGACTGAGGGACCCAGGGAGGCTGTTCCCTGGGAATGGGAAACTCAGAGGCCCTTGCATACAAATGTGTTGTGCAGGGATTAATCTGCGTTCCTGGCTTCCTGGGAAACATACTTGACAGTCCTGCCTGAAAAGACCAGGGTCACAACAGCCTGACTCATTAAGATTGGGAACTGTAGCTTCATTGGCTGAAATGAAAGGAGCTGAAGCTACAGCTCAAATTATGGAAGGACCACAAGGGGGAACCCTAAGCTAGTGCAAGTCTGCAGCATGTGTGAAACAATGTTGTTATGTGAAGTGGAGTTGGTGCAGACTCATAGCTACCCCTCCTTGGGTTTCTGAGGCAGTATCACTACGGAAGTAGATTGCCCAACCTTCCTTCCGAGGAGTGGCTGGTGGTTTGAACCTCCAGCCTTCTGGTTAGCAGTCAAGTGCCTTAGGCACTATGCTACCAGGGCTCCTGTGTGAAACATTAAAAAGCACCAAATCGGTTTCTATCCAGTCAATGCCAACTCATGTTGTGGTTATGTGCCGTCGAGTCGGATCCAATTCATAGTGACCCCTCCTTGGGTTTCCGAGGCCGTATCACTATGGAAGTAGCTCACTCAACCTTCCTTTTGAGGAGTGGCTTGTGGGTTTGAACAGCTAGCCTTCTGGTTAATAGTTAAGTGCCTCAGGCACTACCCTACCAGAGCTCCCTGCCAATTTATAGTGACCCTGTAGGACAGAGTAGAACTAACTGCTCGATAGCGTTTCCAAGGCTATAATCTTTATGGAAGCAGACTTCTCCATCTTTCTCCTGCTAAGCTCCTTTAACAATAGTTATTAAGGCCTAATTTGGGGAAGCTTTCCTCCAGAGAAAGTTTGCTTCTGCTTTTTCTGACAGGATTCGGGTGGGAATGAGGTCACCAAAGGCTTTTTTGTAAGATTTTAACTTAGAAAGGATGGTCATGCTTAGCTTGCCCACCTCTCTGCAGTTCTGAAATTCAATGTCCTCACATTAGTGTTGCTGTAGGCATTTGGTTGCAGGCCCATGTCACCCTTCGTTAAGGATGCTGCCAGCTTCTGGCACCTCTGCAGTCTCAGCTCCTGGCCTCCCTTGCCCTGGCTTCAGGATACTCTGCTCAGGCTCCTCCCATCCTCTAGAGCCCTGCCTCCTGGCTATCAGCCTTGGGCCCTTCAGACCAGCTCATGTTTATTCCTTTGGCAGAGGGAGTGAGTGGTCCCTGCACACTTCTCTTACTTCTGTGAGATCAGCAATGCCTCAAAGAGAGTGTCTATTACATGGTCCAGTAGACAAGTGGGAGGTTCCAGTGTCAATTATGATAATTTAGTGATCAGAACTCATTTTAATTTTTTTAAAAAATTTAATCAGTACTGTTGTAGGTATTGCTATCAAGTCAGTTCCTACTCAGGGACCTTATATAAAACAGAATAAAATATTGTGACACCTTAATGATCATTAGGAGCTCTGGTGGCATAGTGCCTTAAGGCATTTGACTGCTAACCAGAAGGCTGGTGGTTCAAACCCACCAGCCACTCCTTGGAAGGAAGATTGGGCAATCTACTTCTGTAGTGATACTGGCTCAAAAACCCAAGGAGGGGTCGCTGTGAGTCAAATTGTCTCGACGGCAGTGCGTTTGGTTTTTAATGATCATTGGTGTGTTTGGGTCCATTGTTTTGGCTAGTGTCAATCCATCTCATTGAAGGTTTCCCTTGTTTTCACTGACCATCTAACTTACCAAGCATGATGTCCATTTCTAGCAACTGATCTTTTCTGATGACATGTCATTCTCTCTTCTAAGACGCATTCTTGTATTTCTCCTTCTAAGACTGATTTGTTTATTCTTCTGGTAGTCTGTGGTATATTCAACATATTTCAACACCTCAGTTAGAATACGTCAATTCTTCTGTCTTCTTGTTTTATTATCCAGCTTTTGAATGAATATAAGGTGGTTGAAAAGACCATAGCTTGAGTCAGGTGCACCTTAGTCATCAAAGTGACAAATTTGCTTCTTAAAATATTAAAGAGGTCTTTTTCAGCAGACTTATTCAATGGAATACATCACTTGATTTCTTGACTGATGCATCCATGGACATTGATTGTTGATCCAAGTACAATGAAATCTACTTTAATCAACATTCCCACCAAACCAACTGCCATCCAGTCAATTCCAACTCACAGCAACCCTATGGGACAGGGTAGAACTGCCCCATAACATTTCTAAGGCAGTACATCTTTATGGAAGCAAATTGCTTCATCTTTTTCCCATGGTGCCACTGGTGGGTTGAATCACTAACCTTTTGGTTAGCAGCTGAATGCTTTAACCACCACTGCACCACCAGATCTCCTTTTAATTAATCTAATTGAAGTATAATTTATATTCAATAAACTGCTGTACAATAGTGTGTAGCTCGATGGGTTTTGACAAAGATGTATTCACCACTATAGTCAAGACACAGAACACTTCCTTCACCCAAAAGTGCCCTGTGCCCCTTTCCAATAACCCCACTTCACCCCTGGCCATAGACCACTTTAGCTTTTGTATTCTAGAATTTCATAAAACTGTAAGAATACAGGGAGCTCTGGTGGTGTAGTGCCTAAGCATTTGACTGCTAACTAGAAGGGTGGTGGTTCAAACCTAACAGCCACTCTTGGGGAGTAAGGTTGGGCAATCTACTTCCGTAGAGATACTGCCTCAAAAACCCAGGGAGGGATTGCTATGAGTCAAATTGACTCAACAGCAGTGACTTTGGTTTGTGGTTTTGGTTGGAATAATACAGCGTATACTCTTTGGTGTCTGGAGTCTTTCATACAGGTAATGTTTTTAAAACTCATCCATGTTGTTGCATGAATCAGTGGCTCATTCCTTTTATTACTTGGAATGCTAGACTGGAGAGGGAACCCTGAGCCTAGAGTTACACTGCTACTTGGTGTTCCTTAGGCCTCTGTACTCTGCTGTGAGTAATTAATATGGATTATTAATTACTGTGTGTAATTCATATGGAGCTCCTTTCTCACACATACTGTGCATTTAGGATGTTATTAACTGTTAACTTACAGCCTTATATCACAGTGAATCTCTGTCTGACTGACTAGCCCTTCCTAATCTCTGCTTACTATTCTCTGTCTTCAATTCCATTTCTTGTTTATAGGTGTTGTCTTTCATAACAGGTTCTGATAATGATCTTTGTCATCTCTCTTTGATCAGGTTTCACCTTCATCCTACAGGTGATATCTCACCCTTATCCTGTATTTGGCCTCTTTGGGTTTTGCCTTACCACACCTGGTTTCATCTCATCACATATCTTTTTATGCCAGTACAGGCTACACCCTCATTAAGTTTACCTCAGTTCTGTGAGCTAGCCCCAGAGAGGCAGCCCCATGCAGGCCATAGCACAATGCATTATACCTGAACACAGAGATGTATTTGAGGGCCTAAGCATGTAATTTATCCCAGGGACTCAGGAACATGCTGTAGGAAGCAAACACCAGACTTTCCCAGCTTTATGGATCACCACCACAATTTTTTCATGTGTATTGCAAGCCTGCCTGTTCTTCTGACCTCTGTCTTGGTGGAAGGGCCCCAGACTTCCTAGCAGTGGTCAAGTCACTGGGGAGGTTAAAGGCCTTTTTCTCCTCCAAGGAGATGTGGCAGTTCTCTGAGAAAAGATAGCCTCTAGCAGCAGAGAGAGATATGCCTCCAACACATGACTGTGGGGCCACTGGCTTAAGAGGCTGTTCTGGTTACCTAGTGCCACTCTGACAGGAAATATACCACAAATGGGATGGCCGCAGCAAACAGGAGTTTATTCTTACAATTTGGAGACTTTAAGTCCAAGTTCAAAGTGCCAGGCTCTAGGGGCTGAGTGAAAGCCTCTCAACCTTGGGGTCCAGCTCTGCCTCCTGTTCCCGGCCCACTGGAACTAGAGGCATTTCTTCACTCAGACAGCTATTGGCTGCTGAGGCTGAGAAGCCCCAAGGGTGACAAGTAAAAAGGCACATCCTGATGTTACCAACCACATGACAGGCCATTAACTTAAGTCCATTGTAAGTCCCAAGGTTGGCAGAGCATAGCAGGCTGCTGAGCAATGACACAGCTGTGTGCGGGATCCAAGCATGCCACAAGCTAGAGACCATTCCCAAGGCTTCTCCTTAAATACAGGAAGCAGACCACATTCCCAAAGGCAGCTACTCAGCTGCTTGTGGTAAATCCCACCATGGAGCTGATTGCCATTCTCATCATGGGGAATAACTACCACCAGCTGCCCAGCCACTCAACCAGGCCCAGCCAAATTGACACACAGACATAACTACCACAGAGGCCCTTTAACTAACCAAGCCATGACGATCAGATCTGAGAAAGGTGTAAAACAGAAGATATTGACCGTTGTGAGGGCCTGGTGGCACCATCTCAAAGGTCCCCTTATATAGAAGAGTCTGAGTTCGACTACTAATCTGAAAAAGGTTGGCAGTTCAATCCCAGCCAGTCACACTGTAGAAGAAAGGCCTGGAGCTAGGGTGCCATAAAGATTGCAGCCAAGAAAACCCTGTGGAACAGTTCTGCTCTGTCACACTTAGGGTTGCCATGAGTTGGAACTGACTTAATGGTAACTTTTTTTTTCCCCCTAATGTACTTGGGTATAGGCTTTTTGCCTGTGCTGGGCAGAAGGAAGCTTAGAAGCAGAAGAGCAAAGTTATGTACTCAACTTTGTGTTGGTATCTGCTTCCCTGGGTGGGGGCAGAGCATGATAAAGGCAGGGCACTCTAATAGCTTCAATTCCTCTACAATCTTTCTGGTTACCCTTGTTTCTTGAGGTTTGCTATCAAGAAAAACCCCGTGTGTAGAATGAGTGAGTGTGTGTGCATATGCATGAGTGTGTGTGTGTGGGTATGTGTATGTGTGAAACAGAGAGAGAGAGTCATAGATGCAGCTAGCTTCATCTCTTTCTTTTTCTGCCCATTTCTGTATGTCTGTCTGTATCTCTCCTTTGGCTGTTTACATCCTTTGGTCTCTGCCTTTTTTGTACCCACTCTTCTTTTGGGGACTAAGTTGCTCTATTCTCAGTTCTGGCCACAACCGGGCTACGGTTTAAAGGAAGGCAGGTGCAGTGTAGTAAATTACATACTGTAGCTTTTTTTAGCCATAAGTCTTTGTAAACTCTGTGGTGGAATTTGCCCTGAGCAACTGATTCACTCCTGATTGTTAAAGTTATCCACCTGGGGTATTTCTGTTGCGAGGAGCACAAAGTAATTTTCTGGTAAGTTCACTCTCTCTCAGGTGTATAGAATTCTGATGTTGGGATTGGTTAATTTGCCACTCTGCCAAGCTCAAAAGGAGCCCTCCTAGAGGCAGAAGAAATTTCTCACTGCCAGCTGGGAGATGTGAGAGACACGCAGTGCCAGGAGAGAGACACCACAAGACATGCAGGGCCGGGAGAGGGACACTGAGAGACACGCAGGCCAGGGAGAGAGACACTGAGAAGTAGCAGGGCTGGGAGAGAGACTGAGAGAAACTGAGTGTGTTCCTGAACTTGAATTGGAGCCTGTTGCTTCCCTAATAAACCCCATAATCTGTGAGTTCTGTGTGGCCACTGCAGTGAATTATCGAACCCAGCAGAGAGGTGGTACGTACTGTGGGAGGAACGGTTGGTGCCAGCGTTGGTGAAAGGGTTGGAGGGAGGCAGCATGTCTAGCCTTGCAGGAATAGGCCTTGGGCTGCTGATAGTGATTCTGTCTTCCTCTTGTGTGGTTAGAGGAGGGCAGAAAATGTGGCTTCCTTGCCCCTTTAGCAGGAGGCTTAATTTTATCTCTTGCCTTCTCCCTCCAATCAAAATTTGTTCTTAAGCATCTCATTTCTACTTTCTTCAGGTGTGACTCAGGGTGGTATCTGGACCTGCAGTTTTCCAGAGGAGGCAGACCTGCAGCTTCACAGTGAGTGGTCTCTTTATTCTCTCTGCTACTCTATTTATGTGGCTATGTCTTCATTCTGTTTTCTGTTTTGGATCTTTACTGCCTTGTTGCTGTCTCCAGCCTCAGGTTGGCTAAGGCTCTGAGGAAAGACAAATAAGTTCCCATTCCTGCCCATTTCTATATGTCTGTCTGTTGAGAAACAGGTGAGGGAGGCCTTGAAGAAGGAGGATGGTACACAGGAGAGAAGACCCCAAGCAGTCACCTCATAGCTTCTCTCTTCAACTATTCATTGCCCTCTTACTCTTAGGGGACTCTTACTTAGACTCCATATTGAACAGAAGGACCACAAGACACAACCCCACTTATCTTCTTACTACAAAACTCACACACCTGCCTTTCTTTGTTAAGAATGTTCCCTTCCTTCTCCTGTTAAAGGCTTATCTTTCACCTTTGTATCAAATCCTCATTCAATCCACATTCTTGATTCCCTCCTCTGGTACTTCTTTTTCTAATGTGTCACCTTTATTGACTCTCTTTCCTCAGCAGTCAACTATATTATGCTCTTTCCCACATTAAAGAAAACCTCTCTTCACCCCACATTTCCTATGTCACCTTGTTACCTTTCTATTGCTTTTTGTTGCCAAGCTTTCTGAAGGATTTGTTTTATACATATTTCCTCTACTTCCTTAGCCCCATTCTTTCTTTGTTGAATTAACTTTTATTTTATCAAACATTGTGGTGCTGTGAATTACTTGGTATGGATTTTCTACCCGTAGTCTCTGTAACTCCTACTGGATCATTGGGTGGTACTGTGCAAATAAGGTGTGTAGGACTCTGATGTTGGGATTGGTTAGTTTTATCACTCTGCTAGTCTCGGAAGGAAGGTTGGGCAATCCTACTTCCGTAGCGATACTGCCTCGGAAACCCAAGGAGGGGTCGCTATGAGTCGGGGCCGACTCGACGGCAAACAACAACAACAACAACAGGCTTAAAAGGAGCCTTCCTAGAGACATAGAGGGGGACTTCATTGCCATCAAGAAAGAAGAGGTAGAGGTGAATTAGGGTGAATCCTTGGACCTGAGATACTTGCTTTGGACCTCCTCAGCAGAGACTCCTAGCAGAGAGAGATGCCCAGCAGAGAGACGGTTGCAGGGGAACCAAGAGGCACGAGACAGAGCAGCAGGCCTTCCAGCCTACGGAGCAAGAAAGCTATGGGCCCTTGGGCAGGAGGCTTGCTTGGGGAGTGACATGCACCTAGGTGTACCTATTGGCAGAGCTAAAAGAGATCTGTCCAAGCAAGAAAGTCAGAGGCCAGGCCAAGAAGCCAAAGGCCAGAGAGCTGTGTCTGAGGGCGCAGCAGAGGGGAGACTGTCCTGGTCAAAGAATTGTATCCTGAGCTTGTTCCTGAACCTGAATTGTAGCCTGTTACTTCCCTAGTTCTGTGTGGGCATTGCAATGAATTATCAAACGCAGCACAGAAGTAGTGAGTGTGGTGGGACGGGTGGTTGGTATCAGAATTGGTGAAAGGCTGGAGGGTGACAGCATGTCTGGCCTCATAGGAATAAGCCTTGGGTTGCTGATGGTGATTCTGTCTTCTTGTAAAGTTAGAGGAGTTCAGAAGATGCTGACCCCATGCCCTTTTGCAAAGATGCTTGTTGTTGTTGTATTAAAAGTCAATTAATATTAAAAAGCTTATGTACTTCAGCCTGAATTGTAGGTGAACTTCTTAAATTATTTGAACAATTTAACTAAAGCTAATTGTTTTAGTTGAAACCATCCAGGAATTTCTGGTGGGCCCTTGTAGTACTTATTTGTGTGTCATCAGAATTAGATTGGAAAATTTTACTCAGAAAAAGAAAAAAAAGGGGTATGAACAAACACAGTGGTTCCCTGCTCTATCCTTTTTCACTTCCCCTCAGTCTTTCATCCCTGAGGGAGATTTCTCAGAAATCTACTTTAGATTTCTGTTTCTTACATGTCTGCATTTCTAAACAGTATATATATACTACTACTTTTTGATTAATCAATTTTAGGCATTAACTAAAAACCAAAAACCAAACCAACTGCCAGAGAGTCAGATCCGACTCATAGTAATCCCTCCTTGGGTTTCCGAGGCAGTATCTCTACGGAAATAGATTGCCCAACCTTCCTTCCGAGGAGTGGCTGGTGGGTTTGAACCACCAGCCTTCTGGTTAGCAGTTAGATGCCTTAGGTACTATGCCACCAGAGCTCTAGGGACTGCCTATTCCAGGCCACAAGCATTTAGCTCGTCCGCCATCATCTTTTCAATATGATTATTTTACAATTTTAGTTAGATCAGTGCTCAGTGGTTACATCATTATTCCTGTGTAAACATTATCCACACCTGAGTATTGTACTTTACTATTATGTTCCTTTTCTTTTGTTTTGCTTTTCCTAGAGTTAGTAAAGAAACTCTGGTAGCGTAGTGCCTAAGGCACTTGAGTGCTAACCAGAAGGCTGGCAGTTCAAACCCACCAGGCACTCCTCAGAAGGAAGGTTGGGCAATCTACTTTTGTAGTGATACCGCCTCGGAAACCCAAGGAGGGGTCGCTATGAGTCAGGGCCAACTCGATGGCATATAACAACAACACCAACAGAGATAGTAATTGCTTATTGTAGTTCCTATCATGACTTAAACTTGTCTCCTTCTCTTAGTCAGATGATATCAGGATTGAAATCCTGTGTGTGGCTGAGTCCATGAAACTGATGTGTAAGGGCCAGTGGGATGATGAGTATAGATTTTTTACATATTTGCCATACCACAGCATTGCCAGCAAATATGTACCAGAACTGAATAGGGCCAGATAGTCAGAAAAAAAAAGTCTTTTTTTTTTTTTTTAATTTAAAAATAAATGTTTTTAATCCAAAGTGTTTAGGAAGGCAGACAGGGCCTAATAAACAATGCGTATAGGAGGGAGGGAAAGAAGGAGCATTCAGTACACCCACAAACCTCCCTATCTATACGCCTACACAGTAACACGTTATCTGACAAAGAGGCATAGAGGGAAAGGAGCATTCCCCTGCTACGTCATTGCTCACATTGCTTGGGACTCTGTACACAGGCCTCTTCTCTTGGTCTCCATGCAGCAGCTTGCCAAGTACCCAAAACACAGGGTGGCTGAGGTGCCTTCAGATTGCTCTTCTCTCCCTGAGGGCCTCTCCTCTGCTCCCTTCTCCAGATCACTGTCTGAACCTGACTCCACACCCTGATCACCATGGCCCTGGTCCGTCATGATCCCCAGGAGGCATTGCTGTATGCCTTGAATGACCTTGAGGAGAAAAGCTTCAAGACATTAAAGTTCTACTTGCAGCACATGACCCTGCCTGATGGTCATCGGAAGCTGGCCCGAGGGGAACTGGAAGGCCTCCATCCGGTGGACCTGGCATCTCGCCTCATTGAAATGTATGGAGCCCACAAGGCTGTGAAAGTGGTGCTTCAGGGCTTGAAAAAGATGAACCTGTTGGAACTTGTGGACATGCTCAGTCTTGTTTGTCTGAATGGTGAGTGTGGCAGGGGAGAGAGGAAGTCAGGATGCCCCTTTCCATGGCATTTCCAGAGAGTCCAAGTAATGTATGCCTTCTCTCACCACTGCCCTCTGACTGCCTGAGGAAACCTCAATGCTCCAATGTCTAGGTGCTATCCAGCTGAGGTCTCTGACAACTATTGGGTGGAAGCCACAAGCCGAGGGTGAGGACTTATTTGTAGAGAGACTACAGTATCCAATAGTCATGATATTTCTCTCCCTGTCCCCTCCAGTTGTAGTGTCAGAGAAGGGGACAGTATGAAAAAAGGGATTTAGAGATCTGGGATGGCATTAGTAAAAGGGATTTCCACTAACCAGAAGAAATGGCATTAAGACATGTGAGTCAAGCCAAGTTTGTAGCTCCTCTCCTGGCAGACAGCTCAGGCTACTTCTCATGGAGGGCCATCTTCTCCTGTGCCATTAATGGTTCAAAGAATAGTGGACTGATGTCACCCTAGAGAGTGGGGTGGACATAGAACCTGAATTGCCTCTCATCTCTTCTGGTAGATACCGGGAGATCTTGTGGTACCTCCGCTCCCTCCCATAAGCCTCCTTTCCTCCTGAGAGCTCCTATGACATAGAAATGGGAGGGTTCGGTAGACTCAACATTTGTCCCAAAGATGGTTTATGTTTAGCATCTGGCCCAACCAAGAACAGGTTATTATTATCTCCCCATACCCCAGCTTCCCTTTCCATCCCTTATCTTGTTCTTCACATCTTCAAATGGGAACATTTCATATGAACACTCAGTCCCCATTCTCACATAAAGACTTTCAGACATACACATACTCTTATAAACTCACACTTATAAATACACACTAACACGGCTTCCCTACATGCTTCCCTAAGCACACTTACATGAAAAAATGTGAATACAAACATTCACTCACACCCTCCAAATATCCACATACACAAAACACACTGTTGCACACTCATACAGGTGTGCACATATGCAACACAGATGCACATACACACATAGAGTGGTCCCTTCCCATGACACCAGAATTGTAGTCTTCAAGGTGATGCAAACTAGAGAGCATGGAAGATGAGTCAAAAAGACAGAGTCTCGAGTTTAAAGGGCCCATTTTGTCCTTTATATTTTCCATATCATCATCTAATAACCCACTTGTCTGGCTTAGATTACAGAGAAATATACCGAGAGCATGTGCGCTGCCTAGAGGAGAAACAAGAGGGAGTCAATGGCAGCATCCACCAACTGCTCCTGATGGCCAAGCCCAGTTCAGAGAGCTCAGAATCACTTACTTGCCCTATCCTGGAGCAGGAGGTCATGGTGAAAGATCTGTTTGGTTCAGGGGAAAAGCCCCACAAGTCCACAGTGGTGCTGCAGGGGTCTTCTGGCACTGGAAAGACAACACTGGCAAGAAAATGGTACAGGACTGGGCCACTGGTACCCTGTTCATAGGCCAATTTGATTATGTCTTTTATGTGAGCTGTAGGGAAGTGGTTCTGCTGCTGGAGGGCGAGCTGGACCAGCTCCTTTTCTGGTGTTGTGGGAATGATAAAGCACCTGTTGAAGAGATTCTGAAGCAGCCAGAGCAGCTCCTGTTTATCCTGGATGGCTATGATGAGCTGCAGAGACCCTTTGCTGAGAGATTGATGAGGCCAATGTCAAGTCCCATGGAGGACCTGTTGCATAGTCTAATTAGGAAAAAGAAACTTTCTAAGTCCTTCCTTTTGATCACAACTCGGCCCCTGGCTTTGCAGAATCTGGAGCGCTTGCTGGAGCAACCACACCATGTCTGTATCCTAGGCTTCTCTGAAGAGGAGAAGAGAAGGTATTTCAGCTCCTATTTCATGGATGAAGAGCAAGCCAGAAATGCCCTTGGCATTGTACAAAGAAATGATGTTCTCTATGAGGCATGCAAAGTCCCAGGCATTTGCTGGATGGTCTGCTCCTGGCTCAAGGGACAGATGGAGAGAGACAAGGTAGTCTCAGACATACCCAGTAACATTGCTGAAATCTACATAGCTTATGTGTCTACCTTCCTGCCACCCTTGGCAGCTGAGGGAATCCAGGACCAGAAGTTCCTGTTTGAAGAAGAATACCTCAGGAAGCACAATTTCGATGGGTCCTGCCTTGCTGCTTTCCTGAGCAGCAGTGATTACCAAGAGGGGTGTCACATCAAGAAGTTCTACAGCTTCCGCCATACTAGCCTCCAGGAATTTTTTTATGCCATGTCCCACCTGGTGAAACAGGAACATGGCAAGCTGAAGAAGGAGTCCCGCAGGGAATTAGAAAAGCTTCTGGATACAAAGAATGAGGATATGACCCTCAGTATGCAGTTTTTATTGGACATATTGAAAAACGGGAGCTTCTCAAAATTGGAGCTAAAGTTCTGCTTCAAAATTTCTTCCTGTATGTTGTAGGAGCTGAAGTATTTTAAAAAACAGCTGGAATGTATAAAGCATAGGAGCACCTGGGACTTGGAATTCTCCTGGTGTAGGTCTACAATCAAGAACCTAGTGAAGGGTGTTCAGATGACTGACGTATCACTTAAGTTGGCACGTTCAGATGTAGGGCAAGTCCACACAAGGCCCTCATTTTCTATCAAAAACAGCTTGAGAAAAGGGCTGGAAGAGGAGCAAAAAAGTCCTCTTGTGGGCAAAGAAAATATAGCAGGAACACAAAAAGGGGCTTCTAATGGAAAAGACAAAGGGACAAAGGAACTAGAAGTAAGGAACTTAGGAACAGTTGAATAGGAACGCACAGAAATGGAGACAATAGAGCTGAAGGGTCAGAGGAAGAGTGAGGTGGAGAGACAGGCGCATTGGGGGAAAGACAGCAAAAAAAGAAGGGAGAGATGAGAGGTTAGGTTAATGGATTCTAGAAGGAGTAGAAAGACAGAGGAACAAATAGAAAAGAGAATTAGGTATATACAGAGGATTAGAAGATGTAGAACAACCACATTTGCTATTAATGGGCTATTTCATTATTTAGCTGTTTATAACCTCTTACAATGCAGAATCCAGTTTGGTAATTTATCTGAAAGTGAGTTTTGGGTCTATGAGAGGTGGGGAAAAAAAATTCCGTTTTTTCCAATTTAGAAATTCAGTTGTTTAGAAAAACACCATTATTGAGGGCAATAATACAGTGTCGTCTTTCCCATATATCATGTGCCCAATTGGTATGGATCTGTTTCTAGAATCTATTCTATTCCATTGGTTAGTTTATCTGTCCTCCTTCCAATATCACACTCCTTTTCCCTATGTTTTCACTTGAACCTAGGGAAACCCTCACTGGGATTAACGACATAACAGCTATAACAATGGACTCAAACATACCAACAGTCATGAAGATGGCACGGGACTAGGCAACATAATTGTTCTGTTATACATAAGGTTGCCATGAATTGGAAGCAACTTATTGGCAACTAAAATCTACAAAGACAACAACATAGCATTATATTTAAAGTGGGTTTTTGTAGACTGCATGTAGTTGGATCTTATTTAGTTCAGTCTGACAATCTCTGTCTTCGGAACGCTATACTGTATTTAGACCATATACCTTTTTTTTTTTTTTTCCAATACTGTATATTGATTGTGTCAGTATTTGGAAGATTTGTATAATACAGTCAACCAATACTTTCCAAAAGAGGATATTCAAAATGCAAAATAGACAAATGGATTTATTATAATAGTTGTTATCAGGTGCCTTTGATTCAGCTCTGACTCACAGTGACCCTATTACAACAAAACAAAACACTGCCTGCTCCTGTGCCAGCCTCACAATGCTTGCCATATCTGAGTCCATCATTGGTGCCACTATGTCAATCCATCTCATTGAGGCCTTCCCCTTCTTCGCTGACCCACCACTTTACCAAGCATGATATCTTTCTCCCGGAAATGGTCCCCTCTGACAACAAGACCAAAGTAGGTGAGATGAAGTCTGGCCATTCTTGCTTCCAAGGACCATTCCGGCTGCACTTCTTCCAGGACAGATTTGTTCATTCTTTTTGCAGTCCATGGTACCTTCAGTATTCTTCATAAACACTACAACTCAAATGCATCAACTCTTCTTCAGTCTTGCTTATTCACTGTCCAGCTCT
>NW_006921601.1:4278982-4289179 GCF_000298275.1 Orycteropus afer afer | reverse complement strand
GTTTGTTCCCCAGCCACCGTGCACAGTCTTCATGCAGTCCCTGGCTAGTAGGGTGATTTTTGGGTTAATTCTTAGATCCTATCGCCACTCGGGAATCTCCAAGCCCTGTCGTCTGTGCTGTCAGGGTCACTCAGTCCGCTGCCAGACTGCAGCTCCGTGTGTCTCCTTTTTTGGTATTTTCACGCAAATTCTCCTGCTAGTTGGGGTTTAGTCCACTTTTGTATCCTTCCCTTCAAGGCTCAGGGGTCCAAGATTATTTTCTGTGTCTGTGTTAATTGGTTTCCCTTTTCTTTGTTGAAGAGCGTCTGTGCAGTCCTTCTGCCTAGTCTGCCATCTTGCCGGAACTCCTAGACCATATACGCTTAATGTAATTACTGATATTGTTGGATTAGAGTCTACCAACTTGCTAGTTGCTTTTCATTTTTTCCATCTGTTATTTAGAGCTGTGGTCTTTTTTACTTCTTTCTTTTGAATGCTTTTTAATGATTCAATTGTATCTCTACTATTGGCTTATTATTTACACCCTACTTTAAAATTTTAGTGGTTACCCTAGAATCTAAAATATATGTTTAATTAATCACAGTCTACCATCAACTAATATCAGACCATTCATGTGTTGTGTAAGAACCTGACAGCAAAATACTTCTATTTCTTCCCCCAACTTTTCTGCTATTTTTGTTACACATTTTCTTTTGCATATGCTATACCCACATGAGTCGGAATCAGCTCAATGACAGTGGTTTGTTTTTGGTTTTTAATCACCCACAATACATTGTTATTATTTTTACTTTAGAGTTGTCATTTAGAGGAAATATGAGCAAGAAAAAAATGTATTTTGTCTTTATCTACATCTTAGCCATTTCTGGAAATCTTTATTTCTTTCTGTATATCTAACTTTTTGTGTGGTCTAATATTCCTACTGTCTGATGAACTTCCTTTGACATTTCTGCTGGTAATGAATTCTAAAGGCTTTTGAGAAACCATGAAAACATTATTTTGACCCCATTTCCATGGCAATGTCAGTAAAATGGGATATAATAATCTTTGAAAGTTCTCTCATCTTTGGAACACTTTGACTCTCTAGTCAGAAGCGTTGCACAATTTGCAAATTGTATATTAAGTAAAATTCAAATTAATTTATAATATTGGCTTAATGTGATTTTTGTTTTAACAAACTCATCACATAATTCTTCTTCCTAGTTTTCTCTAGTCTCTGAAGCTCCCATGTTTCCTGATTGTTATGGGTTGGGTTCTCTAGGAAGCAGACTCTGAGATGGAGATTAGTTGCTCTTGGGATCAACATTTGTGGACGTGAAGTGAAGAAGCCAGGATTCAGCAGACGAAGAAGCTGACTGTGAGGCAGATTCATCAAAGGCCTCAACTGACTGAAGCTGGAATGACTGCTCAGAAACATCTTGAACTGCAGAGAGGGGGCCAGGCTCCTAAACTCAGCTGTTGATCTGTCGGTGGACACACTGTTCCCCTAAATCCTTACAGGGGTTTACAATTCAGAGCTTTCGTCTAATGGCATTTGTAGCATCTTCATTCCTGAAAGTGGATCTGGGCAGCTTATCAAATAGTTCACCACATTAAGGCTTTCTTACAAATTCTATTCCTCAGAGATATGAGAGAAATGACCTCACCTTTAAAACATTTTTCTTGTGTTTTGATGGCAGACCCTGTCAGATACCTCTGTTATGGATTGAATTGTGATCCCCCACACACACACCCCAAATATGTGTTGTAAATCCTAACCTCTATGTCTGTGGTTATAATCCCATTTGGAAATGGGTTGTCCTTTTATGTTAATGAGGCAGGATCAGTGTAGGGTATATCTTGAGTCAATCTCTTTTGAAATATAAAAGAGATTAAACAAGGAGAGCAGAGCATGAGAGAGATGCCAAAACACATGGAGATCTCCAAGGAACCAGGAAGTAGTAGCTGAAAAAACAAGAACCTTCCTCCAGAGCCAACAGAGATAGAAAGCCTTTCCCTAGAGCCAGCACCCTGAATTTGGACATCTAGCCTCCTAACTGTGAGATAATAAATAAATTTCTGTTTGTGAAAGCCATCCACTGGTGGTATTTCTGTTATAGCAGCACTAGATAAGTAAGATACCGTCCTTGAGATGTGGACACAAATTTGTTCACAATCTTAGACTTAGCACTCCCCTTCCATCCCTCCTCCCCTGTCCTTTCTAGTTCCTCATTGTCCTCAACTTTCAGAGCTTTCATTTTCTGCCTTCTTTTAGAAAGATTTCTTTCCATAATGTCTCTTCTGTTCTTTGATTAAGTCATTGCCAAAAATACCAACTCTAGTATGGCCGGACATGTCTGGGTGAACCCAGTTTATATCTGTCATTATGTACCCGTTTACTTTGCATTCCCTCTTGTCACTTCTGTTGCAGACAATTGCTGCCAGAGGGTCCTGACCGGTGAGGCTCCCACATCAATAAGGAGAACACCAGGGTGAGGAGAGTGAAGTGCTTGTATTGTAGGCATATGAACAAGGAACTGGGAGGACTTTGCTTCAGATCTCCCCTCTGCCCTCTCCCCCCAGCAAGAGTTTGCTTCCCTTTTTATGCACCTTGAAACAAAGTATTCATCCATATACATTCAATTACATGGGAAATATTTGTATTCTAAAAGCTAATTAGGGAGCTCTGGTAGTATAGTGCCTAAGGCACTTGACTGCTAACCAGAAGGCTGGTGGTTCAAACCCACCAGCCACTCCTCGGAAGGAAGGTTGGGCTATCTACTTCCGTAGTGATACTGCCTCAGAAACCCAAGGAAGGGTCGCTATGAGTCGGGTCCGACTCCATGGCACATAACAACAACAACAAGAACAAGAGCTAATTAGCATTAGTGGGGGTACAATGGAGGTGCAGTGTCATGGCCACCAGGGGGTGTGTTTTTGGCTTGCTATGTCAAAAGTCCGCTGGGCCTGTGGACTGGGGTTGTGGGGGACGTTAAGCTCAATTGGCACAACGTGGTATACAGAAATAGTATTCTATATCTTGCTTAGTTGAGTAGCTACTGGGATCTTAAAAGCTGATGAGTGGCCATCTATGTGGCAATTGTTGTTCTCTTGTCTGGAGCAAAGAAGAGTAAAGAAAATCAAAGACACATGGAAAGAGTCCAAAGGAGTAATGGACCACAAGAACCTCAACCCATATGACCCAGAGTCCAGAAGAACTAGATAGTGCCTAGCTACCAATACCAACCACTCAGAAAGTTGAAATTGAAGATCCTGTACAGAGTGGGAGAATATGGAACAAAATTCAAAATCATAAAAAAGACCAGACTTATTGGTCTGATGCTGGATTCAGAAGAGGACGTGGAATGAGGAATATCATTGCTGATGTCAGATGGATCTTGGCTCAAAGCAAAGAATACCAGAAAGATGTTCACTTGTGTTTTATTGACTATGCAAAAGCATTTGATTGTGTGGACCATAAATCGTGGATAACATTGAGAAGAATGGGAATTTCAAAACACTTAATTGTACTCACAAGGAACCTGTACATAGACCAGTAGGCTGTCATTCAAACATAACAGGGGGGCACTGCATGGTTTAAAATCAAGAAGGGATTGTGTCAGGGTTGTATCCTTTCACCATACTTATTCAATCTGTATGCTGAGCAAATAATCTGAGAAGGTGGACGATATGAAGAAGAACGTGGCATCAGGATTGAAGGAAGAATCACTAACAACCTGTGATATGCTGACAACACAACTTTGCTTGCTGAAAATGAGGATGACTTGAAGCACTTATTTATTTATTTACTTCAATTGTGATTTGGGTGAAGGTTTACAGAGCAAATTCACTTTCCATATAGCGGTTCACATATAGTTTGTCTCATGACATTGACCACAGTTTGCCACAATGCAACAGCTCCCCTCCCACTTCCTCCCCATAGTTACCTCTTCCCTGGATCCATCCCTCCATGCACTCCTGCCCCCTGGGCTGTCTCCCTGTGCATAAGCAGCCCTTCTTTCTCCCATGATTGTTCTCTCTAAGAGGTAAATGTTCAACTCATGTGCCTGTCTTTTGTTTGGCTGTAAACCACCGGTGTGGGTTCAATTCCAGATCCGAAGGGCAGCTAGGGGCCATGGTCTCAGTGGTTCCACCAGGCTCTATCAGACCAGCAAACCTGGTCCCCCCCCCTTTTTTTTCTCCAAATGATTTTGAGTTTTGTTCCACATTGTTCTCCCTCTCTATCAAGGATCTCCTACATAGATCCCCTTCCACGTGGATGACAGTAGTAGCTGGACACCATGTAGTTCTTCTGGTCTCATAGTTGTATAGCTGCAGATCGTGTGGTGTACCAGTCGCTAGGACTAATTGTTTCCATGAATTTTGGTTTTCTTCATTCTTCTTTCTCTGGACGAGGAGAGACCCATTGTTGCATCTAGATGACAGCTTGCTAGCTTTTAAGATCCCAGTCGCTACTCACCAAAGTAGGAGGTGGAACAATGTTTTGTATAGTATGTTATGCCAATTGAGCTTGATGTCCCCTGTGACTATGGTCCCAAGCCTGCAGATTCAACTTCTCAGTCCCTCTGGGTAGCTGGCTGTGACCCAGCTGTGACCACAACCTTGCCCCTTGTCAGCTCTATTATACACCTGGGATTTCTGATCATTCACATAAACTTATAGGACCATTGTCTGCCAACCCTATATATGTTCTTGGATATACTCCCCATTTCATAGACATACCTAATCGTTCAGCCTGTCTACCCATCTATCCACCCATATACACATGTTAGCCTTCACTGATAATGCAGTACTGTATGTGCAAAAGGGTTCATATTTGTTGTCTGTACCTCCCATGTACCTCTCTATGTCTTTCTCATCCTCAATGTTGCCATATTGGTCACTCACATTTGGTACATTGCCCTTCTCTTCACCCAGATCAATACTTATCTCTTTCTATCTAACAGCATTTCCTCCCATCCCCTCCCACCCTTGGTAACCAACAAAGAAAATTTCCTTCTATAGATAAACCTTTTCTTAACTTTTACAATAATGGACTAATACAATATTTGTCCTTTTGTGATTGACTTATTTCACTCAGCATAATGTCCTCCAAGTTCATCCACATTATGTGGTGTTTTGAAGATTCTACATTATTCTTTAGCGTTGCATAGTATTCCATTGTGTGTATGTACCATAGTTTGGTTATCCATTCCTCAGTTGTTGAAGCACTTATTGATGAAGATTGAAAAATACAGTCTACAGTATGGATTACATCTCAATATAAAGAAAACAAACTGGGCCTAAGCAGCATCATGATAAATGGAGAAAAGATTGCAGTTGTCAAAGACTTCACATTTCTTGGTTCTACAATCGACGCCAATAAAAGCAGCAGTCAGGACATCAGATGATGTATAGCACTGGGCAAATCAGCTGCAAAGGACCTCTTTCAAGTGCTGAAGAGCAAAGATGTCTCCTTGAGGACTAAGGTGCTCCTGACATAAGCCATGGTGTTTTCAATTGCCTCATATGCATGTGAGAGCTGGACAATGAATAAGGAAGACCAAAGAAGAGTTGATGCTTTTGAGTTGTGGTGCTGATGAAGAATGCTGAAAGTACCATGGACTGCTAAAAGAACTAACAAATCTGTCCTGGAGGAAGTGCAGCTGGAATCCTCCTTGGAAGTGAGAATGGCCAGACTTCGTTTCACATACTTTGGTCATGTTGTCAGAAGGGACCATTCACTGGAGAAGGATGTCATGCTTGGTAAGGTGGAGGATCGACAAAAGAGGGGAAGGCCCTCAACGAGATGGATTGACATGGTGGCAGTGGTGATGGGTTCAAGTATAGCAAGGATCATGGAGCTGGCACAGGACCAGGCGGTGTTTTGTTTTATTGTTCACACTGTCGCTATGAGTTGGAGAAGACTTGATGGCACCTAATGACAACAACATTGGTCTGACAGAGACTGGAAAAAACCCCAAGACTATGGCCCTAAGTCACCCTTTGGGCCTGGAATTGATCTCACTTCTGTGACTCAACTCTCAGACAAACAATAGATAGGCTTATGGAACACCTACACTAGGGAGATGTAGTCCTTAGAACAATCTACTGTGGGAGATCAGAAGGGCAGCATTTGCACAGTGAGAAATGTAGGGAGGCAGGAATGCATAAGCAAGGACACAGGGCAAGGGTAACTACAGGGAGGAAGTGGGAGGTGAGATGTTACACTGTGGGGAATGTAATCAATGTCACAAAACAAAATGTATATATGAACTGTTGAATATAAAACAAATAAGCTTCATAAAATTTCACCCAAATCACAATAAAAAGTTTAGAAAAAGAAAAAATAAACAAAGGATTATAAGAGAAAAAAAAAATTCACTTTCAGGTGAAGTTTTTCCACACTGCATCAGTGTAGTTAAGCAGAGGCAGCTCTGGCCACTTCTGGCCACTTTTAACTAGTTCACAGTGCCTAATGCATGTGACTGCTAACCAGAAGGTTGGTGGTTCAAAGCCACCAGCTGTTTCATGAAAAGAAGATGGGGCTATCTACTTCCATAAAGATTTGCCACCTTGGAAACCCAATGGTGGTCGCTATGAGTTGGAATTGACTTGATGGCAGTGGCTTTTTTTTTCTCAGTCTCAAGATACCTTCTGCTGACAGCAGTCAGGACATCAGATGATGTATAGCACTGGGCAAATCAGCTGCAAAGGACCTCTTTCAAGTGCTGAAGAGCAAAGATATCTCCTTGAGGACTAAGGTGCTCCTGACACCTAATACAATACACTAATCAATATTTGTCCTTTTGTGATTGATTTATTTCACTCTCTTTCCTTTTTCTGTGTTCCATAACATGGTCAGCTCTTACATATTATCTTGAGGAATGTGGAGAGAACGAACCCTTAGGTTGGTCAATACCTGGCACTGTGAGGAATGTACAGGCTGCCTCACGGATAAATTGTATGTACTTCTGTTTAAAGTAGAAGTACTCCAGATCTTATCTCTTCTGCCCAACCAGATAAGCTCTCCTTTTCTTAGTTTACACTTTCCCCTGTTTATATCGGATATTCTCATGAACATACACTGTATTGTCTCTCTGTTGTTGTTATGTGCCATCGAGTCAGGCCCTGACTCATAGTGACCCCTCCTTGGGTTTCCGAGGCAGTATCACTACGGAAGTAGGTTGCCCAGCCTTCTTTCCGAGGAGTGGCTGGTGGGTTTGAACCACCAGCCTTTTGGTTAGCAGTCAAGTGCCTTAGGCACTATGCTACCAGAGCTCCCATTCTCTCTCTAATTAAAGAAAAAAAAAACAAACCCTTTCTTAAGTCTATTTCTAACACTTAAACTGTTTCTCTGTCCACCTTGTCCTTTGCTTACAACCAAACTCCTTCAGAGGTTTCTAAGCATATTCTCTTCTATTTCTCTCCAAACATTCTCTTTTAAAACTCACTTCACTCAGGCTATCACCCCCATGATTACACTGAAATGGTGCCAAAACAAGTTTCAATGCCTGTCTTGTTTGACCTATCAGCAGCATGAGGAATAGTTGGTCACTCTCTCCACAGTTTTTCGTTTGGCTTTCAGGTCAACACATTTTCTTGTTTTTTCTCCCTCCTTTCTGGTCACTCCTCAGACTGCTCTGCTGGATTCTCTTCTCTTTTACCTCTTAATATTGGAATACATAGGGCTCACTTTTTCCTCTTCTATTCTCTATCTGAGGAGCCCTGATGGCTCAGTGGTTAACCACTCAGCTGCTAACTGAAAGGTCAGTGGTTCAAACCCCCAAGCTGCTCCATGGGAGAGAGATGTGGCAGTCTGCTTCTGTAAAGATTTACAGTCTTGGAAACCCTTTGGGGCAGTTCTACTCTGTCACTGTGAGTTGGAATCGACTTGATGGCAGTAGGTTTATTTATTTATTATTTGTTTGTTTATTCTCTCTACTTTACTCGCTTGGTGATTTCTTGAACTCTTGTGCCTGTATTTACCATCTTTATCTTATAGACTCCCACCTTTTCATTTCCAGCCAAGATATCTACCATAACTCCAGACTAATTCATTCCCCTGCCTCCTTGACAGCTCCACCTGAACATTTAATAGGCAACTCCAACTTACTATGTCCAAAGTTGAGTTCATTGTGCCACTCCAGAACATGTTCTACCCTCAATTTTACCTGTTTATTTTCAGTCTAATTTTATTCTTACAGTTTCTTAGACCAAATATTGTAGCAGCATGACTGTTTTCTTTCTCTCAAAGCCAACACCTATCTCATCTAATCCA
The DNA here is from genome assembly GCF_000298275.1 of Orycteropus afer afer. Lineage (NCBI taxonomy): Eukaryota > Metazoa > Chordata > Mammalia > Tubulidentata > Orycteropodidae > Orycteropus > Orycteropus afer. The sequence continues at coordinate 4,280,922 of NW_006921601.1, read as the reverse complement.
TGATCAAATCTTAAGAGCTTTTCCTTCAGAATGTATCAGAATCTGACCACTTCTCATTATCTCTACTGGTAATGGTTGGGTCTGAGCCACCATCATTTCTTGCCTAGATTATTGCAGTAGTTTACAAATTAGTCTCTCTGCTTTATTTCCTGTCCTCCCTTAATCACTGAGTCTATTCTTCACTCAGCAACCAGAGTAATACTTTAAAAAATCTTCTGTGCCATTCTCAATGGATCTCTGCATCATTCAGAGGAAAGGCTGAGTCTACAGAGGACCTCATTCCATCTCCAAATCAATCTTCTCCTCCTGCTGTTCCTCAAAAATGCTAGGCATGGTTCTACCTTGAGGCTCTGGTTGGAAAACTCTTACCCCCAGCAGCTGCATGGTTAACTCTATCACCTTTTTCAAGTTTTTGCTCACATGTCACCTTCTCAGTGAGGCCTTTCTTGACCATTCCATTTAAAACTCTAACCACTTCCCATTCCAAACCAAGTGTATCCTATTTCCTCCTCCTATTTTCCCTCCAAATTATGTGTAATTTCCTAATATACCATATAATTCACTTATTTGGTCCATAGTTTTTCCTGCTGGGTCATTGGGGTGCCTGACAGTGCTCTGTTCTGTTCACTTGTATACACCCAGGACTGAGAACAAGTCTAGAACAAAGTATGTGAATCTTTGCTGAATGATTACAGCAATGAGTGTACTCTGCTGTTACTGTAGTTTGTTTTGTAAGGCAGTGAAAGCTCCAGCTGCCCAGCCTGGAATTTTCTCATCTCATCATTCATAAAACTGTTCTAAGGAGAGCCACCCCTACCCCCACCACACACCCAGGACCCTGATTACAGGGGCTTCCCAAGGTTTCCTTGGCTTCTCTGGCATCATAATTCTTGATGCTTCCTTTGCCCCAAATGCTTGAAGGCAAATTCTCAAGGTCCTCAGTAGCCTTTATTGTTGGAGACAGTTCTATGTTACCTAAATGGCATGCAGTTAGCTGCTAGAGTTGTCAGCTTAGTTTAGGCCTGTAAGAGTGTATTGGCTTCTATTAGTGGTGATGAAGCTAATTGTAGAATATTAAACATGAATGCATATTTCTCTGAATTCTATTTATTAATTACTGGATACCTTAAGTCTCTCAGGCTTAACTTCTTGGAAGCAGCTGATACTGTTCAGTACTTTTTTCTTTAAATGTTTTCTTCCCTTGGCATCTGTTACATCGATGCTCTTGTTTTCCTTCTATCACATTGCTCATTCCTGATTATCTGTGTCGGACTTCTCTTCCTCTTCTTATCTATCGCAGATTCCTGTGTCTTTAGGATTCTGTTCTAAGCCTCCTATTTTTCTCATTCTATGCACCGCCCCTAATGATCTAACTCACTTCTAAGGTCTCAGTTATTACCTGTACCTCCCAAACCCTTATCTCCTGAATATATGTTCCTTGAGCTTGAAAACTATATCCCAACTACCTACGGGACTGGAGCCCTAGTGTCACAATGGTTAAGTGCTCGGCTCCGCTGGAGAAAAGACCTGGGGATCTGCTCCTGTAAAGATTACAGCCAAGGAAACCCTCTGGGGTAGTTCTACTTTGTCATATAAGTTGCTATGAGTTGGAATCGATTTGACGGCACAACAACTGGACTTTTCCACTTAGATAATGCCCAGGAACCTCAAACTCAATACATTCCAGGTTGAACTTATCATCCATTCTTCTGCCAAACCTTAGGTACCAACTATGTTTTTCTTTTTCAACTTTCATTGTGGTGAAAACATACACACCAAGGCATAAAAACTTCCACATTTATAGCTCAGGGGCATTGATGACATTTTTCATCTTGTGCCACCATTACTGCAATCCTTTTCCAAAATATTCGAAAACCATTAGCATAAATTCAATGTCTCGCAACAAAAACTTCCTTTTTTTCCCCTCCTTCCTACCCCTG
>NW_006921601.1:4261434-4278820 GCF_000298275.1 Orycteropus afer afer | reverse complement strand
TAGATTGCCCCATCTTCCTTCCGAGGAGTGGCTGGTGGGTTTGAACCACCAGTCTTCTGGTTAGCAGTCAAGTGCTTTAGGCACTACGCACCAGAGCTTATATATATATATATGTTTTAGTATATATAATCTTATCTAGGAGTTTTACCTCTCCTCCCCTTCCATCCCTGGTAACCAACAAAGAAATTTTCCTTCTAGGTATAAACCTTTCCTTGACTTGTTAAAATAGTGGACTAATACAATATTTGTCCTTCTGTGTTGACTTATTTCACTCAGCATAATGTCTTCCAAGTTCATGCATGTTATGTGGTGTTTTGCAGATTCTACATTCTTTACTGTTGCATAGTATTCCACTGTGTGTATGTACCACAGTTTGGTTACACATTCCTCCATTGATGGGCACTTAGGTTTTTTCCAATGAGTTCGATGGTGTAGTGCCTAAGGTATTTGACTGCTAACCAGCCACTCGCAGAAGGAAGACTGGGCAATCTACTTCTGTAAAGATTTACTGCCTCAGAAACCCAAAGGGGTCACTATGATTCAGAATGGACTTGATGGCAGTGAGCGAGTGAGGTTGTTTCCATCTCTTTGCTACAGTGAATAGTGCTGAATATGGGTGTGCATATATCTACTTGTATCCTGGCTCTCACTTCAGGATAATTAATAATCAGAACATGGAATGTACAAAGTATGAACCTAGGAAAGTTGGAAGTTGTCAAAAGTGAAATGGAACACATAAAGATCGATATCCTAGGCATTACTGAGCTGAAATGGACTGGTTTTGGCCATTTTGAATCAGACAATCTTATGATCTACTATGCTGGGAATGACAAATTGAAGAAGAATGGTGTGATATTCATCGTTACAAAGAATGTATCAAGATCTATCCTGAAGTCAGTAATAGGATAATATCCATACACCTACAAGGAATACCAGTTAATACTACTATTATTCAATTTATACACCAACCACCAAAACCAAAAATGAGGAAGTTGAAGATTTTTACCAACTTCTGCAGTCTGAAATTGACCAAACATGCCATCAAGATGTGTTGATTATCACTGCTGACTGGAATGCAAAAGTGGGAAACAAAGAAGAATCACCAGTAGTTGGAAAATATGGCTTTGGTGACAGAAATAACGCTGGAGATCACATGATAGGATTTTGCAAGACCAATGACTTATTCATTGCAAATACCTTTTTTCAACAACACAAACTGTGGCTATATACATGAACTTTGCCAGACAGAATACACAGGAATCAGATTGACTACATCTGCAGAAAGAGGCGATGGGGAAGCTCAATATCTTCAGCTAAAACAAGGCCAGGAGCTGATTGCGGAACAGACCAACTGCTCATGTGCAAGTTCAAGTTGAAGTTGAAGACAATTAAAAAGAAGTCCATGAGAGCCAAAATATGACCTTGATTATCTCCCTCCTGAATTTAGAGACCATTTAAAGACTAGATTGGTTGCACTGAACACCAGTGACTGAAAACCAGAGGAATTTTGGTATGACATTGAGAACATCACCCATGAAGAAAGCAAAAGGTCATTTAAAAGACAGGAAAGGAAGAGAAGACCAAACTGGATGTCAGAAGAGACTCTGAAACTTGCTCTTGAATGTAGAGTAGCTAAAGCAAATGGAAGAAATGACCAGGTAAAAGAGCTGAACAGAAGACTTCAAAGAGCAGCTCGAGAAGACAAAGTCAATTATTATAATGAAATGTGCAAAGACCTGGAGTTAGAAAACCAAAAGAGAAGAACACGCTCAGCATTTCTCAAGCTGAAAGAACTGAAGAAAAAAATCAAGCCTTGAGTTGCAGACTGAAAGCTTCTATGGGCAAAATATTGAATGATGCAGGAAACATGAGAAGAAGATGGATGGAATACACAGTTACTGTACCAAAGAGAATTGGTTGATGTTCATCCATTTCAGGAGATGGCATATGATCAAGAACCGGTGGTACTGAAGGAAGAAGTTGAAGCTGCACTGAAGGAATTGGTGAAAAACAATGCTCCAGGAGTTGATGGAATAACCATTGAGATGTTTCAACAAACAGATGCTGCACTGGAGCACTCATTCATATATGCCAAGAAATCTGGAAGACAGCTAGCTGGCCAACTGACTGGAAAAGATCTATATTTGTTCCCATTCCAAAGAAAGGTGATCCCACAGAATGTGGAAATTATCGAACAATGTCATTGATATCGCACACAAGTAAAATCTTACTGAAGATAATTAAAAAATGGTTGCAGCATTGTATTGACAGAGAACTTGCAGAATTGCAGGCTGGATTCAGAAGAGGATGTGGAGTGATGGATACCATAGCTGATGTCAGATGGCTCTTGGATCAAAGCAAAGAATACCAGAAAGATGTCTACTTGTGTTTTATTGACTATGCAAAGGCATTCTATTGTGTGGATCATAACAAATAGTGGATAACTTTGAGTGGAATGGGAATTCCTCTCAATGGGAATTCCACAACACTTAATTGTACTCATGAGGAACCTGTACATAGACTAGGATGTCATTCATTTAAAATCAGGAAGGGAGTGTGTCAGCCTTGTATCCTTGCACCATACTCATTCAATTGATATGCTGAGCAAATAATCTGAGAAGCTGGACTATACAAAGAAGAGCATGGCCTCGGGATTGGAGGAAGGCTCATTAACAACCTGAGATACGAAGATGACACAACTTTTCTTGCTGAAAATGAGGATGACTTGGAGCACTTACTAATGAAGATTAAAGACTACAGTCTACAGTATGGATTACACCTCAACATAAAGAAAACAAAAATCCTCAGTTGGACCAATAAGCAGCATCACAATAAATGGAGAAAAGATTGAAGTTGTCAAAGACTTCATATTATTTGACTCTACAATTAATGCCAATGGAAGCAGCCATCAAGATATCAAAAGATGTATTAAATTGGGCAAGTCTGTTGCAAAAGACTCCTTTCAAGTGCTGAAGAGCAAAGATATCTCCTTGAAGACTAAGATGCACCTAACCCAAGCCAGGGCATTTTCAATTGCCTCATATGCATGTGAGAGCTATATAATGAATAAGGAAGACTGAAGAAGAGTTGGTGCTTTTTAAGTTGTGGTGTTGGTGAAGAATGCTGAAAGTACTATGGACTGCTAAAAGAACAAACAAATTAGTCCTGAAAGAAGTGCAGCTGGAATGCTTCTTGGAAGTGAGAATGGCCAGACTTTGTCTCACCTACTTTGGTCATGTTGTCAGAAGGGACCATTCTCTGGAGAAGAATGTCATGCTTGATAAAGTGGTGGGTTAATGAAAGAAGGGAAGCCCCTCAACAAGATGGATTGACATGGTGGCTGCAGCAATGGGCTCAGGTATAGTAGGGATTATGAGGTTGGCACAGTACTGGGCAGTGTTTTGTTCTGTGTACATAAGGTTGCTGTGAATTAGAGATGACTCAGCAGCACATAACAACAACAACAACAACAACAAGAATTTTTGAGGGACATTGGCCTGTAGTTTTCCTTTCTAGTGGTGTCTTTGCCTGATTTTGGTAGCACAGTTATGCTTATTTCATAAAATGAATCTGGGAGGATTCCATCCTTCTCTATGTTCTGGAATAACTTGTGTAGGATTGGTGTCAGCTCTTCTCTGAATGTTTGGTAGAATTCTCCAGTGAAACCATCTGGACCAGGACTTTTTTTTTGGTTTATAATTTTTTATGACCGGTTCCATTTCTTCTTTTGTTATGGGTCTGTTCAAATTTTCTACCTCAGTCTGTGTTAGTTTTGGGAAGTGGTCTGTGTCTAGAAATCTGTTCATTTCTTCCAGGTTTTCAATTTTGTTGGAGTACACTTCTTCATGTTGTTTGTTTGTTTTAGTATCCTGATATTATCATTTTTATTTCAGTTGGTTCTGTTGTGATGTTGCCCATTTAATTTCTTATTTGTGTTATTTGCATCTTCTCCTTTTCCTTTGTTAAATTTGCCAGTGGTTTGTTGATTTCATTAATCTTGTCAAAGAAACAACTTCTAAGCTTTCAACTATGATTTCTCCTTGTGCTCACCTCACATATTTCATTCAATCACCAATCCAATGGATTGTACCTCTTACATTTTTCTGAAGCTCATCTGCAGCTCACCAGGTTAATTTCAGCAGCCTTCTCAAACCCATTCACCACAATGTTTCCACAGTCATTTTTCTAAATGGCAAATCTGAGGAAAGTATGGTGCACCTCTGCTTTAAGCATAAGGTTTTGCAAGACCAGTCTCTAATTTAGGAAGTGTTATGGGTTGGCTGTCCAGGGAGAAGTCCCTGAAGCTCCCATGGCTTCAGGGCTGCTTCTTCAAGTACCCTTAATTATGGCTGTCCCTGGAGGATCTTTTAACAGAAATTCACATTCTTCCTGAGAGTGATAAATATATTTACATATTTATGTATATAAAAAAAGAGGGATTCTTTTGGAAAATATAAAATATAAGCTTTGTTTTTCACTTGGGACATATGAAATATTTAAGGACATAAGGTACTACTCAGACTTTTTAAATGCATCGTACTATTCCTGTCCTGACTCCTACCATCCTGCTAATACCATCCCCTCCCTGAAGTATAAATAGGATTCCTGTACAAAGGGAATCCTGAGAGGCACAAGCAAGAGGGATCCAAGGTTCCTCTCCCATTAGGGTAGTTCTTTCTCAGTTGCTGCTTTTGAAGTCCAAATATAATTTGGATTATTAGTTCTTCATGGACAGGAAAGATCATTTCATATAATACAGGAGAGGAAGGTGCCCAAAATTGTTTCTATCACATTTTCTATCATTTTTCTGTCATTTCCCTTCCTTCTCCTGTCTAGTACTTTTCTCTTCAGCTTGTCTCCTGGTTCTCTGACTATTTAAATGTCTATCAGAGCTTGTTGAAATCGGGCTTATAGCACATAAATTTAGTATCCTTGCTATACTCCCTTTTGGCCCCTGGTATTACACCATCCTTGGCATCTATCAGACTCTAGTGCTACCAGTGCTAGATAGGTACAGCTTCTGTACCTTTAGGCCTCTTTGGCATTATACTGAAGATTTTCTGTACCAATCTATTTCATAGCTATCAATGACAATGCCCTATCTCAGACAAGTTAGAAATTCTTCTTCCCTTTTTACATTACTTGCAGAATTGCAACATCCTCCTTACCAAAAGAAAAAAATTATTTACTGGTCCCACTGTCCATTGGTGGGACTTATTCTGTGGCTTTCCTTCTTGGTTCATAAGAGACTCAGAATGGCGATAATCTCTGTCACATTTCCCATTCCCCACTTGAAGGTTCCCAATGAGCTTTCTGACCAGGACAGAAGGGGGCTGGACATTCAGCTAGGGCTCTAGGCAATGTTGTTTACGGTCAGACTCAGACATCTAGCCTGTTCTATAAGGAGATGGTCAGTTCAAAGAAGACTCCTTAACTAGCAGGGTATGTGACTATTTGCTTTCCCCTCATATAAGCTCAGGAACCAACCTCTGAAGTTGGGCAAAGTCCTTGAAACCATTTATTTATGGATTTTTCTGGTCCTGAGTTATTCCACAACTGTGGGATTTTTCAGTGACTCTATATTTCTCCCAGAAAAGAGAAAAGGTTCTAGAGGGGCCCCTAGGATTTCTGCAGAGATATCAATCTACTTGCCTTAAGTTGTTTCTCACCATTGCACGAACAGCGACTCTAGGTTGTCTGCCTCTGCTCATAGCCTCACCTCTCCTTCCCCTCTGCTCTCCTCTATCGCTATTCACTAACATTTACTCTCCTTCTGCTTTCATGTCCTATTAGGAGATGTTGTTAGTTGCTGTTGAGTGAACTTTGACTCCTGGTAACCCCATGTGTACAGAGTACAACTGTTCCATAGAGTTTTCAAGGCTGTGATCTTTCAGATGTAGATGTCCAGACCTGTCTTCTGATGTGCCCCTGGATGGGCTGCCAACCTTTTGGTTAATAGTTAAGCGCTAAACCATTTGAACCACCCAGAGAGTATAATGTCATGGTGGAATTGAATCTAATATATTAAGAGGTATTTATTACCAGTAGAAATTTTAAGGAGTATTGCTCCAAGTTTGTGCAATTGAGCTTTCTTATTTCCATACGGGAAAGTCTGTATTAATTGAGTGGAAGTTCTCTAGGGAAGGATTCTCCCAGCATGTACAATTAAATGCCATGCAGTTTTATAAAACTAGGAGCTCTGGTGGCATAGTGCTGAAGGCATTTGACTGCTAACCAGAGGGATGGCGGTTCAAACCCACCAGCCACTCCTTGGAAGAAAGATTAGGTGATCTACTTCATAGTGATACCGTCTCAGAAACCCAAAGAGGGGTCACTATGAGTCAGATACAACTTCACGGTTGTGAGAGTGAGTGAGCATTATAAAACTAGCACATGGAATCATAAGTTGTATTTATGGAAGTGTTTTGTTTTTTAACTAAAGAAATGAATCGTGATTAAGTGGGATGAAGATCAAAGAAACAGAATCAGTAGGTAAGGAGTTGAAGATTCTGTTTGCACACTTGTTAGTGAGTTTAGCATTTATAATTATTCTCACTTATAATCAGAGACAGTTATCAAGTGGTAATTCAGTGCTCAGCAATCAGCAGAGCTGACATATTTGGTATTGAAGCTAGTTTGGGCAATACAGTTATGAATTGTTTGCTTGAACAAATAATCAATTCATAGAGGTTTGTAAGGGGTGGAAGGAGGAGAGGTTCAGAAATAAGGCCAATCATGCGGACAGATAAAATCCAGACCAGGAAGTGATTTGCCCAAGGTCCTACAGAAAGTTAATCATGGAGCCAGTTGTTATGCCAGTGAATTAACCAAGATAGCATTAGGGTATTTTGTGTTAAAGTACAATATAATTTTTTTTTCCCCTTGTAGGATATGGACCTACAGCAATTTAATTGATGTCAAAAACACAAAGTTGTCACCAGAGGTGGTTGTAAAATGAGGTGGTCCCAAAGCACACATGATGAGCCAAATAACAAAATAGACCCTTTAAGTATGGCAGGCTAAAGCCTAAAATATATCTGTCATTGTTAGGTGCCATTGAGTCAGCTCTGACTCATAGAAACCCTGTGTACAACAGAATGAAACCCTGCCCAGTTGTGCACCATTCTCACAATCTTGCTGCATTTAAGACCATTATTGTAGCTACTGTGTCAATGCATCTTGTTGGATATCTGAGGGGCTTAAAAGAAAGGCTGATTTGGATCTTAGTTTCTTATTTCATGGCAAACAAATGGGTGGTGGGAGGGAAAGAGTTGTGTACTCTGTATTGGAGAGCCAATAGCAACCCCATAGTTTTAAAGACAAGGAAAAAGGGGGCATTTTATTTAAATAATGAGACAGGTGTCAGAGAATATCTCCTGCAAACTCTGAGGAGTTCACGGATGGGAATTGGACTGCAGTGAGTTGTACAAAATGACAACAATGCCAACTGGTACAAGAACCCTTAATACCAAGGTGAGAGGCTGGCCCTGCCCTAAGCCTCCTCTCCTAGTTGCCAAGCCCTGAGAGAGGCTGCATTGGGCTGGGGTAGGAGGAGATGGGGTGGCCCAGGTAGAAAGCTGAAATGGAACTGTTTTTGCAAAACTCAGGTTCTAGGAAACAGGAAGAAAAAAATAAAATAGGGACCTATGAATATACTCCTGGTGTCTTAGAAAGAGAAAAACTGAGAGGACTAGAAGGCATCCTAAGCTTTTCCTATGGCTCTTTGGCTTCCTGGAGAAGTTGTGTCCTGAGACCTGAGAGTCTAGCTGTGATAGCGCATTTAGATTTACTTATTCATATATGTTTTTAAATCCCTCACAAAGGGTTCACATAAGCTTGTTCCATAACTTTATCAGCCTCCTGAAGTTTCTGTTTTTCTTTTAGAAGAAAGGCTTGGTGGTCTACTTCAGAAAAGCCGGCATCGAAAACCCTATGGAGCGTAGTTCTCTGACACACACAGGGTCCATGCATCAGAATCGGCTCGGCAGCAACTGGTCGTATTGGTAAATTTTCTTATTTTTAAATATATATATCTGTATCTATCTATCTATATCTATATATAAACATTTACAGCTGATATATTTTTTTTTTTTCCTATTAGAAATGTACTTAAATGTTTTCATTTTACTATCCATTTTAGGAGTTCTCTTTTTGATCCTTCAAAATATAATTGTTGTAGTTAATCTAGATACTTTATTTAATACATGACTCTGGAGCTCTGGTGGCATAGTGCCTAAGGCATTTGAATGCTAACCAGAAGTCTGGTGGTTCAAACCCACCAGCTACTCCTCGGAAGGAAGGTTGGGCAATCTACTTCTGTAGTGATGTTGTTGTTGTTGTTATGTGCCATCGAGTCAGCCCCAACTCATAGCGACCCCTCCTTGGGTTTCTGAGGCAGTATCACTACGGAAGTAGGATTGCCCAACCTTCCTTCCGAGGAGTGGCACCGCCTCAGAAACCCAAGGAAGGGTTGCTATGAGTCGGATTCAACACAACAGCAGTGAGGTTTTTTTTGTTTGTTTGTCTGTTTTGTTTTCTGGTCAAATTTAGTTAAGACTGTCAACTTGCTTTCAACTCTCTGCTAATGTCTTAAAGATCTGAACTTAAGACAACATTATATATCTTCAGCTTGATGTGTCCTCTTGACTTTCTTTTATCCTGTCATGAAATTCTGCTTGTTTTCAAAGCATCATACAAATGCCAGCAGGCTAAGGAGTCATCCACTAACTTTTGACTTGAGCAAGTGAGCCTTCCTTCTTAGGCTTTTTTCCTAGTGACCTCACCACCCAAGACATCCTGTGATTGTGGTTGTACCCCATCCCTCTTCACTCAGAAGTAAACTTTCTCTCATTTGAATGTCTAAAGCACTTGTTATCATCCAGTTTTCCTAAATACCAGCCTGTGAAATAGACATCTTATTCTACTTATGAGGAGAAACTATAAAGGCTCTGGAAGTCAGGGTGAGATTATTCTGGCAGATGTGAGGTATAGACTGCAGGAGAAGGTACAAAACATGGAGGAGCCAGTTAGGGCATTATTTAATAATGGGAGAGGCTTTGGGATTGGGGAAGGCAGTGAGCTGGGGCAGTGGCAGTGGGATAGATTTGCTGAGGACAGAGGGAATCCAGATTTTAAAGAACTGTGGGCCTTGGCAACGAATAAGATGCTGGGGGCAGGGAGAACTAGATCTGTGTGACTGGGAGGGAGGAGGAAGGTGCTGTGCTCAAAGAACAGCCAGGTTGGGAGGAAGATGGTCAGATCTGCTTGGCCTGGCTTGCCCAAAGTAACTCAGGCCTCCTAAGTGCCTACTCATCACTATCCTATCTTCCCTTCAGTCTGTGTCTCATCTTCATGGAAGGGAGGCCCTACAGCCTGTAGTTTTCTATGACCAAATCAGAGAAATAATCCTGTCAGATCCAGATGGGACAATGAAGGTTATTTTGCAACTTCTAAACATAAGATGGGGAAGCTGAGTGCAGGGAGAAGAGGCAGAGATGTATATTGGAGGAGACAAAGAAGTGTTTAAACTACATATTAGAGTGACCAAAACCAGAAATTTTTATAGCTCTAAAAAGCCACTTTCATACCATGATGGTCACAAAAATGGGCCATGGAGGACTGGTCCCTAAAGTTTACCATCCAGACAAATTTCAATATAATTGGTCAGGTCCAACCTGGCCAGAAATCAATATACTTGAAGCCAATTTATTTATGTTCATCCAAGACAAGTGCATCTAAATTTCAACCTCTTTGACACCAGGGATACAAATACCTGCAATCCTTACAGAAACAATAGAAGACAGACACACAGTAATTCCTCACAGATAACCAGATAGTATGGCAGAGAGATCCAATAGATCTACCGTCTCAGGACCATAGTACTGGGGACACCAGACTCAATTGGCACAACAAAATACATAAAAGTCTTGCTCCACATTCTACATTGGTGAGTAGCGACTGGGGTCTTAAAAGCTTTCAAATGGCCATCTAAGATGCAGCTAATGGTCTCCTAGCATGGGAAGTGAAGAAGAAAGCAAACAAAACAAAAAATGGGCATTTGGAAGCAATCAGCCCTAGGACACGATGGTCCTCGAGACCAGAAGAACTGGATGGTGCCCGGCTACCAATGCCAACCACTCAGGAAAGGATCAAATCTGGAGATCCTGGATAGAGTGGGAGGGAAAAACATGGAACAAAATCTAAAAACTCAATAATGACCAGAATTACTGGTCAGATGAAATCTGGTGATACCCCCAATACTATGACCCTGGAATACATTCTGTGCCTGGAATAAAATGCACCTGAGGGGCTGGCTCTCAGCCCAATAGTTAACAAGATGTACACGTAGACCACTAGACCCCAGGATGACACACCCACATACTCTATGGTAATACATCCCTTAGAGGACCAACATTCAAATTGAGGAAACGCAAGACAAACAGGAGTGCATAAATATGAGGGGGCACAGGGGGGAGGGTTACAGGGTAGGGAGGGGATGAGACTGGGTTAGGGTTGGACATGGCAAATGGGGAATGAAACTAAATGTACATGTAATGTTGAATGTAAAACAAGCTCTTAAAAAAAAAAAGGTAAAATTCAACCTCTTTTGAGTGTCATGTATGTTTGAGTGTGTATTATTTTTCATCTTTACCAAGTAACATAAATGCATTTTGAATTTAATTTGGTATTTATAATACATATTTATAAAAACTTATTTTAATTTTGAATTTATTAGTTTATTTAATATTTTTCTAGGCTTTAAAAAAATTTACCTACTTTGAAACAATTTATTTTAAAAGTCATATATAAATATGCAATTGAATAGAACAGAATGATGCAATCATTAATGTAATGAACAGTGGCTCCTTAATAATGAAATGTTTTATGTATATTTTAAGAATAGGTTTAATTTTCAACCTGCAGAACAAACATATTGCCAGAGAGCACCTGCTGTTATTTTGTACTTTTTACACAAGATTTGTGACCCAGAATTCTTCAATTCTTCATTTGTATTTGAAAGATTCATTATTCCCAGTTACTGGCCATTGTCCAAAATTATCAATCTGAACTTCTGTCAGGATGGGTTCATCATTACGTTTGTCAGGAAGTACAGAGTTGGATTCTCAACTCTTGGATTGTGACTTCATATGTACTATGTCCATAAAAACAATATATACTCTACTCCTGAAATGAAAAAGCACAATGAAAGTTCTGTTGTTGAATTCATTCTCTTAGGCTTTTCTAACTTTCCTGAACTCCAGAAGCTGATCTTTGGGGTTTTCTTGGTTATTTATCTGGTGACTCTGATGGGAAATGCCATCATCATACTTGTCATCTCTCTGGACCAGCGTCTTCATGTCCCCATGTACCTGTTCCTCCAGAACCTGTCTGTGGTGGAAGTGAGTTTCAGTGCAGTCATTATGCCTGAAATGCTGGTGGTCCTCTCCACTGAGAAAGCGACTATATCTTTTGCTGGCTGTTTTGCACAGATGTATTTCATTCTTCTTTTTGGTGGGACTGAATGTTTTCTCCTGGGGGCAATGGCTTATGACCGATTTGCTGCAATCTGCCATCCTCTGAGTTACCCAGTGATTATGACCAAAATGGTCTTTATGAAGTTAATAATGTTCTCATGGATCTCAGGGGTCATGGTAGCTACTGTTCAAACCTCATGGGTGTTTAGCTTTCCTTTCTGTGGTCCCAGTGAAATTAATCATCTTTTCTGTGAAACTCCCCCAGTGCTAGAACTTGCATGTGCAGACACCTTCTTGTTTGAAATCTATGCATTCACAGGCACTATTTTAATTGTTATGGTCCCTTTCTTGCTAATACTCTTGTCCTACATTCGAATTCTCTTTGCCATCCTGAAGATGCCATCAACCACTGGGAGGCAAAAGGCCTTTTCTACCTGTGCCTCTCATCTCACATCTGTGACCCTCTTTTATGGCACAGCCAATATGACATACTTGCAACCCAAATCTGGCTACTCTCCGGAAACCAAGAAACTGATGTCACTGGCTTACACGTTACTTACTCCTCTGCTAAATCCACTGATCTACAGCTTGCGGAACAATGAGATGAAAAGAGCCTTGATGAAATTGTGGCAAAGAAAAATGGTTTCACACACAGTCTGACTATATTGAGAAGTCGTGTGCTATTTGGTCACTGCCCAGCTGCCCTCTATTTAAATTTAATGAATGGTTAAAACAGATTGTCTTTCTTGATAATGAGTATGTTTAATTTGTTGAGTTCCTCAAGTTTGATCATATCTTATAGGTGTCCCTCTCTTTCAGTAATGTACTCCTATCATTTTTTTTCACAGACATATAATTTTTCATAACATGATATAACAATTTATCCATTTCTTATGGATATCCAGGTTGTTACTACATTGTTGTCATTACAACAATACTTCAATAAATATCTGGTCACATACGTTTATATGTACTGATGCTTTTTAATTTTGTCTGATAAATTTCTCAAGGTGGGACATATGGGACAAAGAGTGTGTTGCTTATAAATTTTTTTAGCTACTACAGAATTTCTTCAAAATGATGCTTTAGGCTGACCTGAAGATCTTTTCAGTTTTGAATTGAGCATCAAGAGATCCACAAATAGAGATGAGATTTTTACATCTGGAGGAAAAATTTGTTTCATAAATGAACAAGAAAGTGCAGCTATTTTTGGGTCGACCAACTTGCTTCTAGTTCATGGATTCACACAGATTACAATCCAAAATTGTATTTTTCTGTGTACTATAGAAAATATTGGTGATCAGAGAGCAATATTGGAACTTTCCTGAAATCTCACTTGATCGTTACGCTGTCTTTTTAATTTATAGACCACTGTTTTTTGGAGGCTTTGGTCAAATTTCCTTTGTATGTCAATAAATGGCCTGAAACACTTTTCAAACAAAGTTGCTGTTAGTTGTTGTCAAGTTGACAATGACTGATTATTTTTTCTTTTGGGAATGTGTTGAACTCACTTGGTTTATTTTCTATGGTCCTTGAGTCACAAAACTACTTGTGCAACAACTTTTTCCAGAACAAGTTACTTCACCTCTTGCAACATGTGGAATATTTCATGTTCGCTTTCTATTTTGATATTTCTGTTGGGTAGCATAGAAGGATCCCTTCATTAAATCTACATCACAGAAGTTCCTACTGATCTTAATTAAAACACTATTCCAATATGAAGCTGTCATTCAGTTATTGAAAACCATTTTTATTTAGTTTATAATATTGGAATCAAGGATGGCTTATACTTTGGACATGTCATCAGGAGGGACCAGTCCCTGGAGAAGGACATCATGCTTGGTAAAGTAGACGGTCAGTGAAAAAGGGGAAGACCCTTAATGAGATGCATTGATACAGTGGCTGCAACAATGGTATCAAATACAATGATTTATGAGGACGGTGCAGGACTGGGCAGTGTTGTGTTCTGTTGTACATGGATTGCTAAGATTTGGACCTAACTCGACAGCCCCTAATGATAACAACAACAACAACAACTTCATTAATAACTTTCTATCTCTAATTTTCCTTTGAGTTTATTTTGTTAACTGTGTTTAATTTCTTGAAGTGAACACTTAGTTAAGCATTTTTCAAGTTTAAGTACATGCATAATACAACCCATTACTATTCAGTGCAAAGTGCTTTTTAATTTCTTTATGACTCACAGGTTATTTAGAAATGTATTTCTTTTAAAAAATCTGGTGTGGTAAAATATATATATAACACAACATTAGCCATTATAACCATTTTTAAGTGTGCTTAAAATTAATTACACTCACCGTGTTGACACTCATTAATATTAATTACACTCACCATGTTGTGCAACCATCACCACTATTTCCAAGTTTTTCATCACCTCAAACAGAAACTCAGTACACCTTCAGTAATAACTTCTCCTTCTCCCCTCCCTCCCACCCCTGGTAATCACTAACAAACTTTTGTCTCTATGCTTTTGCCTGTTGTAGACATTTCATACAAGTGGGGTCATACAATATTTATCTTTTTGCGTCTGACTTATTTCACTTAGCATAATGTTTTCAAAGTTCATTCATGTCATAGCATGTGTCAGAACTTCATTTCTCTTTATGGCTTAATAATATTCATTACATATTTACATAGAGTCCCTTCATAGTGCAAATAGTTAAGCACTTGGCTGTTGTTGTTTTTATGTGCCCTGAGTCAGCCCCGACTCAAGGTGGAACTACATTGCCCAACTGTCCTTTCGAGGAATGCCTGGTAGGTTTGAACTGCTAGCCTTCCAGTTAGCAGTCAAGTGCCTTAGGCACTATGCCACCAGAGCACTTGACTACTAAACCAAAAAGTTGGATGTCTGAATCCACCATAGGTGCTTCTGAAGAAAGGCTTGCAATTTAGTCTGAAACACACAGGTTGCCATGAGTTGGACTCAATGACAATTGGTTTGTTTTTTGTTTTTCTGTGTAGATACCTTATTTCATTTATCCATTTATTTGTTTGCTGATGGATATTTGGGTTGTCTCTACCATTTGGCTATTTTGAATCATGCTGCAGTGAACATTGGTGTATCAGAGTCTGTTTTTAAGTTCCTGCTTTCAATTCTTTTGGGTGTATACTTAGGAGTGGAATTGCTGTGCCATATGACAATTCTGTGTTTAACGTTTTAAGACTCATCCAAACTGTTTTTCAGCAATGCATGAGGGTTCTAATTTCTCTATGTCCTTGCTAACCCTTGCTATTTTTGTTTTTCTGAAAATAGCCTTTCTACTATGTATGGAAGAGTCCCTGGGTGGTGCAAATGATTAAGCACTTGACTACTAACTGAAAGGTTGCCAGTTTGAACCTGTCCAGAAGAGCTCCAGAAGAAAGGTCTGGCAATCTTTTTCGGAAAGATCACAGCCTTTAAAATCCTAGGGAGCACTGTCCTGCTCTGTAATACATGGGGCCACCATGAGTCTTAATCAACTCCACGGCAACTGGCTTGATTTTTTAGTTTTGGTATATATCAAGTAGTATGCCATTGTGGTTATAATGTGTGTTTCCCTGATGATTTAAGATCTTAACCATTTTTTCATGTGCTTATTGGTTCTTTGTATATGTTTTTTGCTGAAATGTCTATTCAAGTCCTTTGCCTATTTTTTGAATGGATTTTTTTGTCCTTTAGTTGTTGAGTTGCAAGAGTTCCTTGTATATTCTGGATCTTAAAACCCTTATCAGATACATAGTTGCCAGATATTTTCCTCCAGTCTTTTCATTTTTTCAATAAAGTCCTTTGGTGCACAAAAGTTTTTAATTTTGGTAAAGTCCATTTTGTCTGTTTTGTCCAAAACAGGGTCTTGAAGATTTACCCCTGTTTTCTTGTAGGAATTTTACTGTTCTAATTATTCTTAGGCAATATTTCCCATCCCAAGGTCATATGACTGGTTCATGGATGGGTGGGTAATCCTTCCATGGTGAATGATTTTTTGGTGGGGGGTGGGGTGTCTTTGGATTGGATTCTGTGACTAAAAACCCATTTTCTTCAGGATAACTGCTATATTTCCCACTGGACACAGATTAGAGAGATGAATGTTGTTCCCTAGGTGGTGTTGGCAGCTTTGTTGTCACCAGGAATGGAGAGTTTCCTCGATAATGGAAACTACTTTAGGAAAACAGAGATGAGAAGTAGAAAAAAGAAACCAGGTCCTGGCCACATTGTCTGAGTTCTGGATAAAGCCAAGGCTGAAATTCATCCATTCCTACCTTCTACTGGGACTGAGCCAAAAAGTTTCACTCACTGTTCAAGTCAGTTTAGATGGAGACTTGAGTCCTTTGATTCTCACACATATCCTGTGAGATTAATAAAATTATCAATAACATAATTAATGCTCAAAGTCAAACAGCTGGCCAGATCTTTTTACTCCGAATTAAACGGCTCTAAATATGAAATTTACTATAATGACATTTTTTTCTCTCAAATATTTCTAATGCCTCTGTATTTCTACCAAAAACTACAAAGTTCTAGTGGGGACATCCAGTTCTAGCCGGGACTCTGTTCAAATAGGCTTCAATCTTGCCTTGTTTCCCTGTTTTGTACAAATTGTCCATTCTGTCCAACTCTAAATTTCCTGTTCTTGCTCATCCTCTCACCTCACCTTTTTCATAGGGGAAAAAAACCACTCAAAACTGAAATGAAAATTCAGAGGTTTTATTTGGCATTAGGGAGCCATTCAAATGGGAAACTACCCACATAAGTGAAAACATGGTGATTTCAGAGAGTGAGTCCCAAGAGGCGACAGCTATGGGGCAAGAAACAAAGAGATTAACAATAAAATCACTGATTGGTTCGTTTTGATAGAGGTCACAAAAGGAAGTGTTAAAGAGATGGGAGTTTCATTGGACACAAATGCTTAGGCAGCTAGGAAGATTTACAGTTATACTCACAGGATGTTTACCCTGTAAAGCATTCCTTGGGGCTAGAACTGGTGATAAGAATCAATGTTAAGTCTCTTTCTTTAGAAACTGCCTGACTGAAACCTTCTTGGTTGTCTGGGGCAACTTTAGGTAAGGCTGGTTCCAAAATCCTTTCAAAAACAATTTTCTTTATTATATCTTTGTCATAAAGAAATATTTCTTAGGCCCACTTTATAAAAAAGACAGCTATGTCAAGATTCCCTTTCTTAGACTGTATTTCTTTCTAATCTTGACCACCAAGAGAAAATACTTTCTTAATTACCACGTGCCTGTGAATGGTCAGCTAGGCAGACATAGAGTCTCAGCCAGGCATGTAAAGAAACCAGTATAATTCAGTAAAACTGAGTCTAATTTAAACATTTGTTTATGGTCATAAAGACTTCATGAACCTCTCCTTTACATCTTCCTTTCTTTTCTTTTCTCTGATTTACTAAAATGTATTCAGCTGTTGGCTTCACATCCCAATGGGAGGGAGATGTCATGGTGGAATTGAGTCTCTTATGTGAAGAGAATTTGTTCCCTGCAGAAATCTTAAGGAGCAGTGCTCCAAATTGGTGCTATTGAGTGTTTACACCTGAGGGGCCAAGTTCAAGACTCTTTGGTTATCATACAATAATACAGCAAAGTGTATAAAAAGTGATCACAAGTTCTTCAGGGAGGAATTCTCCAGAGCAATGTCATAAAATGTTATAGTATCAGTGCACTGAGTTGCACTTATGAGATGGTGGATTTTAACTAGAGACGAAACTTTGGATAAAATGGCATGAAAACCAAAGAAGTGAGTCAGTGGGTAAGGAAGTGAGGATTCTACTTGAATAGCTGTCAATGGGTTTTCTATTTACAGTTCTCCTCACTGAGAAGTGGAGATGCTCTTGAAGTGATGGCTCAGTGTCTGGACTCACTAGCCACAGGTGAAAGATGTAAATCAGTAGACTCTTTGGTTT
>NW_006921601.1:4259333-4260557 GCF_000298275.1 Orycteropus afer afer | reverse complement strand
TATATGTATATGTATATGTATATGTGTATATACATACACACACATATATATATATGATATATAATGTCATTTGGTGATAATGGGAAAAAATAGCAAGGTATAAGAGGTAGGAGACAGAGAGACCTGGGTAGGGAGTGGGTTGTTATTCATGTGTCAGGGAAGACCTTTCTGTTGAGCTCTGGGCTTAGATGTATGTCTGAGAGTGCAGAACCTCAGAACTGGTAAGTGGTCAGCCACTGCCTGTTAAATAATTAATGATTTAAATTAATTTCTTAAGTGCCTTCTTAGTGCAGTAGGCAGCCCATCAGTCTCATAAATTAATTTCTTGATGAAGGGGAGAGTAGGGAGAAAGAGGAGGAAAAGAGAACAAAACCTAAATCAGACATTTACAGTGACCAAAAAAGCAGCTTTTTATTTAGTTCTGGAAACTGCTTTAATGCTCTCATGGTCACAGACAAGGCCACAGAGAATTGATACTAGAAATTTCCCATCCAGGCAAATCTGAATATAATTGGCCAGGTCCATCCTGGGCAATCAATAACCTGAAGCCAATTCACACAATTGTGAGATCACCTAAAATAGGTACACCTAAAATTCAATTTCCTTCGTGTGTTTCTGCTGAGTGTTGTCACATTTAACCAAGAAACATACAAGCATTTGAACCTAATATTTATAATAAATGTATATCAACCTTGCTGTAATTTTGAATTATTAAAACTCACTGCCGCCAAGTCAGATCTGACTCATAGTGACCCTCCTTTGGTTTTCCGAGCCCTACCCTCCTTCTAAGAATTGTTGTTGTTGTTGTGTGCCATCAAATCGGACCTGTCTTATAGCGACCCTTCCTTGGGTTTCCGAGGCAGTATCACTATGGAAATAGATTGCCCAATCTTCCTTCTGAGAATTGTTAGGTTGCTATAAAAATTTTTGGTGGTTATCTTTTTCCATTTACCTACTTTTAAACACTTTTTTTTTGTGGTCTTAAATCCCATATTCATATACAATTGAGGAAAATAGATGATACAAAGAGCAATGTTATGAGAATAAAATCTAAATTGTCAAATATTTATGTTTGCTTTAATGATATGGTTAATTATCAAACTACGTGTCAACAACTTGCAACAGAACTCTACTGTTATTTCCTAATTGTCAAACAAGATTTCTGAGCCAGAATTTTTCAATCCTTCACTTATATTTGAAAGATTCAATAATCCAAGTAATTGG
>NW_006921601.1:4255731-4258743 GCF_000298275.1 Orycteropus afer afer | reverse complement strand
TACCCAGTGATTATGACCAAAAGGGTTTTTATGAAATTAGTTATATGCTCATGGGCCTTAGGTTTCATAGTGGCCACTGTGCAAACCTCATGGGTGTTTAGTTTTCCTTTTTGTGGACCCAATAGAATTAATCATCTTTCTTGTGAAACCCCTCCAGTGCTAGAGCTTGCATGTGCGGACACCTTCTTATTTGAAATCTATGCATTCACAGGCACTCTTTTAGTTGTTACGGTCCCTTTCTTGCTAATACTCTTATCCTACATTCGAATTCTCTTTGCCATCCTGAAGATGCCATCAACCACTGGGAGGCAAAAGGCCTTTTCCACTTGTGCCTCTCATCTCACATCTGTGACCCTCTTTTATGGCACAGCCAATATGACTTATTTACAACCCAAATCCAGCTATTCTCCAGAAACTAAGAAATTGATGTCATTGTCTTACTCACTGCTTACCCCTCTGCTGAATCCACTGATCTACAGCTTGCAAAACAGTGAGATGAAAAGAGCCTTGATGAAATTATGGCAAAGGAAAATGGTTTCAAACACAGTCTGGTGATATTGAGAAATCATGTGCTATTTGGTCACAGCCCAACTGCCCTCTATTTAAATTTAATAAATAGTGAAATTAGATTGCCTTCTTGGTGTGAGTATGTTTAACATATTAACTTCCTCAAATTTGATAATATAAAAGGTATATCCCTCCTTTTCAATAATAAAATGTGGTCATTAATTTTTCATATGTTGTTTCAAGTGTTAGTTGTCATGGTGTAGGCTCTGACTCAAGGCGATCTTGTGTGTAACCATAGACAACCTTGCCTGGTTCTGTGCCATTTTTGTGACTAGCTGGTATTTTTGAGTCGACTGCATAGCTGTGTGTGTGTGAAGTGCCTTTTAACCTAGGGGCCTTTCTTTCCAGTATGTCTTAGCCTGGAAGCCCCACTGAGATCTGTCTGCCATGATGACACCACTGGTATTTGAAATGGTGGTGGTATAGCTTCCAGCATCATAGCACCACACAAGCCACTACAGTACAATAGACTAACAGATGGGTACTGGTAATTTGTGATACAATAGTCTATTCATGCATTCATTTTTTATGGAATACAGATTGTTACTAGAGTGTTGTCATTATGACAATTCTTCAATAAACACTTAGTCTCATATGTTCATAAGTCCTGCTGTCTTTTAATTCTGTATGATAGATTTCTCAAAGTAGGACAAGTGGGCTAATGAGTACATGTGCTTATAAATTTTACTGGCTATTGCAAAATTCTTTTTAAAAATGAATGTTAACTACTTCTGACTTTCCTGATGATCCACTCAGTTTTGCCATCTGGATTGAACTTCAAGAGACCTAAAAACAGAGATAAGAGATCTCTGGCATGAAAATTTGTTTCATAAATGAATAAAAATGTGCAGCTATTTTTTGGGGGGATGATCAGACTGGTTCTTGTTCATGAATTCACACAGATAATAATCCAAAACTATTTCTCTGTGTATGTTCCAAATATCCACCCAATATTAGTGATCAGAGAACAAATAAGAACTTTCCTGAAATCTCACTTGATAGTAATGCTATCTTTCCCACTTATAGACCATTGTTTTTGGAGACTTTTGTCTAATTTTCCTTTGTAGGCCAAAAATGTCCCCAAATATGTCATAAACAATTAATTATTTTCTCCCTCCCTCCCTCCTTTCCTCTCTTCCTTTCTTTTCTCTCTCTTTTTGTGAGAAATAAATGGTACTTTGAACTTGGACGTCTAGCTTCCACAACTGTAAGAGACTAAATCCCTATTTGTTAAAGCCACCCATTCATGGTATTTGCCAGATCTAGGGGCTGGGGGAAAGCCCCTCGACCTTGGGCTTCAGCTCTTCCTCTTGCTCCTGGCCCACTGAAGGTGGAGGCTTCTCTTTACTCAGGCAGCTGCTGGCTGCTGAGGCTGACAAACCCAAGGTCAACAAATAAAATGGCACAGTCTCAATATTACCAAACAATACAGCAGGCCACTAGTTCAAGTTTAGAGACAGTTCCAAGATTGCCAAGAAACATGGCAGGCTGCTGAATGAAGACTCGGTTACATGCAGGGTCCAAGTGTATCAAAAAGCTCAAGACCTTTCTCAAAGCTTCTTCTTAAATACTGGAAGCAGACCACATCCCTAAGGCAGTTACTCGGCTACTCACAGTAGATTCTACCATGGAGTTGATTACAAGTCCCATAATGGGGAATAACTACATCCAATTGCCCAGCCAGTCAAAACCAGGCCCAGCCAAGTTGACACACACTTAACTATCACAGTGATCCTCAGGAGTGGGTTCAGTTCTAGGTCTGAAGTGTCTCTAAGGGCCACAATGTTGGAGGATGCATCAATTTCTCTCAGACCAGTAAGTCTGGTCTTTTTTATTATTTTGAATTTTTTTCCACATTTTTCTCCTATTCTATCCAGGATCTTCTATTGTGATCCCCATCAGAGCAGTAGGTAGTGGTAGCCAGGCACCAAGTAGCTCTAGTGCTAGCAGAGGCTGTGGTTCACATGGTTCATTAGTTCTTTTGATTAATTGTTTCCTTGAGTCTTTGGTTTTCTTTACTCTTCTTTGCTCTGGATGGAGAGACACCAAATAATTGCATCTTTGATGGCTGCTCTCAAATTTTAAGGCTAAATTTGCTACTAATCATATTAGGATGCAGGACATTCTTGTTGTGGACTATGTTATGCCAATTGACCTAGATGTTGCCTAGGACTATGGTTCTAAATCCCCAGGCCCAGTGACTCAGTCTTTCAAGATATTTGGTTATGGCTAGGAAGTTTTCATAATTTTGTCCTCTTACGGATAACATTGCGAAGAATGGCAATTTCAGAACACTTAGTTGTACTCATGAGAAACCTGTACATATTCCAGGAGGCAGTCATTTGAACAGACCAAGGGGATACTACATGGTTTAAAATCAAGAAAGGTATGTGTCAGGGTTATATCTTTTCACTATACTTATTCAATCTGTATGTTGAGCAGATA
>NW_006921601.1:4251074-4252670 GCF_000298275.1 Orycteropus afer afer | reverse complement strand
CATGATAAATGGAGAAAAGACTGAAGTTGTGAGGGATTTCATGTTACTTGGATCCACAATCAACACCCACGGAAGCAGCAGTCAAGAAATCAGACAATGTATTGCACTGGGCAAGTGGGCTGCAAAAGACCTCTTTAAAGTGTTAAAGAGCAAAGATTTTACTTTGAAGATTAAGGTGCTTGTGACTCCAGCCATGGTATTTTCAATCATCTCATATGCATGTGAAAGCTGGACAATGGATAAGAAGACTGAAGAAGAATTGATGTATTTGAATTGTGGTGTAAAGAATACTGAAAATAATGCTTTTATGGCTATGTTCATGAGGGATATGTTGTTGTGAGATGCCATTGAGTTGGTCCATCTCATAACAATCCCATGTACAATAGAATGAAACATTGTGCACTTCTACACCATCTTCATGACTGTTGCTATGTCTTAGGCTATCATTGCAACCACAGGGTCAATTCACCTTGTTGAAAGTCTTCCTCTTTTTCACTGATCCTCTACTTTACCAAGCATGATGTCCTTTTCCAGGACTGATCTCTCTTCTTAATATGTCCAAAGTATGTGAGATGAAATCTTGCCATCTTTGCATCTAAAGAGCATTCTGGCTGTACTTCTTCCAAAACAGGATTTGTTTGTTCTACTGACAGTCCATGGTGCATTTAATATTCTTTGCCAACACCACAATCCAAATGCATCAATTCTTCTTCAGACAATTTCTTACTAATTTTCCAGTTTTCACATGCACATGAGGTGATTGAAAATGCTATCGCTTGGGTCAGGTACCCCTTAGTCCTCAAAGTGATATCTTTGTTCTTTTCTTTATATTTGCTTTTTTTTTTTTAAGATAAAAGATATAGGTCTATAATTTTCCTTTCAGTGGTATCTTTCCTTGGCTTTCATAACAAGATTATGCTTGCTTCAGAGAATGAATTTAGGAGTATTCCATTATTTTTGATGTTCTAGAATAGTTTGAGTAGAATTGGTATTAGCTCTTCTCTGAATGTTTGATAGAATTCACCAGTGGAGCTGTCTGGGCCAGGATTTTTTGTTGTTGTTGGGATTTTTTTTTTTTTTTTTTTTTAATGACCTGTTCAATTTTTGTTATGGGTCTGCTCAAATTTTTTCTTCAGTCTGTGGTAGTTTAGGCAGGTAGTGTGTTTTTAAACATTTGTCCATTTCTTCTAGATTTTAAAATTTCTTGGAGCACAGCTTTACATAACATTCTGTTACTACCCTTTTTATTTCAGTTGGTTCTTTTGTAATTTCACTTATTTAATTTATTATTCATGTTATTTACATCTTCTCCTTCTTTTCTTTTGTTAAATTAGCCAGTGGTTTGTTGATTTTATTAATCCTTTCAAAGAACCAACTTCTAGTCTTATTGATTCTTTCTATTGCTTTTCTGTTTCTTTTATTTCTGCTCTAATCTTTAGTATTTCCTTTCTTCTAGTTACTGTAAGCTTTTTTACTGCTCTTTTTCTAATTGTCAGAGTTGTTGGGTTAAGTTGTTTGTGATAGTTGGAGTTGTGTGTCAACTTGGCTGGACCACAATTCTGAGCGGTTTAAGTGGTTGTGATGTGGGTTATTCCC
>NW_006921601.1:4249475-4250519 GCF_000298275.1 Orycteropus afer afer | reverse complement strand
TCTAGAGAGACAAAAGCATAAGGATGGGCTTCCTAAATTGGTTCTCACCAATTCTGTTTTGGTTCTCCAATTTGATTAATCATAAAGGCACTAGTGACTCTGCCTCTATTAGTAAAGAGGGCCCTGCTAATCCATGGAGTAAGGTGGCAACATTAATATGCAAAATAGCACCATCAATAGATCAAGTACTTTTGAGAACTAAGGCTCTGAGTGATGGTATATTTGATACTTCTCTGCAACTATGTCAGCATGAGGAGTCTAAGGAAGCTGGTTGGTTGGTCCTACTTATGCTAGACAAAGTGGCCCAAATGCCTATAGTCTCCACTCCAGTCACATGACCTACCCTCTCCCAGTCTGCATCGATGGCCTCATGGGGAGTTCCTTGTGATCAGTTCACTGAGGAAGAGAAAACTTGTGCCTAGTTTACAGATGAGGAGCTTGGGTAGTGTAGTGCCTAAGGTACTTGACTGCAAACCAGAAGGCTGGTGGTTCAAACCCACCAGCCACTCTCCTTGGAAGGAAGGTTGGGCAATCTACTTCCTAGTGATACTGCCTTGGAAACCCAAGGAGGGGTTGCTATGAGTTGGGTCTGACTCAACGGCACATAACAACAACAACAGTTTACAAATAGTTCTGCACGATATGCAGGTACCACTCAAAAGTGGACAGCAGTGGCACTGTAGCCCTTCTCTGGAACTTCCCTGAAGGACAGTGGTGAAGAGAAATCCTCCCCATGGGCAGAACTTCAAGCTATGCATCTGGCCATTCACTTTAAATGGAACAAGAAATGGCCAGATGTACGGTTGTGTATGGATTCATGGCTAATGGCTGGGCTGGCTGGTCTGGGACTTGGAAGGAGCATGATTGGAAAATTGGTGACAAGGACATATAGGGAAGAGGCATGTGGATAGATCTCTCTGAATGGGCCAAAGGAGTAAAGATATTTGTGTTTCATGAGAATGCCCACCAAAAGGCAGAGGAGGACTTTAACAATCAAGTGGACAGGATGACACATTCAGTGGGAACAGTCAACCTTTTCCCCCA
>NW_006921601.1:4248518-4249107 GCF_000298275.1 Orycteropus afer afer | reverse complement strand
CTTATCCACCATTATGGTATCCCACACAGCATTGCTTTGGATCAAGGGACTCACTTCACAGCAAATGAAGTGTGGCAATGGGCCTAGGCTCATGCAATTCACTGGTCTTACAATGTTCCCCATTATCCTGAAGCAGCTGGCTTGATAGAACGATGGAATGGCCTACGAAAAACACAATTATGGCACTAGCTAGGTGGCAATACCTTGAAGGGTTGGGGTAATGTTCTCCAGGAGGCTGTATGTACTCTAAACCAGCATCCAATATACAATACTGTTTCTCTAATAGCCAGGATTCATGGGTCCAGGAATCAATAGGTGGAAACTGGAGTGGTACCACTCACTATTACCCCTAGTGACACACTCAAAAATCTTCTGCTTCCTGTCACTGTTACCCTATGCTCTGAGGGTCTGGAGATCTTAGTCCCAAAGGATGGAACAATTCCACCTGGAGACATAATACTGCTTGCATTGACCTGGAAGTTAAGAATGCTACCTGGCCATTTTGGCTTCCTCATGCCTCTGGATCAACAGACAAAGAAGGGCATTACTGTACTATCTGGTGTGAAAGATCCTGATTACCAAGGGGAAA
>NW_006921601.1:4240766-4241426 GCF_000298275.1 Orycteropus afer afer | reverse complement strand
TCTTTCTTCTTTTTTGATTGCTTGTTTATTGGTATAAATTGATCTCTGAGCACTGCTTTTGTTGTACTCCAAAGGTTTTGTTATATTGTATTTTCATTCTTGTTTGATTCTAGGAATTTAAAAAATTCCATTGTTTATTTCTTCTATCACCTAGTAGTTTTTCAGCAGGTGTTATTCAGTTTCCATGTATTCAATTTTTTTCCTTGTTCTTCCTGTTATTGATTTCTAATTTATAGTGTTGTGATCTGAGAAGATGCTTTGTACTATTTCAATTTTTAAAAATTTATTGAGGCTTGGTTTGTGGTCTAATATATGGTCTATTCTTAAGAATGATTCACGTGTGCTAGAAAAGAATGTGTACTGTGCTGTTATTGAGTGGAGTGTTCTGTATATGTCTCTGAGGTCAAGTTGGTTGGTTGTGTTGTTTAGATCTTAGGTATCTTTGCTAATTTTTTTTCTAGTTGTTCTGTCCTTCATCCAAAGTGTTGTGTTAAAGTCTTCTACTATTATTGTGAACTTGTCTATTTCTCTTTTCAATTAAGTTAAAGTTTGTTTTATGTACTTCGTGGCTCTTTCCTGGGTAGATAGATATTAGATATTCATTATGGTTGTGTCTTCTTATTAGGAGCTCTGGCAGCATAGTGCCTAAGGCACTTGACT
>NW_006921601.1:4232682-4238231 GCF_000298275.1 Orycteropus afer afer | reverse complement strand
TTTTTTCCCTACTTTTTAATTGTCATTATCTACAAATTGACATTTCTGGTTCTCTATTTCAGTCTTGTAGGCTTATTTTATTTTTGAAAGTTCTTTATCTCTATTGGTTTCCAAGTGAATTTGTCATGTGTCTTAATCTCAAGTTGTTAACTGATGTTGATTCTCTGGCTGAAAGACTCCCTTTAGCACTTGTAAGGTTGGTCTTGTTTTTAAAATTCACTTAGTTTCTGTTTATCTGGAAATGTCCCATTTTAGCCATCCTATTTGAAGAACAGTTTTGCTGGATATGTAATTCTAGATTGGTAATTTTTTTTCTTTCAGTGTTTTATATATGTCATCCCATTGTCTTCTAGCCTGCATGGTTTCTGGTGAGAAATCAGAGCTTAGTCTTATTGTTGTCTCTTTGTAGGTAACATTTCATTTTTCCTGAACTGCTCTCAGGATTCTTTTTGTTTTTGCTTTTGGAAAGTTTGATTATGACATGTCTTGGTGATTTTCTTTTGGGGTCTATACTATTTAGGATTTATTGAGCTTCTTGAATGGATATCTTCTCATCTTTCATGATATTAGGGAAGTTTTCTTCCAACACATCTCTAACAATTTTCTCTGTGCTTTTTCTTTGTCTCTTCCTTGATTTTGTCTATGATTTTCTTGGTTTTGTTTATTTTCTCCTTGATCTCTTTCTTAATCTATTGAAGGGTCCTAAATAGAATTCTTTCAATTCCTTATCAGATAGTTCCATTACCATTTCTTTCTCAGGAAGTTTTTCGGGCCTTGTATTTGGGTCACTTGCTTAAGCCATCTTGTTCTGTTTCTTTGTGTTAATTGAAATTGTCTGTTATCTCTGAGACATGTGGTGTCATTGTATTTATTTGTTGATTGTATATTGGCTTGTTTTACTCTGATTTTTTGTTTTGTTTTGTTTTGATACAGCCAGTCAGATGTGTCACTCTGGTCGCTGAGGCACTCATTACCTTTCTCTGGGTGGTTGGTATAGCAGGTGGCAGTGGGTTTCTTTTCACTGGTCATTTAGAGCAGCTGATGGTGGTCTGGATGGGTGTTGGTTGCTTTCTATTGTCATCCAGTGGTGCAGCAGTGGGAAGTGGTACTCCTCTAGTGGGTAGAGCCTAGTGGGGATGTTGTTGTTGTCTCTCACCAGATGGGGCAAAAAAAAAAAAAAAAAAAACGAGAAAGAAAAAAGTGAAAGAAAATGAGAAATAAAAAAGGGGGTGCAGTGGCGAGCTCACTCCATCTACCATGGAGCTGTGGTGATGCGGTGCCTGATCCTTAGGATCACACACTGCTAAGCATGTAGGTGGCAGGTATGCTATGCATATTCTGTCAGAGCACACTCTGCTAACTGTTGAGGTAGTGAGCCAATGCTTCCGGCTGCTGGGGAAGCAGTGTGGCATAGGGTGCAAGCACTCAATGCCAACCACGGAGGCAGTGGGCATGTGGCATGTAATACATGACATTGCATGTAGCTAACCGCAGAGGTGACAGGTGGGCAGCACATGATCTGTGGGAGTACACTCCAAGTCACCAGAGAAGTGGACCACTGGAGGTCGGTGTGAGGTGGAGTCAGGAGGACAGCTGAGTCAGAGAGGGATGGTAAAGGGGCATCACCGGAGATCTTGGTGGGTAGGGGTAGAAAGGCCACACTTTTGGTCACCAGGACGGTGTGGAGAGAAGGAGGGATAGTGCACTCCTCTGGTTGATTGTTACTAGAGCTGGTGCACTCTTAGGCTAGTGCAGCTGATTATCTGGTTCCTGCCCTGACTCCATCCAAGGAGAAAGTGGGCTCCCAGAATGCAGGCCATTCACTCTTCTTTGTTCCCCAACTCAAAAAACCAGGGGCCACTGCTGGTGAGTGGTTCTGTCCCAATTTATTGGCTCCCTTCCTGCTCTGTGGTGACCTGAGTCTCTGGAGTTCTTGCTGACTTTCTTTCTCTTCTTCCTTAGTGCTCACTTAAGTTCTGCCCACCTTGCTTCACTCCACATTTGTCTACCCTGTGTCTCTGTCTTATTGCAAATTCCATGAAGTTGCCTTCCTATGATCCTCAACTGATAATGCTGCTTGCATTGTCTCAAAATGGCCACATTGTGCCAGGATACTGGCAGGGCACCTCTCCTCCATAACGCTCCTTATTCATTGTTTAAGTTCAGTTTCTTCTTCTAGTTGGTGTTTGATAAAATTCTTTATCCTTTCTTTTGATGCTGAGGGTTCCAGGGTTCTCATTTGTGTCTGTTTCCCTTAGTTTCTCAGGTCTCTGTTGTATGCACGTGTGGAGTGTCTAACTAGGTCGCCATCTTAGTTCCACTCCCAAGTCATAAGTTTTTGTTAAGATTGACTGTTAATGTTGATCCATAGTTGACTGAAATACAATCTGTGAGCTTGAGAAATTCATGTTTTTGGAGATCAAGTAGACTTTGGAACACCACTGAGGTCTATACTCACTTATGTCTCTTTCCCTGGTGATAAACAGAAGTTTGTACTGGCAAGATTTGGTTGCATATATAATGATTTCAGAGGCACATCAATTTTCTATTTGTAATACTTTTGATAAAAGACAATCAGTATAAATGGACCCAGTTTCTAATTCTACTCTGAAGGACAGTAATTCTGGCAACACCAGCTGTTATTTCATATCATATCAAACCAAACCAAACTCACTGCCATCAAGTCATTTCTGACTCATATTGATCCCCATTTGGGTTTCTGAGGATGTAAATTTTTACAGAAGTAGATTGACTATCTTCATCCCACAGGAGTAGCTGGTGGGTTTGAACCACTGACCTTACAGTTAGCAGTCAAGTGCCTTATCGCTACACCACCAGTGCTCCCTTCACAGCATCTAGTAGAACTGACACTTGAAATTATGCTTGTTTGGCTTTGAAGATGACACTGTGATTTCCAACTACCTGCAATGTGGACAGGGAAAAAAATGACCTTTTCAGTGCATAAGTCTTATGATGTGTCTCCCTGATTACACTATTGCAATAGGTTTCTGTTACATTTAGGATAAGAAAATAAATCTTTAACATGGCCTATGAAATTCTTCTTGACTTGGCCCCCACCTATACTTCCTACTATTTATTGCTATACTTTCTGCTCATGCAATCAGTCACTAACTCACAAGCTTGCTTGCTCACTCACTCATTTACTGTTTTCTGGTTCAAGGTTACATTCAGTTTTATGAAGTCACTACCTCATTCTGACCCGGAGTTGTCAAAACATGTCTTTTCTCCATCTGATATGCTTTCTCACTCTACTTTTCAATTGGTGAATTCCTACTCTTCAGATTTTCTTAAAATGTCATTTCTTTAAGATGGTCTTCCTTGATTCTCTTCCCAACTCTCCTTTCTTCATTATTCTCTCTCCAGACACCCTGTGTCTTAGGCTGCATTCTCTAGAGAAGCAAAACCAATAAAGCTTATATATGTATATATATGCACAGAGATTTTTCTCAGGGAAATTGACCATGTGGCTGTAGAAGCTGGCAAGTCCTAAGTCTGTGGGTCAGATGGTAGGCTAGAGGCTTCTCCTGACTCATGCAAGGGCTGATAAACCCAAGATAGGCAGGTAACACAGCAGGTTTCTGGCTCACAGGCTGCAGAGGTAATAAATCCCAAGATCAACAGGCCACTGGGTCAAGTTCCAAGGATCAGAGGTCAGATGATGATGAGCTAGATGCAAGATCCAGAGTGAGCAAAAAGCCGGATAGCTTTGCCAGATATCCATGTATATTGGATGCAGGCCACACCCTCAAGGAAACTACCTTTCAACTGATTGGCTACTTGTAGCAGATCTCATCATGGAAGTGATCACATAACTGCAAAATTACATCATAATTACTAAACCACTGAGAATCATGTCCCAGCCAAATTGACACACAACCTTAACCATCACATCCTGTCATTTTTCATCACCCTTTATCTACATTTTATTTCATGAAGCATAATGGACTTTTCTTCCCCCTTAATTGTACCTTGCACCAGGTTGCTAACATAATAAGCAAGAGTATTTATAATGTAAGTCAAAATCATGAACAGGCAGGCATTCTTAGCTTAGGGAAAGCATAAAGTGAAGGAAATATGCCTCAAAGAAGTTAATCCTCACAATGTAAATCATGACTAAAAAACGAAAACAAAAAACTTCATCCTGAGGCTAGGCCACTTTCTTGCCATCTGAAGAGTCCCATCAGCTCCATCTCCCCCACCAGCAGGAAGCAGAATAATACAATGGAAGAAGGAAGAAAAGCACACTTCAGGTGGGATGGTATCTTGTGAGAAAGAGACAAGAGTGTCCCTTTGTCAACCATAAAATTGGTCAAGATGTGCTCCTTGAGATTCTAAGCTCAAGACCCATACACATGGCTTAGAAATACTAGAATATCACCTGTAAAATTGCCAAGTATTTGGAATGTATTGATATTTTCCTTGTCACACTACATAATCAATTTGTGTAAACATTCCATAGATATTTTGAGAGGAAAATAATGGTTATCAGGGTAAAAAATATTCTTTCCATCTCATATTTACTCTCATTACCATCTGCTATTTTAAAATTTTATTTTTGAGATCTTCCTACTTGTATTAATTTGTCAAACCTTGAGAAAATTGTCTTAAAATCCTCACATTTAAAAATAAATAAATGGTGGTTTTATAAATATATAAAATATTATTTACAAGTTCTCCAGGGAGGGATTCTCCAGGGCATATGAGTCAATGTCATATAACGCAATGCAAATACAACACACTGCCAACCAGTCGGACCCAACTCATAGCAACCCCTCCTTGGGTTTCTGAGGGGGTATCACTATGGAAGTAGATTGCCCAACCGTCCTATAGAATTGGTGCACTGAGTTACTGATTACTTAAAAATTTTTTGCTATGTAAAATCCTTTGAATGTTTTGCATAGTTTAATACTTTTGGCTTTTAATTGTACTTTGATATTACTTCCTTTTTTAATTTCTTAGCATCTGAAATATTTTCATAACTTTTAATTGAAGCTTAATATACATATAGAAAAGTGTTCAAGTCATGATGGTACAGCTTGGTGACATCTCACTAAGTACAGATAACCTGTGTTATTATCACTAACATAAAAAAATAGAACGTGTCATTATGACAAAAGTCCCCATGGGATTTATGCTGTTCCCACTTACAGGATAGGAATCGTGAAAATCATATATTAGGCAACATTTCCTATTCCCAGGTCACATGATTATTTCATGGATGGGGTGCAATCTCACCGTCATGAGTGACTTGAGAGGGGTTCTTGGGTTGGATTCTGTGAATAACAATGCTTTTAAAGAGAAGTGAGTGTGGTGTTGTTCCCTAAGTGTTGTTGGCAGCCTTGAGAGCTTAACAATGGAACCTACTCTAGGAAAGCAGAGATGGGAAGAAGATAAAATAAACCAGGTCCTGGTCACATTGTAGGAGCTCTGGAGGCATAGTGCCTAAGGCACTTGACTGCTAACCAGAAGGCTGGTGGTTCAAACCCACCAGCCACTCCTTGGAAGGAAGGTTGGGCAATCTACTTCTG
>NW_006921601.1:4231174-4232582 GCF_000298275.1 Orycteropus afer afer | reverse complement strand
GTCTCAGAAACACAAGAACGGGTCGCCTTGTCTGAGTTTTAGATAAAGCCAAGCCTGAAGATTCATCCATCCCTACACCTTTCTGGAACTGAGCCAATAAGTTTCACTTATTATTCAAGCCAGTTTAGACTGAACCTCGAGTCCCTTGATTCTCACACATATCCTGTGAGATTGATAAAATTATTACTAACATAATTTATGCTCAAAGTCAAACAGCTAGTCAGATCTTTTTACTCCAAATTAAACAGCTCTAATTATGAAATCAACTATAATGACTTTTTTAATAAAAAAATTTCAGTGCCTTTATATTTCTACTAGAAAAGATAAAATGTTCCAGGTGGGCATACAGGTTTTCTACAAATAGGTTTCAATCTACTTGTCTTATTTCCCACCTTTGGACAAACTGTGCATTCCATTTAACTCTAGTTTGCCTGTCTTTGTACACTCCTCACCTCAGTCTCCACTCTTTTTTTCCTGAATCTACAAACATTTATTCAGCCTTTGCTTTCATGTCCTATTGGGAGATACCAAGGTGAAATTGAGTCTCTTGTGTGAAGGATGTTTGTTCCTTGTAGAAATCTTAAGAAATGGTGCTCCAAGTTAGTATTAATGGATTATTGCACTCGAAGGATCAAGTTCAATGCTCTGGTTATCATACAATACAGGAAAGAGTGTACAATCTGATTATAAGTTCTCCAGGGAGGGATTCTCCAGGGCATGAGTCAATGTCATAATGTTATACAATTGGTGCATTGAGTCACTGATTGTACTTATGAGATGGTGGCTTTTACGTGAAAGTCAATGAGACTGAGTCAATAGGTAAGGATATGAAGTTCTACTTGAGTGCCGGTTAGCAGGCTTTCTGTTTACTGTTCTCCTCATTAGTAATTAGTGTTGCTTTTGAAGTGATGGCTCAGGAATCATTAGCTGTAGCTGAAACATTCAAATCAGTTGACTCTGGTTTTGATGCATGCTAGTTGAATTCTCTTTTGTTTTCAGAGAAGAGCTGGACAATAATTAGACCTATATGTACTTTGCATGCATTAATTATCAAATCTTATGAGTTTATAACTGGAAAATACCTTAGTACTAGAGAAGGGAGTGGGAGCTCTGGTAGCATAGTTCCTAAGACACTTGACTGCTAACCAGAAGACTGGCGGTTCAAACCCACCAGCCACTCCTCGGAAGGAAGATGGGGCAATCTACTTCCGAAGTGATACTGCCTTGGAAACCCAAGGAGGAGTCACTATGAGTCGCTATGAGTCCACCTCCACAGCACATAACAACAGAGAAGGGAGTGATCTGCCCTAGTATTATCAGATGTCAGTAATACCCAAGGCAGCTTTAAAGTCTTCTAGTTTAGGGAAAGATGGAATATTTGTAGTCTGTTACTCCTTTTTTTTTTTTT
>NW_006921601.1:4226852-4230894 GCF_000298275.1 Orycteropus afer afer | reverse complement strand
CTGTGAGAGATGGAACTCAATGGGACTGCCTTGTTTTTCTGAGTCTCACAAATTTTCTGCCTTCAACATGGTGCTGTCCTACAACTTTTTTTCTTCTCATTTTAGTAAACTATATTAGCATTTTCCTCCTTTGACAGATTTCCACCTTATTCAGGTTCCATTTTCACAGATTTTACTATATTTAATACTGAACACTTACTATTTTTTTCTTTCCACATTGGAAATTGGCTTTAAATATTAGAGCTTAGAGGGTCCATTTTATTTATTTTAGGTGAAACTTTTGATATCTGAAATTTAATTACTATGGTTAATATGTAGAAGCCCTGGTAGCATAGTACCTAAGGCACTTGACTGTCAACCAGAAGGCTGGCGGTTCAAACCCACCAGTCACTCCTTGGAAGGAAGGTTGGGCAATCTATTTCCATAGTGATACCACCTCGGAAACTCAAGGAGGGGTCGCTATGAGTCAGGTCTGACTCAATGGCAAATAACAACAACAACAACAATACTTAATATAGATATTTGGTTTTATAATATGTCTCTGGTCACACTCATTTAGGAGTAAGTCAACTTACACAAAGCCTCTTACTTTGTGCTAAGGTATAATGTCTGAACTCAAGACAACATTCTATGTCTTCAGCTCAGGTGTCCTTCCAGCTTCCTGACTTCCTCAAGTCCCACCATGGAATTCTGCTTGTTTTCAAACTTCACACAAAAGTTGATAGTCCTCTATTCTATGTTAAGATGTCATCCATGAACTCTTGACTTGAGCATGTCAGCCCTATGCATTCCTTCTTCCACCTATTGATTCATCTACCCAAGACATCCTGTGATTATGATCATTCACCTCACCTCGCCTTTCAGAAGTAATCTCTCCCTTCTTTAAATCTCCAAAGCACTTGTTATTACTCAAGATTCCCAATTCAGTCATTTGCTGGTTTTATTTTTCTTTTAGACACTGTATTTCTTCAAGAAGAATCTAGTCTTTCCTAATTTTTCTATTCATTTATTCAACAATTACTGGTTTAGCAGGTATTATGGACCAGGCACTGTTGCAGGCATTGTGAATATATATATTTGTGTGTGTGTGTGTGTGTGTGTGTATAATGCCATTTGGTGATAATGGGAAAAAATAGAACAAGACATAAAAGGTAGACATTAGAGAAACCGGGGTAGGAAGTGGGTTGCTATTTTATGTAGTGTTATTTCAGGGAAGATCTCTCTGCTGAGCTTGGGGCCCAAATGTATGCCTGAGAGTGCAGAGCCTCAAAAACCGTAGGTGCTTACTCAGTGTTCATTGAATAATTAATAATTAAACTAACTTCTTGATAAGGGGGAAAGTGGGGAGAAAGGGAAAAGAGAGACAACTTTTAAATCACAGGTTCACATAACCATAAAATGGACTTTTTATTTTGTTTTGAAAATCATCGTAATCACAAGGAAGGGCCATGAGGATGGCCTTAGATATTTCCTATCCAGGCAAATCCAAATGTAATTGGCCAGGTTCAGCCTGTGCAGAATTCAATAAGCCTGCAGCTAATTCTCATACAGGTCAGAACATCTAAGAGCAGTATGTCTGATATTGAACCAAATTCCCTTTGTGTGTTTCTCAGAGTATTGTCATATTTACCCAAGTAGCATACAGGCATTTTTACCCTAATGAATATTTATAATAAATAAATATCAGCTTTGCTGTAACTTTGAAATTTTAGATTGTTATAAAATATTTTGGTGTTTACCTTTTTCCATTTTTCTAATTTTTAACATTTTATTTTTTGTGGTATTAAATTCTATGTTTATATATAATTGAGGAAAATAGATGATACAGCAATATTATGGAAATAGAGCCTAAGTTATCAATATTCATATTTCCTTTATGAATATGTTTAATAAAGAAAATAGGAACACTGGTGACATAGTACCTAAGGCATTTGACTGCTAACCAGAAGGCTGGTTGTTCAAACCCACCAGCCACTCCTTGGAAGAAAGATTGGGCAATTTACTTCTGTAGTGATATTGCCTGGGAAACCCAAGGAGGGGTCATTATGAGTCAGATCCAACTTGACAGCAGTGAGTTTGGTTTTTTTTTTTTTCTTTTGGTTTAATAAAGAAAATAATATATAGTTTTGGAATTATATAGTGTATAACTTGCAATCAAATTCCACTATTATTTGCAATTTCCAGACAAAAATCTCTGAGCCAGAATTTTTACTTCTTCCTTTATATTTGAAAGATTGATTAATCTGAGTCATTGGCCATTCTCCAAAACTGCCAACCTGAGTTTCTGTCAGGGTGGGCTCATCATTACATCTTCTAGGAATTCCTTGGGTGAATGCAGACATGGGCTCTCAGCTATTGGATTGTGACTTCGTAATTTATATGCTATGTCCATAAAAGCAGCATCTACTCTGCTATTGAAATGAAAAGGCACAACCAAAGTTCTGTGGTTGAATTCATTCTCTTGGGCTTTTCTAACTTTCCTGAACTCCAAGCGCAACTCTTTGGGATCTTCTTGGTTATTTATCTGGTGACTCTGATGGGAAACACAGTCATTATCATTGTCATCTCCCTGGACCAGCGTCTTCATGTCCCCATGTACCTGTTCCTCCAGAACCTGTCTGTGGTGGAAGTGAGTTTCAGTGCAGTCATTATGCCTGAAATGCTGGTGGTCCTCTCCACTGAGAAAGCGACTATATCTTTTGCTGGCTGTTTTGCACAGATGTATTTCATTCTTCTTTTTGGTGGGACTGAATGTTTTCTCCTGGGGGCAATGGCTTATGACCGATTTGCTGCAATCTGCCATCCTCTGAGCTACCCAGTGATTATGAACAAAAGGGTTTTTATGAATTTAGTTATATCCTCATGGGCCTTAGGTTTCACAATGACTACTGTACAAACTCCATGGGTTTTTAGTTTTCCTTTTTGTGGACCCAATGAAATTAATCATCTCTCTTGTGAAACCCCTCCGGTGCTAGAGCTTGCATGTGCGGACACCTTCTTGTTTGAAATCTATGCATTCACAGGCACTCTTTTAATTATTCTGGCTCCTTTTGTTTTGATACTCTTGTCCTACATTTGGATTCTCTTTGCCATCCTGAAGATGCCATCAACCATGGGGAGGCAAAAGGCCTTTTCCACCTGTGCCTCTCATCTCATATCTGTGACCCTCTTTTATGGCACAGCCAGTATGACATATTTACAACCCAAATCTAGCTACTCTCCAGAAACCAAGAAACTGATGTCACTGTCCTATTCATTGCTTACCCCTCTGCTGAACCCACTGATCTACAGCTTGCGAAATAGTGAGATGAAAAGAGCTTTCATGAAATTATGGCGAAGAAAAGTGGTTTCACACATAGTCTGACTGTGTTGAGAATCCATGTGGTATTTGCTTTCTACTCAATTGCCCTCTATTTAAATTTAATAAATGGTGAAATAGATTCTTTTTCTTGGTTTGATTGTGTTTAATTTCTTGCATCTCCATGTTTGATAATATATCCAGACATGCTTATATATTAACATTTTATTATTTTTCACAGATGGACAATGTTCATTCACGTTGGATGCAACAATTTCTCCAATCATTTCCTTATTGATGGTCATTTAGGTGGTTGTTAGTTTTTTGTCAGTACATATAATGCTAAAATAAAGAATCTAATTACACACATTAATAAATTCTTGTGCTGTGGAATGATTCCACAAAATTGTTTTGATATATCAAAGTGAATATGTGTTTGCAAATTTTAATAGATACTGCCAAATTACTTTTCAAAATTCTTGGAACTACTTCAGGCTAACTTGAAGACTCACTTTACCCCAAGAAGCTAACAACTAGAGAGATGGGATTTTTACTTTTGGAGTTAAAATATGGTTTATGATTCAGTACAAAAGAGTAGTATTTATTGAGAAGATCACAATGGCTCTAACTGGGACCCACAGAGCTTATAATCCAAAACTGTATTTTATCTGGGTATCTTAGAAAACATTCATGCAGTATTATAACTTGAGAGCAGCTTGTGATGGTTTTTAAGATCATTTATAC
>NW_006921601.1:4215228-4220787 GCF_000298275.1 Orycteropus afer afer | reverse complement strand
CAGGAATAAAATTGACAACATCTGTGGAAAGAGATGTTGGAAAAAATATTATCAGTCAGGACAAGGCCAGGGGCCAACTGAGAAACAGATGATTAATTGTTCATATGTAAATTCAAGTTAGGAGCTCTGGTGGCGTAGTGCCTAAGGCATTTGACGCTAACCAGAAGGCTGGTGGTTTGTACCCACTAGCCCTTCTTGGAAGGAAGGTTGGGCAATCTACTTCCGTACTGATACCACCTCGGAAACCCAAGGAGTGTTCGCTATGGGTTGGGTCTGACTCTACGGCAGTGAGTTTGGTTTGGTTTTTCATAAGTTCAAGTTGAAGCTGAAGAAAATTAAAACAAATCCATGAGCCAAAGTACGACCTTGAGTATATTCCCCCTGAATTTAGGGACCATCTGAAGAATAGATTTCATGCATTAAACACTAATGACTGAAGACCAGATGAGTTGTGGGATGACATCAAGGACATTATACATGAATAAAACAAAGGGTCATTTAAAATACAAGAAAGAAATAAAGTACCAAAATAGATGTCAGGAAAGAATCTAAATCTTGCTCTTGAATGTAGATTAGCTAAAGTGAATGGAAGAAATGATGGAATACAAGAGCTGAAAAGGAAAGGGCAGTTCAAAAAGATTAAGTATTACAATGAAATTCTCAAAGACCTGGAATTAGAACACCAAAATGGAAGAACACACTTGATATTTCTCAAGCTGAAAGAACTGTAGAAAAGAATTCAAGCCTCAAGTTGCAATAATGAAGGATTCTATAGGCAAAAATTAAAGAACACAGGAAGTATCAAAAGAAGATGGAAAGAATACACAGAATCACTGTACCAAAAACAATTGGTTAAAGTCCAATAATTTCAAAAGGTAGCATATGATCAAGAACTGATGGTATTGAAGGAAGAAGTGAAAGCTACACTGAAGGCACTGGTGAAAAACAAGGTTCTAGGATTTGGTGCAATATCAGTTAAGACATTTCAACAAATGGATGCAATGCTGGAAGCATTCAATTGTCTATGCCATGAAATCTGGAAGATAGCTCCCTGGACAACCAACTGGAAGAGATCCATATTTGTGTCTATTAAAAAACAATGGTGATCCATCAGAATATACAAATTAGTGAACAATGTCATTAATATCACGTGAAGTAAAATTTTACTGAAGACAATTCAAAAATGATTGCAGCAGTACGTTTATAGGGAACTGCCAGAAATTCAAGCCTGGTACAGAAAAGGATGGAGAATGAGGAGTATCATTGCTGATGCTTTGACTGAAAGCAGGGAACACTAAAAAGATATTTACTTGCATTTTGTTGGCTATGCAAAGTTATTCAACTCTGTGGATCATAACAAATTATGGATAACATTTAAAAGAATACCTGATTGTGCTTATGCGGAACCTGTAAATAGACCAAGAGGCCGTTGTTCAAACAGAACAAGGGGATATTGCATGATTTAATGTCAGGAAAGTTGTGTGTCAGAATTGTACCCTATCACCACACTTATTCAATTTGTATGCAGAACAAATAATCGAAGATGCTGGGCTATATGAAGAAGAATGCAGCATCAAGATTGGAGGAACACCCTTTAACAACCTGCAATATGCAGGTAACACAACTTTGCTTGCTTAAGTGAAGAAGACTTGAATTACTTACTGATAAAGATTAAAGACCACAGCCTTTAGTACAGATTGAACTTCAACATAAAGAAAACAAAAATCCTCACAACTGGACCAATAAGCAACCTCATGACAGAGAAGATAGAAGTTGTTAAGGATTTCATTTTACTTGGAGCCACACAATTAACATCCATGAAAGTGGTGGTCAAGAAATCAAATGACATATTGCTTTGAGCAAATGTGCTGTAAAAGATTTCTTGAAAGTGCTAAGAAGATGTCATTTTGATGACTAAGTGTACTTGACTCAAGCCATGGTATTTTCAGTCACCTCATATGCATGTGAAAGCTGGACAATGAATAAGGAAGACCAAAACAGAACTGATGCATTTTGTTTAGGTGTTGATGCAAAATACTGAATATGCCGTGGACTTCCAGAAGAATGAACAAATTTGTCTTGGAAGAAGTATAGTCAGAATGCTCCTTGGAATTGAGGATGGCAAAACTTTGTCTCACATACTTTGGATGTGTTATCAGAAGGCACCAACTCCTGAAGAAGAACATCATGCTTGGTAATGTAGTTGTTGTTAGGGGCCATCCAATTGACTCCGACTTATAGTGGCACTGTGTACAACAGAGAGAAACACTGGCCAGACCTGTGCCATCTTCACAATCCCTGCTATGCTTGAGCCCATCATTGGATCCACTGTGTCAATCCATTTCATTGAGGGTCTTTCCCTTTTGCACTGAGCCTCTACTTTACCAGGTATGATATCCTTCTCCAAGGAATGGTCCCTTCTGACAATACGACCAAAGTATGTGAAGTCTGGCCATTCTAGATTCTAAGGAGCATTGCAGCTGCAGTGGTAATGTAGAGGGTCAGTAAAAAAGAAGACCTCAATGAGACATATTGACATAGTGGCTTCAACAATGGGATCAAACATAGCAGTGCTTATGAGGATGACACAAGACTGGGCAGTATTACATTCTGTTTGCATAGAGTTGCATAAGTTGGAACTGACTTAATTGAACATAAGTATAACAACAATACTTCACTGATGTCAAAACACATATAACCTCAATCTGTCATTTCCTCATACTAATCTTTGTGGTGGTTTTTGGTTATAGTCACTGTGGCAGACATTGCCAGTTGCCTAGTTTATGTCTATTGTCTCTGTTTCTGTACTAAACACAACTCCAGCTTTCTTAAGGTCAGCAATGCATCCAGCTAAACAATCCGCTTCCCTTTTTCTACTAGAACAAGGGTGGACTGTGACACAGTTATGATCAATGACATATAAGTGGAAATTATTGGGTTACGCTTCTATGAAACTCTTTAAAAGAGAATGACTTAGCTAACAGAAGTTTGCTATTTGTGATGGGCTTGTGGAAAGCTAGACCTAGCTTGGATCAATGATGATGTTGTTAAGCTACCCTAACATCCCTCTAGTGACAATTTCCTTATTTATCATTAAACCAAAACCAAACCAAACTCACTGCCATTGAGTTGTATTCAACTCATAGCAACCTCTCCTTACTTGAGAAAAATAAACCCAATCTTTGTTTAATCCATTAATTGGTCTTTTTTTTCTGTTACTTATATAAAAACCCAATATAGGCCTATATTGTCACCAAAGAAGGTAAATTTGTGAAAACCTACATAGAGTTGGTCGTTTGATATTTTTATCCATAGTGTATTTAAACTTTAAGGTGCATAAGCATCACATGGATAGCTGCATGGCCTAGAGAGCTTGCTGAAAACAAGATTCATGGGCCCCACCCCAGAGATTCTGATTCAGTGGCTTTGGGACAGGCTTAAGATTTTGCATTTTTAACAAGCTCTCAGGTCTTATTGATGCTTCTTGACAGTGACTCACACCTGAAATAGTCCTTTCTATAGGATATTTTCTTGGAAGAAAGATGGGGCAATCTACTTCCATAGTGATACTGCCTCAGAAACCCAAGGAGGGGTCGCTGTGAGTCGGGTCCGACTCGACGGCACATAACAACAACAACAACAACACAGGATATTTTATCTATTTATTTTGTTGAGATGTTGAAATTTTGTTTTTAAAGATGTTGTCTGATCTACTATTGCCAAATTTTTTTTTTCCCCGTCGGAAGGTTCTTTTTTTTTTTTAAAATTCCATTAGTGAAGTCTTTTGATGCACATAAATGTTTAGTTTTTAGGATGTCCCAGTCATCTACTTTGCCTTATGCCATCTATGCATTTTTGTTTATGTTTGGTAGTGTATTTATACCATATTAGGGCCTCTAAGTTTCTCCCTAGTTTTTCTTCGATGATCTTGATAGTTTTAGGTTATACATTAGGTCTTTGATCAATCTTCAGTTACTGTATATGGGGGGAGATATGGATCCTGTTGCATTTTTCTGCAAATGTATATCCAGTTTTGCCAGCAATATTTGTTAAAGAGAATACCTCCTTTTCCCCATTTAATAGGTTTGGGCCCTTTCTGTAGGATAATTTAAATATTTGAGACAAAATAAAGGAGTTAATAAATGTAAAGTGCTTAGAACTGTGCTTGTACATCATAATCACTCAACAAATGTTGAATTCTTATTACTACTGTTGTATCAATCTATATTTCTCCATCCATGTCAGAAAATAGAATCTCAGTAAAATTCCTCCCTGAGGTAAGACTTTTTAGCAAGCATTTACTAGTTTTCCCCAAATACGATTCCTAGTTTTGTGAAAATAATCTGAATTTTTAGTTAGAGACTTTTTTAAAATCATGTCTCTTCTATTGTAAAAACCTTTCATTTGATGATCACATGAGTAAAACTATTTTTAAACCTAACTATACCTACTCCTCACTTATTGACCATCTTATTATCTGATATTTTGCATTTATAACAATAGTAAAAAATCTGTCTATTTTACATATTAATGACTTAGATCTGGCAGTAATGAATGCCGACATGTAAGACAAGAGTAATGCTGACTGTGAGGGTTAAGGTTATGGGTCAACTTGCCGGGCAATGATTTTCTATAGTTTTGCAGTTATGTAATA
This sequence comes from Orycteropus afer afer, assembly GCF_000298275.1. Lineage (NCBI taxonomy): Eukaryota > Metazoa > Chordata > Mammalia > Tubulidentata > Orycteropodidae > Orycteropus > Orycteropus afer. The sequence continues at coordinate 4,216,133 of NW_006921601.1, read as the reverse complement.
ATGTAGTCATCCTCCATTTTGTGATCAGATGTGGTCATCCTCCATTTTCAAATGCCAATTTTTGCATTATGGTCTGGTTTTTGGAATCTAACCATGTTGATAAATGAGGAATGGGTAAATATAAAATTTTCTGATTTGGTGCTTTATCATTCTTTCTTGTATTCTATATCTTCCTTTCTCTTGAGATCTGTTATTTTTTCCTTGTTTTTCAGATAAAATTTTATTTGGCTGAAGTCTTTCAAAGGATCAATCTTTTCAAACATTTTACGTAATCAGTGTAACTTCTGCATCCTTGCATGTCTAAAAAAGTTTTTCTTTTGCTTTTTCATATATATAACACTTTGCTGGGTATATAATTCCATACTTCCAAAAGTTATGCTTCAAGGAACTCTAAACATTACTTCACTATTTTCTAACTTCCATGAAGCAGAGAAGATATTTTCTTCCATTTTGATTCCCTTTCTTTTTTGTTAACCTCCTTCTCCCTCATCCTTATTAACATGATATTTCTGGTAGAAATTTCACCAGTATGTATTTTTTCCATATTTCTATCCTTCTCTCCCTACTGCCTTTCTTCTTCCATCTCCCTTCTTTCCTCTTATTCTTTCTTTTGTTGTCTTCTTCCCTCCATTCTCCTTCTCCCTTCCTTTCATTTTTTCTTCCTTCTATCCTTTTATCTTTCCTTCCTTCCTTCCTTCCTATATTTATGAAAACTTTCTCAGTGAGTCCTTTCACCCTGAAAATCTCAGATGAGGGGAATTGAATTATTTTTTTCTCTTCTATCTGCTACACCACTCCCATCTGAATTCCTGTGAATATTGGATCTACTAATTCAATTCTCCATGTCTCTCTCTCTCTCTCTCTCTCTCTCTCTCTCTTCTTCACTATAGTATTCATTTATTTGT
>NW_006921601.1:4211354-4213108 GCF_000298275.1 Orycteropus afer afer | reverse complement strand
ATTTTTTTTTAATGTTCATAAACGTGGTTGATGTGAGAATAATGTTTTTATAAGTGTAAATTTATAATTATTAAAGCCAAATATCACAAAGCAAATCTAGCATTTGATTACACCTATAATTTCTTTTCTTATCACCACTGCTACTATCATTTCTAACTGCTTCTCATGCTTTCTTATGACTTTAATACCCAGCCAACACTAAGCTAGTTTAGGAAAGGATCTGTGTTGCCAATAACCTTTTCCTTGCTCCCTCTATATAACCAACAGTAGTGATTGCAATGCAGACCATTTTCACTAATTAATTTATTTTGTTATATCCAATGTAAGTTAAAAATTCACATGGTAGGAAAAATGTCCATATCATAGATTAAGTTTGAGATAAGTCTTTGAATCAATTTATTCTGGATTGACTGCCTTCTAAGAATTTGCATTCCACCCCAGATACATGGAATCATAATCTACATTTAAAAGGAATTCTACAACCAGCTTCTTCATGCAAGGAAGCTCTGTTTTCTTAAATTCCCCAATTTGTTCCCTGCCCAAAAGTCTCAGGCCTGTCCTTACCTTTGCATATTTGCATAGAATCTTGGAGATGCCTGTGACTGGGCAAAGCAAGGGGGATAAAGAGATATACTTACAATGGAGGCTGAGATTCTAGGGAGGCGTTGTGCTGTACTAATTTTTTATCTGTTTGTAATGATAGCCCAATTTTATCTGATCCTATCACACACATTAGCAGCCTGCTGAGACAAAGCTTCCATTTTCCTTAGTATACCATGCATGTTGAAAGAAGCTCTCAGGCTAGGCTGTGACAAGCCTGGTTGTTTTCGATAGTTCTGTTGGGGAAATCCCACTGGGGACTTCCAAGGGTGGCCCTTCCTTTCTCTTAAAGATGAAAACAGGACTGGTTTTGCAATTTATGAGATCAAGAGATTACCCTGGGACTGTTTGGTTAGCTAGGGTAGGACTCCACCCAAAGCATCTTCACAAAGCTCTGTCAAGTCCCAGACGAGGAAAAGAAAAACACCCCCCTTCCACCACACTACCTGCAAAAGATGGCAGGTTCTGTAAGACTCATTTCTTATTGGCATTCTTAGGGACTCCATAGGCAAATGGCAAATGAGCAGCTCAGAGAAACCCCTCACTTGTGTTTTCAATCAAATGATGTCGTTACGGTAAATGCTCAGAATCTCCGCAGAGCAGATAAGCTAAATACCCAAGAACAGGACCAAATGAAAATTCTAGGGATAGGCTGTCTTTTATGTCCGATCAATAAAAGTCAGCCACGCCTAATGAAGTTCCCCTGCAGCATTGAACCAGAATAGCTGTGACGACCAGAGATGGTGAGAGCCCAGTTCCCTGAATAGGAAAAATAGTGGTGATTGCAATGCAAACCATTTTCACTAATTAATTGATTTTGTTATATCTAATGTAAGTAAAATTCACACAATAGGAAAAATAACATAACATAGCAGAGGATCATTGAAAAAGAAGAAAACCCTCAATGAGATGGATTGATACAGTGGGTGCAACTATGGACTCAGACATAGCAACAATTGTGAGATGGTGCTGGACTAGGCAGTGTTTCATTTCATCATACACAGATTGCAATGAGTCAGAACTGATTTGATATCACCTAACAACAACAATTAATGATGACACAGAATTAAGAAACAATAATCTGAGATGGGAGCTCTGGTAGCATAATGCCTAAGGCACTTGACTGCTAACCAGAAGGCTGGTGGTTCAAACCC
>NW_006921601.1:4201619-4211014 GCF_000298275.1 Orycteropus afer afer | reverse complement strand
GAGTACTCCAAGATGAGAAAATTAAAAAGAATAACCTTGCTGCTCATTTGGCATATCAACTAATTTAAGCTGCCTCTAAAATTATTTCTACACTTATGATAAATAAAGATAAGGACTCCCCAAATTTACTTACCAACCATTCCAACTTTCAAGAATTAACTTTAGAAAAGTTTCAACAATACCAACAATTGGCCCAGACTGACAGGATTAAGACATGGAAAAAGGCAGGACTAAATTATAGAGGTCTATCTGTGTTTTATTGACTGTGCAAAGGCATTCGACTATGTGGATTATAACAAATTATGGATACCATTGTAAAGAACGGGAATTTTAGAACACTTAATTGCTCTCATGAGGAACCTTCGAGGCTGTACTTTGAACAAAACAAGGGGATGATGCATGGTCAGGAAGGGTGTATGTCAGGGTTGTATCCTTTCACTATAATTATTCACTTTCTATGCTGAGCAAATAATCTGAGAAGCTGGACTATACAAAGAAGAACGTGGCATCAGGATTGGAAGAAGACTCTAACAACTGCGATCTGCAGATGACACAACCCTGTTTCGTAAAAGTGAAGATGACTTGAAGCTCTTACTGATGAAGATCAAAGACTACAGTCTTCAGTATGGATTATACCTCAACATAAAGAAAATGAAAATCCTCACAACTGGACCTATAAGCAACATCATGATAAACAGAGAAAAGATTGCAGTTGTCAAGGATTTTATATTACTTGGATCCACAACCAACACCCATGGAAGCAGCATTCAGATAATCAGATGTCATATTGCACTGGGAAAACTTTAAAGTGTTGAAGAGCAAAAATATCACTTTGAAGACTGTTGTTATTGTTATGTGCCGTCGAGTCGGCCCCGACTCATAGCGACCCCTCCTTGGGTTTCCGAGGCAGTATCACTACGGAAGTAGGATTGCCCAACCTTCCTTCCAAGGAGTGGCTGGTGGGTTTGAACCGACAGCCTTCTGGTTAGCAAGCAAGTGTCTTAGCCATTATGCTACCAGAGCTCCCCTACTAAGGTGTGCCTAACCTAAACCATGGTATTTTCAGTTGTCTCCTATGTATAGGAAAGCTGGACAATGAATAAGGAAGACTGAAGAAGAGTTAATGCCTTTGAGTTGTGGTGTTGGTGAAGAATACTGAAAGTACCATGGACTGACAGAACAACTAACAAATCTGTCCTGGAGGAAGTGCAGCTGGAATGCTCCTTGGAACCGGGAACGGCCAGACTTCATCTCACCTACTTTGGTCATGTTGGAAGGGACCATTCCCTGGAGAAGGATATCATGCTTGGTAAAGCAGAGGGTCAGGAAGAAGGGGAAGACCCTCAACAAGATGGACTGACTGCAACAATAGGCTCAAGCACAGCAAGAGTTGCGAGAATGGCAGAGGACCAGGCATTGTTTCATTGTGTTGTGCTATGAGTCAGAGCTGACTCGACGGCATCTAACAATAACAACAAACGACAAACAACATTCCAAAGAGTATCTTTCATTGGTGCAAGAAGCCTAAGACAGCTCCAAGAGACTATATATATTGCAAAAGACATCAACTGAAGAATTCACTAGAACTCCATTAGAAAGGATCATATCTAGTTCTCCTTTCTAACTCATGTGCTCCATGTGCTGCTACATTACAGGAAGTTAAAAAGATTTGGATCCACTTGTCGCAATCAAAGAAAGCCAAGGTACTTTATGGACTTGTAAACCCTCTGGACAATTAAAAATACTTTGAAATGCCCAGGCAGCCAGAAGCAGATGACATCTGGGGTAGACAGCTTAAGACCATGGAACAAGACTTCATGCAACCTACTGAAAAATTTGGAACTTTGTTTGTAATTTTGTTCACTATGAAAGCCCATTTAAATGTTATTCTTTTCTTTCTAACAGTTTTTTTCCTTCTCATGGTTAGAGAGAAAATGAGTTTGTTAAATTGGCCCAATTGGTAGCTAAAGCCAATAATTATAACTCTAGATTTCTTTAGTTCAACAAGGAAGAGTGTGCTATTGCCTATACCATCTGTTGTACTTTCATAAATACCACAGGAGAAGTAGAAGATACAAAGTTTCATCAGAAGGGCTCTTGGTTGCACCCATTTTTTATGTTTTTAGCTAGTTGTCTGACGTATTGTTTTCTGGCTACATTCACTGGTACAAACCAGAATAGTTATGTTAATCATTGTAATAATCATTGTATGTATAATCAACTGTATTATAAAATGTTCTTCTAATATATGTAACTCCATTGCAACTCTCTTCACTATGCAGAGAATTACGTATTTTGAAGAAACAAAATTTATAGGAGAAATTGAATAACTGATTTCATGTCTTGAGTTAGTATTTTTGGTTGCTGTATCGTTTCTCCAAAAGCAGCCTTGTTTGCAGCACTGATCCTGGAGAAAGTTAACTCACCCTTATGATGGGGCCTACTGATATGGCAAGATGAAAAGGAAAATTAGCCAACAACCTTAAGGTCTGGTACTCTCAATATTTGGGTCTGCAACATGCCCAAGAAGTCCCTGTGGAAGAAAGGTAACTGCATTGTGGGTGTTCAGTGCCCCTTAGTGGAGGCTTGAACAAAAGAGGGGAATATGCTAGCAAACTCTTTAGAGGTATTAGGCATAATAAAATGGCTGACATAGGTCTAATTCAAAACTCCATTTTGTTATAGGCTCTTGCTTTTGCATTTCTGAGGAGGTAACCTTGACTTCTTCCCATTCATATGGTATTCTTTGGTCCTCAGTTGGGTGGGACCAGAAGACCCTGGACCCCTATCAGTCATACTGTTTAATGGGCCTAGCTCTTGCCTCAAGCTACTCTTAGTAAATAAGGGTGGGGGTCAGAAATGTGATTGCAAGATGTTCCAGGAAGAAGGTAGTTGAAAATAGAGTTGCTGATGATGTACTCACCTTGTGATCATGTGACCATCACACATTTCCCTTCCCCATCTGTGATGGTTATGTTTGTATGTCAACTTGGCTAGACCTGGTTGGGTGGCTGGGCAGCTGGATGTAGTATTCCCCATGATGAGACTGGTAATCAACTCCATGGTGGAATCTACTGGGAGCAGCTGAGTAGCTGCCTTTGGGTATGTGGTCTGCTTCCTGTATATAAGGAGAAGCTTTGAGAATGGTCTCTAGCCTATGGCATGCTTGGACCCTGCATGTAGCTGTGTTGTTGCTCAGCAGCCTGCTATGCTCTGCCAACCTCGGAACTTACAATGGACTTAAGTTAATGGCCTGCCATGTGGTTTGGTAACATTGGGACTGTCTTTTTCCTCGTCAACCTTGGGACTTCTCAGCCTCAACTGTCAGCGGCTGTCTGAGTGAAGAAATGCCTCTAGCTCCAGTGGACTGGGAGCAGGAGGCAGAGCTGGACCCCAAGGTTGAGGGGCTTTCCCCCAGCCCCTAGAGCCTGGCACTTTGAACTTGGGCTTAAAGCCTCCAAATTGTAAGAATAAACTCCTGTTTATTAAGGTCATCCCATTTGTGGTATATTTCTCGTCAGAGCAGCACTAGGTAACCAGAACACCATCTTTACTATAAAGGCACACCTCTCCCTCCATGTTTTGGAGCACTTAGTAGATTTCTCTCTGCCTTGTATTTCTCAATTCATGAATTGCGTGACCCTTAATAAATCTCTTTGCTTTTACTTTAACTAAGTGAGCATTCTTACTCTTCATCAGAATGATGTAACTTGGACTAGAATGGTGGCAGTAGAAATGGAGCAATGTGATAGGTTTTATCCCTATTTAAGAAATCAAATCGATAGGACTTGGTAATGGATTAGATGTGGGGCTAGGGTGATAGAGGGAGATAGCAAAGATGAGCCTACATTTCTGGTTCTATCAGCTGAGAGGTGGAACAGTGGAAGGGAACTCTTTTTTGGGTGAAACTCAGTTTAGGTTGAGTAAGCTTTGAGATACCTGTGTGAAATCCAACTCAAGAAGATAGTTGGGATACATAGCTCAGCTTCAGAATGGAGATCCGAATTAGGGGAACAGAGCTACAACGCAATAGCTAGACAGGGATGCATGATGTAGGTTTTTTTTTTTTTTTTTTTTTAAGCTGGGTTAGAGTAAAGAATGTTTGAAGTCTCATAAAAAGGATCTGGTAGAGGAGAGAGGTTGAATCATTGTGGCTCAGGCCCTATGCTGGTTAGCAGTCAAATGCCTGAGGAAGAGATAGACTTAAATGGATAAAGTAGTGCATGGACACCAGAGAGAAGAGAGAGCTGTGAAGTTACAAGGATTTCAGAGATCAAGGAGTTCAGACTAAGGTATCAGAGAGAAGGAAGTCGATATGAGTAGAGGGTTTAGGATGGAATCTCCAAGCATCAGCTGATGAAAGCTCCAGAGGGACTTGGTCAACTATGCCAAAAGATAGACTACATTATCGGTGCCATCTAGTGGCTTCAGCGTGTACTTACTATAATCTTGCTGTTGAAAACCCATGTAGCTCGTGGTTCACCAATCTCTTATCTTTGATAAGCTCACAAAAAGTTATAGAATCAATTACATCAGCTCTGGGCACAATAAGCATGGCAAGTTCCATCTTCTTAATAGGTGTATCTTTTGGTGTGGTTTAGGAACAGAAGGTCTGAAGTTCATTTTCCTTCCCCTTTTCCAACTGCTTTCCCAATCTCTCTCTCTTCTATTACCACTACCATCACCACAATCACCACTGTACCACTACCACTATCACCGCCATCACCATAATCATCATCCCACATCCCTCACATTACACATTCACAATGTTTTACAGCATTTCAATGGATTGTGTCTGTTATTGCTTTGGGAAAGTAAACAAGGGTAACTCTTTCTGAACAGTTCATACTTCCTCTATCCTTTGACTACTCAGTCAGGCCTTTAGGATGAGAAAACCAGACACTCATTGCACATGAAAATTCTTCCAGTCTCTTTTATTACTGTTTCTAAGTATTACCTGCTTCTTTAACATTTTAGCCAATGCTAATAAACTCTGTGGGCTTGCATGTTTGGAAATTGTAGGAAATCTCTTTTATTGGCATTAGGGCTTCCAAATGGGCCTATGTTTTTCTGGTTATATTCAGAAACATGGGCAGACCCTTCCAGTTGTCACTGTAAGGTTGCCCCAACAGAAGCCCAGGAGCTCCTGAAGGTCTGGATGGCCCAAAGCAGTTGGAACACCAAGAGTAGAGCATACACACTTCCATCTTAATAACGACAAACCCATCTCTTGATCTATTACAGTGCTTTATGTTTCGTTCAGAGAAAAAGCTATTCAATGACCATCTTTATCACAATATTGTTTAGAATAGTGGTTCTCAAAGTTGGTTTGGTGATCCCTTGGAAACCCTGAAACACTTTTAGGACTGTGAGATTAAAACTATTTTCATAGTAATATTAAAATGTTATTTGCCTTTTACACTTATACCCACTCTTATCAACATGGTTAGGCTCCCAAAACCTGGCCATTATGCAAAATTGATATTATGCAAAGAGGAGAGGAGGAGGACACAGAGGCAGCTGAAGCCCAGACCCTGGGAACTGCTGTGCCCCAGGCTCTGCTGTGCTCTGGACCCCAATGCCCTGCTGTAGGGACTGGTGCTCGAGCAGGCCTAGAGCCTGGCCAATGAGCAATGGGTGGAATTGGTGGTTATGACAGCTGCTGGGGGTTGCTACCTGTGCCCAAGACCCCCACAGGCGCCTCCTCCATAGCCCCAGCTGCCTGATGCCACCTCAAAGGCTGGGGAGGACCTCATGGAAATGAACAATGGGCTGCTGGTCTTGGAGGTCTTGGGAGCTGAAGCCAAGAGCTTAGAGATTAACAGCTGCTTGGAAGAGGAGCTCAGCAGCCTGGGCTGTGGAGGAAGAGAGGGTGGCCAGCTTTTGCTGCAGCCCCAGGCCCCAGGCCCCAAATTACCTCAGTACCCTTCCTTCTGCAGGACTTTGTCTCTGTAGGGCACTTGAGTAGAGGGGAGCAGTAACAGCAATCTCCTCCTGCCCCTGCCTCCTCCTGGGCCCCTCCAGCCACTCGTGAGCCCTTCTCAGAAGGGCTCTCCCAAAATCTACTTCAGTAGTCTCTTTTGAAGGAAGAGATACAATGGTGCCTCCAGCAGAGAGGATGGGCCCAGTAAGAGGCCTTATGAAGAGTGGCTGCTTCTAGCGGCAAGCCTCACAGACCTAGGTAGTTTATAGTCCGGGAGCTAGACGCAGGGAAGAAACCCAGGTTAATGTAAAAAACAGTCAGACAGTAGATTTTTCACTATTGTAAATGCAAACTGTTGGATAATGAGATAGTTGATAAGTGAGAAGTAGAAGGAGTTTTGGAGGCGTAGTGCCTAAGGCACTTGACTGCTAACCAGAAGACTGGTGGTTCAAACCCACCAGCCAATCCTCAGAAGGAAGGTTGGGCAATCTACTTCCATAGTGATACTGCCTCAGAAACCCAAGGAGGGGTTGCTATGAGTAGGGTCCGACTCGACGACACATAACAATAACAACAGTTTCCCAGAAGTATATGATGTATATCGTACCAGATTGAATTTTGAAGCAGACCTGAGAATTTAGCTGTGTTTCAGTAAGCCAGACACTAAAGAGATTGGCAAAAATCTAAAACAATGTCACTCTTCTCACGAAATATTTTTGAAATATAATTATTTTCCACCAAAATGTTATTTTGGTTAACATGCAATGGGGTTAGTATTGTTATTTTAAAATGATGTAATATATACATATTTAAATAATCTTATTTTTAATTTCTAATATGGTAAATAGCAATTGCTGTAACTTGCATAAACAAAAGCTATTTGGGGTTCTCAATAAATTATAAGGGTTCAAGGGTCCTGAGACTAAAAAGCATTGAGAATACTGGCTTAGAGAATTCACTGTAGCCGATTTCTCAATAACTTTAAGACGAGGATGTATGTCCCGATTTGCTTGGTCCCCCACCTGCTGAAAGAAAACAAGACAATACGTGTGTTTGCAGGTCCCTGGTCGCTGGTGTCAAACGCTCTTTGATATATAGTTGCCCTGTTTCCTTGGTAACTAAACTGTATCTGCCACCCTGTGGCCTGCTAACAACCTCCCTTGGCTGCAGGGATTCCACAGGGCCATGACTATCTGGGGATAATTAGGGAAGTTTGAATTGGAAATTTCCTCAAGTCGGAAATTGGTTCCTCTGGAGCTTGTTAGACATTAACTCCCCAGCTAAGATCATGAAAACATTTACAGAAATTAGTAATAGTGGTAATTAGTAATGTCTGTCCTCAGGGAGCGCTTACCAAGGGCAAATAGTGTAAGGAATCAGAGACTCCTGAGACTATGATTACTACTTTTTTAAAAATAATATTTTATTGTGCTTTAGGCAATTAGGTTCCCCTTTGACAATTTTCATACAAATTGTCCTGTGCCATTGGTTACAATTTTTACCATGTGCCAGCATTCTCATTACTCCCATTCTGCTTGTTCTGTTTCCATTGATCTAGTTTCCCTTCCCCTCCTTGCCTTCTCATCTTTGCTTTTGGGTAAACACTTACCGCTTGGTCTCATATAGTTAATTGTTTAAGGGAGCACATTACACAGGGGCAGGAGCAGATTACCCAATAAGCAAGGTTGTTGTTGTTGTTGTTATGTGCCGTTGAGTCGGAACCGACTCATAGAGACCCCTCCTTGGGTTTCTGAGGCAGTATCACTATGAAAGTAGATTGCCCCATCTTCCTTCCAAGGAGTGGCTGGTGGGTTTGAATCACTAGGCTTCTGGTTAGCAGTCAAGTGCCTTAGGCACTATGCCACCAGAGCTCCTGGTTCAAAGGATATCTTAGGGCAATAGTGTTGGGGATTCCTCTAGTCTCTATTGGTCTAGTATGTCTGGCCTTTTGTAGGAATTTGAGTGTTGGTCTACGTTTTTCTCCCATCTATCTGGGACCTTCTATTGTGTCCTTGGTCTGAATGGTAGGTGGTGGTCAGTAGTGATAGCCAGGCATCAACTAGTTCTTCTGGTCTCAGGTTAGAAGAAGTTTGTGTGGGCTGTTAGTCCTGTGGACTAGTTTCTTCTTTGAGTCTTTTCTTTCTTGCATTCTCTTTTGCTCTGTGTGAGTAGAGACCACTAGTTGTATGTTAGATGCCATTTGCAAGCTTTTAAGACCCGAGATGAGTTTTGGTGTCAGTTTTAAGCTATGATGACAGAGCGATCAGGTTAAAATGATTCCTGAGCTTCTAATTAAGTCACATCTTTAAGCCTCTCCCTGGGGTTAAATAGAGGTCTTGAGGAGGGGTGTGAGATGTAATTAAAGTCAACTTTAAGACCAGTTGGTTTCCTTTACTGACCCATTTTCAGTGAAGAGGCTACCACAGGCTTCAGGAAAAGTTAGAAGGGCTGGCCAAACCTGAAGAAGTTGGCCAAACTTAAGGTCATCTCAGTCAATTTTAAATTTCTGAAAACTTTATCTGTTTCAACTCAGAAAAATGTATTTGAGTCTGTCCTCGTTAATACTTTGAGACTTTAAAACCTACCCACTATAAGCACATAAATCTAAGGTAAAAACAAAATAAAACACATCATAAGCAAAACAAAAACAAAATCCATGGCTGTATTTTTCCTGACATAAAATAATAATAATAATAATAAATGCTGAGGACTAATAGAAATGAAAATAAAGAATAAGGGGCCTCTGTCTGAATGACCCATCCTGTTGCCTCACAGATGATTTCTGGCCTGGCTGCAGCCTGTGGTCCCTAGTTCTGGACCAGGCTAACCCAACCTCAGCCCCTTACAAGGGGTGGCACAGCAGAGAGGATGTCAGTGCCCTCACCTCCTCCTAAGTATCATTCAAATGCTTTATATATGAAAACACACCAGTGGCCGTGGAGCTGATTCTGACTCATGGCTATCCCCTGTGTGTCAGAGAACTGTACTCACAGGGTTCTCAATGGCTGATTCTTTAGGAAGCAGTTTGGCACACCTTTCTTCCAAGGCACGCTTACATGGATTTGAACTTCCAACCTTTAAATTATCAACTGAGGGCATTAGCTGTACAACTCAGGGACACCCATATGCATTATGGATCGCTAATATTGAAAACCATTCTAGTTGTGCCCAAAAGATCAACAAAAATTTGCATTCAGAAGAGTATAAGCACATAGGGGAAACACATCATCGTCAAAATTTTGTAGCAAAAGAAGAAAAATAAAGAAGTTTGAAAATATAAGAAATAATACTATCAAATGCCTCTTATGAGTTGGGCACTGGTGTTGATCAATGTCCATGCTCACTGCTTCCAGTGTCAGAGGAAATGAGACTGTGGCCAGCTGCTCAACACAGCAGTGAAAGAGGGACTGATTGGCTGCCCTTTGGCGATTCCTCATTAAATCATTCTGACAGTCACCTCTGATGCATCTTA
>NW_006921601.1:4197843-4200480 GCF_000298275.1 Orycteropus afer afer | reverse complement strand
CTTTTATACCATACAACCGTTATTATTTGGTAAGTAATTAATAACATTGGTAGGTAGTGCTCCAGAGTACGGTGGAAAATATTCCCCTTCATTTAGATTTTTCAAATTACTTGTTACAAAATGGTACCTGATATCATACTGAACCTAGAAAATTGTTTTTTAACTGTGGTTGTTTCTCTTTGTCCTCATTCTCATTTTGTCTGTGTTTTTCCCTCTCTTTCCCTACATTTTCTCCCTTGGGCAGAATTACGCAGGATGTGCTGATTATTAGTCATTTTAAAGAAGTATTTCCCACCCCCCCAATCAGGTATACTGATTTTCTGTAATTCATTTAATTTATGTCTTTAGGTGCATTAATTTATTTCTATCTTTTTGTTTTTATTATTTAGTAGTATTTTCTTAGCCTCTTTAGTTGAATACTTCATTTTAAAAATCACTCTAATTTTTAAATAAATACAGTTAAAGCTACACATTTTCTTCAGTTTACTACTTTGGACAAATAGTTTTATCTCAATGCTTTCATGGGATGGCAATGACTCATTCCTCACTGTAGTAATTAAGGTTATGTGTCAACTTGGCTGAGCCTGGTTTTGAGTGGCTGGGCAGATGGATGTATTCTCCATGATGAGATTGTAATCACCTCCATGATAGAATCTGCTTAAGCAGCTAAGTAGTTGTCTTTGGGGTGTGGCCTGCTTCCAGTATATAAGAAGCATTGAGCAAGGTCTCTGAAACTTTTGGCACACTTGAATCCTGCATGTAGTCGAGTCATCATTCAGCAGCCTGCCATGTTGTCTGCTGCTCTTGGGACTGTTAATGGACTTGAATTAGTGGCCTGCTGTGTTGTTTGATAATTTGGGACTGTGACATTTTACCTGTTGACTTTGGATTTGTCAGCCTCAGCAGTCAGCAGCTGCTGCCTGAGTGAAGAGACATCTCTAGTTCCCGTGGGCTGGGAGCAAGAGGCAGAGCTGAAGCCCAAGGTCGAGGGGCTTTCATTCAGTCCCTAGAGCTTGGTGCTTTGAACTCATACTTCTAGCCTCCAAAACTATAAGAGAATAAATTCCTGTTTGTTAAAGCCATCCCACTTGTGGTATGTCTGTTAGAGTGGCTCTAGAGGACCAATACACTCACCATGTCATAAAATCGAAGTTATTTTTAGAACCTCTAGCTTGTAAGATAGATTTGTTCTATCTTACAAGCTAGAGGTTTTAAAAATCTGTCCTGGAAGAAGTGCAGTCGGAATGCTCCTTGGAAGCGAGAATGGCCAAAGTTAGTCTCACCGACTTTGGTCAACTTGTCAGAAGGAGCTATTCCCTGGAGAAGGATATCATGCTTGGTAAAGTGAAGGGTCGGTGAAAAGGGGAAGGCCCTCAACAAGATGGATAGACACAGTTGCTGCAACAATGGGCTCAGGTATAGCAAGGATTGTGAGACTGGCACAGGACCTGGCAGTGCTTGGTTTTATTGTACATAAGGTCACTGTGAGTCAGAGACAACTCGACAGCACTTAACAACAACAGCTTGTAAGAGAGATAGTTATTTTCAAGTGTCTAAACCTTTCTTTTTCTGCTATTTTCAGTTTTAATTTATTCTGGTGAAAATTGTACTCTAGGGTCTCTGTCTTTTGAAATTTATCAGTAGTCTTTTGCAGCCTAATTTATGATCAGTTTATGTGCTATAAGCATTTAGAGAGAATATATGTCTTTACTGGAACTAAAGTACACAGTCACATACATTCATTCACATATACTCTAGCTTTATGGTAATGTTCACAAATTAGTTTGCTTGACCATTTGCCTGCTGCCACCTGCTGGCCAATTCGGGACGCAGGTTCTGTTTGTACAGCTGCTGACCTCGGCGGTCTCAATGATCACCTTAGCCTGCTATAGTGCCTCATCATGGTCTCTGCCATTTCAGAGAGGCCTTCATTGTTGCTGGAATCTAGCTAGTTTGGCAATTTCAGAACAAAAATGGAGTCAGGTGGAGAGATTCAAGAAATGTTAGATAGACTTGCTAGAAATTAGTATTTAATGGGAGGATCCCTGGTGGCACAGTGGTTAAGCACATGGCTGGTAACTGAAAGGTTGGCGTTCACAAGCTGCTTAGTGGAAGGAAGGTGTGGCAGTAGGCTTATGTAAAGATTACAGGCATAAACTAGATGATAATGGGTTTGGTTTGGTGTTTTGAATATTTAATAGACCAAGGGACATTGGGAGCTCTGGTAGCATAGTGCCTAAGGCATTTGACTGCTAACCAGAACGCTGGTGGTTCAAACCCACCAGCCACTCCTCAGAAGGAGGAGAGATACCACCTTCCATAGAGATACCACCTCGGAAACTCAAGGAGGGGTCACTATAGTCGAATCAACTCCATGGCAGTGAGTTTGGTTTTTTGGCTTAAGGGACATTAAGCAGAGGGAAGAATCAAGAATAATAACACATAATTTATGATGATTATGGAATGAGAAAGATTTCAGAAAAATTATTTCTCATATTTTTAAAGTTGATTTTCTTGAGTTTAATAGGCAGATAAATAATCATTGTTGTTGTTGTTGTTATGTGCCGTCGAGTCGGCCCCGACTCATAGCGACCCCTCCTTGGGTTTCCGAGGCAGTATCACTACGGAAGTAGGATT
>NW_006921601.1:4196294-4197298 GCF_000298275.1 Orycteropus afer afer | reverse complement strand
GGCTGGCGGTTCAAACCCACCAGCCACTCCTCGGAAGGAAGATGGGGCAATCTACTTCCGTAGTGATACTGCCTCGGAAACCCAAGGAGGGGTCGCTATAAGTTGGGTTCAACTTGACGGCACATAACAACAACAACAACGAATATAGTCAGAGCTTAATGACTCACTATTTCTGAGTTCATCAAAAAAGGCTTAAGTTGTGGTTCCTGTATCTTGCCGTTTTCTGATAACCTTGGATTCATCCACCCTGTCAGGGACTGGCAGGTAATAGAAGCCACACTTGAGGGGATTTTGAAGAGAATTGAACAAAAGGACTATTTACCAAGGTCTGATATGCAGGGTTAAGGGGACCTACAAGGCACTCAGAGACCAGTAAACAGCAGAAAGCCATTACCACACTTAAGCTTGAAGTGGAAAAAGGAATGAGTGTTGCCGGAGCCTAGTGAAGACTGAGGCCAAGGAGCCATGGCAGGGTGTTGCCAGACAAGAACACTTGTAGAGGAATGAGGCGATGCTGGAAGCACCAGGGCAGGGAGAAGCCAAACAACAACTACCCCGACCCCTCTCTTCTCCAAGTCTCTATACTTCTGCTGGCGCTCACATTGGCTGGACCCAACCAGAAGGCAGACACCTTAGGAGCCAGGCGGAAGTTGTGTGTGTAGACTAAGGTAAGGTCAGAGAGAGGATAACTAGCACATACACTGGTACCTTTTCTTGTCAGTTGGGGTAGGCTGCAGGGTGTGGTTTATGTATTATGTATTATAATATATAATAACAAACATAATGTAAACATATATAATATATTAAGGATCTTACTCAGAAGAAGAGTTGATGCCTTTGATTGTGGAGTTGGTGAAGAATACTGAAAATACCATGGACTGCCAGAAGAATGAACAAATCTGTCCTGGAACAAGTGCAGCCAAACTGGTCCATAGAGTGAGAATGGCCAGACTTTGTCTCACCTACTTTTGTCATGCTGTCAGAAGGGATTGTTCCCTGGAGGA
>NW_006921601.1:4191051-4192473 GCF_000298275.1 Orycteropus afer afer | reverse complement strand
TGCTGGGTGAAGGGCCCTTGACCTTGGGCTGCAGCTCTGCCTCTCATTCCAGGCTCACTGGAACTGGAGGCTTCTCATAAGTCATGTGGCTGCTTGCTGCAGAGGCTGACTAACCCAAGATCAGCAAGTAGAATGGCATAATCCCAAGATTAGCAGGCAAACAGCTGGCCCACTGGTTCAAGTCCAGGAACCAGAGATGAAGACTCAGCCAAATGCAGGATCCAAAATGTGCCAAAGAGCTAAATACCTTTCTTCTCAAAGCTTCTCCTTATATACTGGAAGCAGGCCACATCCTGAAGGCAACTACTTAGCCGCTCAGAACAGATTCCACCCTGGAGGTGATACAATTTCATCATGGTGAATAATTACAGCCACTCAAAACCACAAACCAGTCAAGTTGACACGCAAACTTAACTATCACACTGAGACTGGACTGTAGTTTTCTTATGTGTGTGTCTGGTAATGACATCAAGGTTTTGCTAGCATCAAAGAAAGAATTTGGAAATTATGGAAATAAAACTTCTATAGCTCCATTTCTTCTACTTTTTAATGATAAGATATAACTATGTATAGTTTAAGTGCTCTGTAATCCAGACACCATTTTTCATACCCTTGTTAAACTCTCAGTCCCCATAGCATAGCCCCTTTCTTATTTTTAATATTATGAATTGAAATAGTAATATTATCCTTGATTCCATTTTCTAGAGGCTTTCTTATTTACTGAATTTTTAAAATCAAAGAACCAGCTTTTAGAATTATTTATATATTCTATTACTTCCCTGTTTTCTAACTAGTTACTTTCTTCTTATATTATACTTCTTTACTTTTACATATTTTGTTCTTTCTCTAACTTTTTGAGTTAAAAATGCAGCTTATTTTTATTTTCTAGATTTTATAATATAAACCAAAAATCAAACTCACTGCCATTGAGTCAATTTCAACTCACAGTGATCCTACGGGACAGAGTAGAACTGCCACATAGGATTTCCAAGGTTGTAAATCTTTACAGAAGCAGACTACTGCTTCATCTTTCTCCTATGGAGCAGCTAGCAGTTTGAACCACCGACCTTTTGGTTAGCAGCTGATGGCTTTAACCACAATGCTATCGGAGCTTAGTTAATAGCATTAATAATTAAGCTTTTTTTTTTTTTCCTCTCAGTATATCTCTGATTAGAAAGAACTCTTATTTTCTTCTTTTTCCATGGTGTGACTTTGACTTCACCCCAGTAGAGATAGAAATGGAGTATATGTTTAAGATAAAGCTTGTTTGAATTTTATACTTACAGTAGACTTATTGTAAATATTGATTTTTTTTATGTTTTTAATATTGGGATTCTATGTGAGAATTTTACTGAAAAATAGAATTTTCCTGCATAAAAGTTTTAAAACTGCTGACCCAGTTTATATTAGCTCTATTTAGGC
>NW_006921601.1:4186178-4189628 GCF_000298275.1 Orycteropus afer afer | reverse complement strand
AGTAATACAGAATCCAGAGATCCAACATATGAGCAATAGGTGTCTCTGAGAAAATAAAAACAGTACATATGGGTTAGAATCCATAACCATAGATAAAGGAAAATTTCATAAATTTCAAAGAATATGAATCTTCACAATGAGAATATTTCCTGTGTGCTAGGCAGAAATAACATGAAGAGACCCATACAGAGACAGTTTAGGGACATGTTTGAATTTCACAAGGGATAAAAATCATGGCGTTTCAAGAATATTCAGAGATCTGTGGGAAACGCTTTTGAGCTAATAATTTATACGATAAGACAACAGGTATATTCTCAGTTATATAAAGTTTCTCAAAAGGAACTACTACTTATATACTTTTCATTAAAGATTATCCAAAGACATAATTCCTTTGACCAAGAAAATAAGCCAAATATTGCAAAATCCAGAATGGGGAGTATAGAGTTGAAAATACCAGCCTTGAACACTGATAGTTAAATTTACTGGAGTCTTTCATTTACTGAATGTTCATAATGCATTTTAAAGAATAAAACAAACAAACAAACAAAAACCAATCAGAATAGTACCTTAAAAAAAGCATGTCTATTTTTCTCACATGTAACAACTTTAAATTTTATTTTTTTGGTACAATAGTAAAGAAGAAACAAAACCTTTAGTCTGAACCTTCACAACATAAAAACTCACTGGAAGCATGGACTCTTGCAGAGGAATTTGTTGTTGTTTTTATGTGCCGTTGAGTCAGACTTGATTCATAGTGACCCCTCCTTGGGTTTCTGAGGTGGTATCACTATGCAGATTGCCCAACCTTCCTTCCGAGGAGTGGCTGGTAGGTTTGAACTGCCAGCCTTAGGCACTACACTACCAGAGCTCCTATTTGCAGAGGAACACACAGTAGTAACAGTGATGTTATTATTCCTGTAGTGTTTAAACTTGCACATGCTTATTAGGATTTCTTTTTCTGTAACGTAGTAGATTAGCTAAAAGGTCCTCTGACTCATACAACTGTCGCAGGAATTTCTGCTTCAGTCATTTCTCCTCTAAATATTTATGCCTACAGTGACACTAAGACCCAGAATGGAAGTGAGGCTCAAGATGAAAATGAATAGATTTTCCCTTTTAACATAAATTATCATTTGATAAAACTGTCATTTTTGAGAATTAAATTGAGGGCGTTAGGAGAGTAATGTTGTTGTTATGTGCCGTCAAGTTGAACCTGACTTATAGAGAGTATTACCAGAAGGCTGGCAGATCAAACCCACCAGCCACTCCTCGGAAGGAAGATTGGGCAATCAACTTTGTAGTGATACCTCCTCGAAACCCAAGGAGGGGTCACAATGAGTCAGAACCGACTCCACAGCAGTGAGTTTGGTTTTTGTTAAGGGAAAACAGGAGTGAGGTAAAAATAAACATAGAGGAGGAAGTAATGAATTTGAACAAAAATTAAAGTAGAACTTATAAATGTGATCAACAATTGGTTATTAGAAAAGACAATTATTTTTATACAGAAGACACAGTCACAGAATTTAAAGAAACATAGTAGAAACAGTGACCAGCAGATTAAATAATGCAGAAAACAAAATAGGTGAAATAAAAATTAAAAACCTTTTCCTGGAATTCAGGGGAAAAGAATAAAGAATTCAGAAGAAAAGTTGAAAATTGTGAGAGAAGCCTAAGAACCATGGAGGAAAGCAAGGAGATACGTTACATGGACAATCATTTCAGGAGAGAAGAGAGCAGCCAAAGAGAAACAATAATAGAAAGAAAGGAAGAAAGACAGGAAGGAAGGACGGGAGGTGGGGAGGGAGGCAGGGAGGCAGGGAGGCAGGGAGGAAGGAAAGAAAGAAAGAAAATGTTTTATGGGTTAAAGAAATTCTTCTTTATTATTATTATTACTTTTTTAAAAAAATTTTATTGTGATTTGGGTGAAAGTTTACAGAGCAAATTCACTTTCCATATAGCAGTTCACATACACTTTGTCTCATGACATTGATTACAATTTCCCACAATGCAACAGCTCCCCTCCCACTTCTTCCCCACGGTTACCTTTTCCCTGTGTCCTTCCCTCCCATGCAATCCTGCCATCCAAGCTGGCTCCCTGTGCATACACAGCCCTTCTGTTCTCCCATGATTGTTCTCTCCAAGGAGTGTATCTACCTAGCATAAATGTTCACCTCATATGCCTGTCTTTTGTTTGGCTGGAAGCCACAGGAGTGGGTTCAATTCCAGACCTGAAGGACAGCTAGGGGCCTTAGTCTTAGGGGTTGCATCAGGCTGTATCACACCAGCAAACCTGGTCCCTTTGGTTTAAAGAAATTCTTGAATCTCTAGATTAGAAGACTCATTGACTATCAGAGAAAATTAAAGAAAATATTTAGAAAAAAATTGATGCAAGAAAGCGAAAGATGTGGTAGTTAGAATAGGTAGTAAGTAGTAGGCCTTTAAAACAACTGTTTAATCTTGTTCATATGATTTTGAAATAATGTAAATGTTAAAAAATGATTTTTGAAAGAAAAGATGGTTAAAAATTGATCTGGATATAAAGGTCTTTGGGATTTGGGGTTACATGGAGACAAATGAGGAAGAGGAAGTAAATGTGTTATGAATTTTTCCTTTTTCAGTGAGTATGTAAAATTCTGGAAAGTGAGAAAAATAGAGTCAAATGCAACAATTAATAATTACAGATAACTAAAAAAAAGCCACTCCCCGGAAGGAAGATGGGGCAATCTACTTCCGTAGTAATACTACCTCGGAAACCCAAGGAGGGGTTGCTATGAGTCGGGTCCGACTTGACGGCACATAACAACAACAACACAACAACAAAAGGAGCTCTGGTGGCGCAGCACCTAAGGCATTTGAGTGCTAACCAGAAGGTTGGTGGTTCAAACCCACCAGCCACTTTGCGGAAGGAAGGCTGGGCAATCTACTTCTGTAAAGATTTACCACCTTGGAAACACAAAGTAGGTCGCTATGAGTTGAAATCAACTCAATGGCAGTGAGTTTGGTTTCTTTTTTTAAATAGTAGCACAAAACTTCAAACCACAAGTAAAACACTAACAGAGATAACTTGACTGCTAGTGTGAAATGCAGAGGAAGAAAAGAAAACAGCAAAGTGCAAGGTTAGGAAAATGAAAAAAAGAAAGAAAGAAGGAAAAATACAATGAAAAAGTTTTACTAAATGTCATATTTATCAAAATAAATTTGAATGATCTAGACTCTCATTAAAAGATGAATATTTTCAAATTGTATCAAAAGCAAAATGTAAGTGTGAGTTGTTTACCAAACAAAAAGACACTACTAAAGAGAAATAATTACAGATTATAAGGGCTTGTGCTTAGTCCCCGGGAGCGAGGTAAGCACGGGCGTTCTTGTGCTTACTCACTGATCTGCACTGAATGCTTTCCCTTGTTACCCTCCCGAGAGGGACCGGGTCTCCGGGAGCAAGGTAAGCAC
>NW_006921601.1:4181555-4182539 GCF_000298275.1 Orycteropus afer afer | reverse complement strand
GGAAACGACTCGACGGCACTTAACAACAACAACAACAACAAAGAGAAATGATTGACAAATGTTACAAATTAGGTAATGGCAGAGATATGTCACCTAAAAACACCTCTGAAATTTCTTTCTGAGCCCACCTGCCTGCTACCTCACTGTCCATGTCTTTTCTGAATGACAGCTACCACACACACACACACACACAAAACCAAACCCATTGCCATGGAGTCTATTCTGACTCATGAAGACTCTATAGGACAGAGTAGAACTGTTCCATAAGGTTTCCAAGTCTGCAAATCTTCACAGAAGCCAACTGTCACATCTTTCTTCTGAAGAATGGCTGGAGGGTTTGAATGGCTGGACCTTTTGGTTAGCAGCCAACCACTTTAACTATTGCCCCTCTAGGGCTCATTGTATGACAGCTATTGCAGTCTAATTGCTCCGTTTGCCTCTAATCTTACCTTTCTCCCATTTACCTCTTACACTGTAATCAGACTAAATAATTTGAAAATGTATTCCTTTTGTTTATTAGTCTTCTGGTTAAAACTATAATGGATTCACATTGCTTTTAGGATAAAGCCCAAACTCTTAATATAGCTAATAAACCTTACACCACCTGACCTCTATGGTCTCTGCAGTCTTACTTCATGCCATTCCTTGATTATGCTTTTCCAATTCAGCACCCTTCACTGCACTTTCAGTTCTTTCAGTGCACACTTCTCAGCCATCTGGACCTCCAAGCATGCTGTTCTCCCTGCCTGTGATGCTCTTTCCCTCCTCCTTCGTCAGGTCTTTGCATAGATACCATTTCCTCTGGGAAGTTCTTAGGTTATTTTCACATTGTGCTTACTTATTATCTCTAACCATTATATCCATGTTAATCTAATAGGGTAATTCTTAGTTACAATAAAACCTCTACAAATCTATATTGAATGAATTGTGAGATTCAGACACACAAAAGGGCATGGGTGACAAGGTTAATATCAGAAAAAAAAA
>NW_006921601.1:4138023-4180970 GCF_000298275.1 Orycteropus afer afer | reverse complement strand
AGGAGCTCTGGTAGCATAGTGCCTAAGGCACTTGACTGCTAACCAGAAGGCTGGTGGTTCAAACCCACCAGCCACTCCTCCGAAGGAAGGTTGGGTAATCCTACTTCTGTAGTGATACTGCCTCGGAAACTCAAGGACGGGTCGCTATGAGTCAGGGCCGACTCGAGGACATATAACAACAACAACAACAACAACAACATTGCTACAATAGGAGCTCTGGTGGTGCAGTGGTGAAAGTATTCAGCTGCTAACCAAAACCGTGGCAGTTTGAACCCACCAGCTACTCCATGGGAGAAAGATGTGGCAGTCTGCTTCTGTAAAGATTACAACCTTAGAAACCCTATGGGACAGTTATACTCTGTCCTATAGGGTCGCTATGAGTCAGAATCAACTCGATGGCAGTGTGTGCTATTTTTATTATGGGGAAGTTCAGTCTACAAAAGTAGACATACAACTTCAAAAATTACCAACTCAAGAAGTATGAACACTTGTGGGTCAAAATACATAGACTGAGAACCTATAAAACAAAATATTAAAAATGTGAAGAAATGTCAGGATGTAGTGGTCTGTGATTTCAATACAGCTTTCTCAATATCAAATTAATAAACTAGCCAAAGCCAAGTAAAGTTATAAGTAACATGGAATAATTTAACAATTATTTTCTTTTCATCAAAATATCAGCATAAAAGGAGATAGCGAATAGATAATGAAATAGAAGTAATAGAAATATATGATGTTGTTGTTGTTGTTATTATGTGCCATAGAGTCGGACTCAACTCATAGCAACCCCTCCTTGGGTTTCTGAGGCAGTATCACATGGAAGTAGATTGCCCCATCTTCCTTTCGAGGAGTGGCTGGTGGGTAGGTTGATGGAAAAATCAGTGAACCAGTGGTGAGAGGAGAATGGAGCAGCTGTGTAGAAAGTAGCTGAGTGATGTTAAGGCATCCACACACAACACCCCTTTGTTCAAAATTTTCTGACGGCTTCCCTGCTTCTCAGAATCCATTAACATGGCCTGCATGTTTGAACCTCCTGCTAGGTCTCTAGCCTCCTTTCTGGCTAACTTCACTCAATCACCTGACATCCTTGTCTTTCCTCTGGTATGCCAGTACACTGCTGCCTCAGGACCTATGTATATTTTGTTACCTGACTGCTC
Source organism: Orycteropus afer afer (assembly GCF_000298275.1). Taxonomy (NCBI): domain Eukaryota; kingdom Metazoa; phylum Chordata; class Mammalia; order Tubulidentata; family Orycteropodidae; genus Orycteropus; species Orycteropus afer. The sequence goes on along the minus strand of NW_006921601.1, from coordinate 4,179,813 downwards.
AGGGAACTCTCTTCAGATCCCTTCATGACTGACTTCCATCAGGTTTCTGTGCAAACATGATCCTATCAGTGAAGCTTTACCTGACTAGTGTACCTGTAATAGTAACTTTATCCCCATCACTTTTTTTACCCTCACACTACTTTGTTCTTCTTGCTGTGTTGTGTTGCTCTTAGGTGCTGTTGATTTGGCTCTGACTCACAGTAACCCCATATACAACAGAATGAAACACTGCCCAGTCCTGCACCAGCCTCACAATCCTTGCTACACCTGAGTCCATCGTTGCAGCCACTGTGTCAATTCGCCTTGTTGAGGTCTTCTCCTTTTTTGGTGACCCTCCACTTTACCAAGCATGATATCCTTCTCCAGGGAATGGTCCGTTCTGACAACATAACCAAAGCAGGTGAAACGAAGTCTCGCCATTCTCGTTTCCAAGAAGCATTCTGGCTACACTTCTTCCAGGGCAGATTTGTTAGCTTTTCTGGCAGTCAGTGGTACTTTCAGTATTGTCCACCAACACCACAATTCAAAAGCATCAACTCTTCTTTGGTCTTCCTTATTTATTGTCTAGCTTTCACATGCATATGAGGTGATTGAAAATACAAAGGCTTGGGCTAGGTTCAGCTTAGTCTTCAAAGAGACATCATTGCTCTTCAGCACTTTAAAGAGGTCTTTTGCAGCAGACTAGCCCAGTGCAATATGACCTCTGATTTTTTAAAAAATTTTTATTGTGATTTGAGTGAACATTTACAGAGCATATTCATTTTCCATATAGCTGTACATACACATTTTGTCTCATGACATTGACTGCAATTCCCCACAATGTAACAACTCTTCCCACTTCCTCCCCATAGTTATCTCTTCCCTGTGTCCTTCCCTTCCATGCACTCCTGCCCCCTAAGCTATCTCCCTGTGCAAACAATGCCCTTTTGTTCTCCCTCGATTGATCAATTGATCGCTCCAAGCAGTGTGTCTACCTGATGTGAATGTTAAGCCCAAATGCCTGTCTATTGTTTGGCTGGAAGCAACAGAAGTGAGTTCAGTTCCAGACCTGAAGGGTAGCTAGGGCCTATAGTTTCAGCACTCGCACAAGGCCCTATCAGACCAGCAAACCTGGTCTTTTTTTCTTTTTTTTCCCCATGCTTTTGAGTTTTGTTCCACAGTGTTCTCCCACTCCAGAATCTCCTACACCGATCCCCCTCTGAGTGGTTGACAGTGGTAGCCAGGCACCATTTAGTTCTTCTGCTCTCATGGTCACATAGGCTGAGGATTGAATGGCTTACCAGTCTGTTGGGCTAATTGTTTCCATGGATCTTTGGTTTTCTTCATTCTTCTTTGCTCTGGACGAGGAGAGATTCATCGTTGCACCTAGATGGCCGCTTGTAAGCTTTTAAGATCCAAGTTGCTACTAAACAAAGGAGGCTGTAGAACAATGTTTTTGTGTAGTATGTTATGACATCTGACTTCCTGACTGCTGCTTCCATTGGTGTTGACTGTGGAATCAAGTAATATGAAATCTTTGACAACTTCAATCTTTTCTCCATTTAACATGATGTTGCTTATTGGTCCAGTTGTGAAGATTTTAGTTTTCTTTATGTTGAGGTGTAACCCATACTGCAAACTGTAGTCTTTAATCTTCATCAGTAAGTGCTTCAAGTCATCTTCACTTTCATCAAGCAAGGTTGTGTTGTCTGCATATCGCAGGTTGTTAATGATTCTTCCTCTAATCCTGATGCCTAGTTCTTCCTCGTATAATCCAGCTTTCTGGATTATTTGCTCAGCATACAGATTGAATAAGCATGGTGAAAGGATATAACACTGACGCACTTCCTTCCTGATTTTAAACCATGTATTATCCCATTGTTCTGTTCGAATGACAGCCTCCTGCTATGTACAGGGTCCTCATGAGCATAATCAAGTGTTCTGGAATTCCCATTCTTCTCAATGTTATCCATAATTTATTATGGACATTTTCTTAGCACTTATAATTACCTATGTATAATGTTTGCATCTCCCGTTAGAATATTAGAATAAAAGCTCCACGAGATCTTTGTCTATTGGATATTTTTTTGGGGGGGATGCTAAAACAGAACAATACCTGGAATACAGTAGTCACTCAATAAATATTTGTCAAATGTGACTGGAAACAGAGTAAATGCAAGTTTTCTTTTTTTTTTTTTTTAATGTAGTTGATCTTCTCTTCCTTCTCCATTACGTTTGCAGAATGTTCATTAGCAAGGCTTTCATCTCTCTGGTAAAATACTGGAGATTTTTTTATTATACATATGTTGTAAGCTTTAAGAAAACCATTTCCAATCTGATATTTAGGGGTCCAAAACAGAGAAAATATTAGTTTTCTACCAATCACCCTAAGGCAAAAACCTTGCCTGTATACAGAGAATTCAAGGCAACACTTTAGTGCCTTACTCTTAAAGATGGACCAAAAGGCATCATCAGACATATGCAAAAAGCCTCTATGAAAGAGCTTTTAAGAGCAACAGACAGAAAAACAGTCTGGACAAAAGAGAGATATTGCAAGGGACAGATGAGATTTGAAAAGATATTATTTGTATCTGTAAAATAACAATAAACCAAAACCAAACCCACTGCCATTGAGTCGATTGAAAATTCTAGCAACACTATAGGACAGAGTAGAATTGTGCCATATAGTTTCCAAGGCTGTAAGTGTTTATGGAAGCAGACGGCTTCATGTTTCTCCTGCAGAGTGGTTGGTGGGTTTGAACCTCCAATATTTTGGTTAGCAGCTGAATGCTTTTATCACTGTGCTGCCAGAGCTATTAAAAAGTAACAACTGTAGAAGAAGAGTTAACTTTTGGAAATAATTATTGCAAAGGATATCAATAGAAAGGCTGAAGAAAAGATGAGTAAATCTTTTGGGAAGAAGAACAAAAAATAAATAGAGAAAAGTAATATTGATAAAGGATGAGTTGATGAGTTACAACTTCACATGTAATACCAGTTTTAGAAAGAAAAAAGAACAAAGCGAACACATTACTAAAGAAGTTATATAGAAAAATCTCAGAGGTCAGAACAGATTTTCAGATGGAAATGGATCTTTGCATATCTAACACAATGAATAAATAAAAACTCACAATTAAGAACATAATTGTAAAATTTCAACACACAAAGGATAATAATCATCAGGGAAAAACCAAACATAAACAGGACCCCAAAACACACCACTTTAAAAAGAACAAGTGTCAGAATGGAACACTGGTTGCTAGAAGACCATGGAATAAGGTTTCTGCATTTCTGAAGGAAAAAGATTTTCAATCTATAAAAGTATTTCTTCCTACATTATCCATCAAAAGTGAGGAATTTGAAAAAATCTTTCTATTGTGATTTGGGTGACAGTTTACAGGGCAAATTCATTTGCCATTCAACAGTTCATACATATTTTGTTTTGTGACATTCATTGATTGCAATCTCCACAATTTAACAGCTCTCTTCCTATTTTCTCCCTGTGGTTGCCTTTTCCCCATGTCTTTCTTTCCTATGCATTTCTGCCTTTGAGCTTTCTGCCTGTGCTAGTGATGCCTTTCTAATCTCCCACAGTTCATTGTTCTAGGAGTACACCTCCCTGGTGTAATTTTTCACCTCATGTTGTTATGTGCCATCGAGTCAGCCCCGACTCATAGCGACCCCTCCTTGGGTTGCCAAGGCAGTATCACTATGGAAGTAGATTGCTCAACCTTCCTTCCGTGGAGTGCTGGTGGTTTTGAACCTCCCGCCTTCTGGTTAGCAGTCAAGTGCCTTAGGCACTATGCTACCAGAGCTTCCTTTCACCTCATAGCCCTGTCTATTGTTTGACTGGAAGTTAAGCCATGGGAATGAGTTCAATTCCAGGTCTGAAGTGTGACTAGAGGTCATAGTCTTGGAGGTTTTAGTTTCGATCAGACTAGTAAGCCTGGTCTTTTTTATGATTTTGAGTTTTTTCCATATTTTTTTCCCACTCTATTCAGGACCTCCAATTTTTAACTTTTTCTGAGTGGTTGGCAGTGGTTGTCAGGTACCATCTAGTTCATTTGGTCTCAGGGTCATGTAGGCTGAAGTTCCCATGGTCCACTAGGCCCTTGGACTAATTGTTTCCATGTGTCTTTGATTTTCTTCATTCTTTCTTGCTCTGAATGAGGAGAGAGCAATTGTTGCATCTTAGATGGCCACTCACAAGTTTTCAAGACCTCAGTCACTACTCACCAAAGTAGGATATAGAACAACATCATTGTGTACTATGCTATGCCAAGTGAATTTGATGTCCTTCACTACCATGGTTCCTCGCTCATAGGCCCAGTGACAAGAAGGAAGAAATTTTAAGTATTTTTAAGACATGCAAGGACTCGGAAAATTTATTTCTCATTAAACTCAGAGAGTTACTTGAGGAAGTACTCCAGCAAAATAATGGAGAACACCAAGAAAGGATGGAAAATAGAATTCGTAAAATGGTGCATCCAAGCCACAAAATCAATGAAGTGAGGTTCCCTACAAATCACTGTGATCTAGGCAACTATCAGTCTAGATAGGAGCAGGAAGAAAGAAGGCTTTGGAGGGAGGTATACAAGATACATGGTCTTTTCAATAGTTTCATAAGCATGTGAAATCTGGACAATGAAAAAGGAAGACTTAAGAAAAACTGACATATTCAAATTGTAGCATTGGCAAAGAATAGTGAATATATATGACATGGACTGCCAGAAGAGTGAACACAACTGTCGTGGAGGATGTATAGCCAGAATTCTCCTTAGGAGTGAGGATGGTGAGACTTCATCATACTTTTTTTCCAACACGTCATCAAGAGGGACCAATTACTGGAGAAGGACATTATGTTACATCAGCAGAAAAGAGTAAGGCCCTCAATAAGATGGGTTGACACAATGGCTGCAACAATGAGCTTAAACATAGCAATGATCGTGTGGTACAGGACTGGGCAATGTTTTGTTCTGCATACACAAGATTGCTATGAGTTGGATCTGACTTGACAGCACCAAACAATAACAACAACAATATACAAGATAGAGACTTATTAGAAACTTTGATTGGATGGATATGATAGGAAAAAAATGGCTATTATAAAGGAAAAGAATGTAAGATAAAATTAAAGGAAATTATAAACTCTTCTAAAAGCAATACAATAATGGAAATGTTAATACAGTAATGTCAAGATTCTAGTGAATATATGTACATGATTGTGTCATGTGAATCACTCACTGCCGTCAAGTCAGATCTGACTCATAGCAACCCCTCCTTGGGTTTCCAAGACAGTATCACTATGGAAGTAGATTGCCCAATCTTCCTTTAGAGGAGTGGCTGGTGGGTTTGAACCGCCAGCCTTCTGGTTAGTAGTCAGAGGATAGCATAGGGATATTAATGTCTTCATTTTAAAAAGTGAAACATCAGAGGAGATGAAGCAAGAGATATGGCTTTTAGTTGTTGTTATTGTTGTTAGGTGCCTTCGAGTCATCTCTGACTCATAGTGACCCTATGCACAGCAGAACAAAACACTGCCCGGTCCTGCACCAGCTCCATGATCCTTGCTATACTTGAGCCCATCGCTGCTGCCACTGTATCAATCATCACATCTTTCTCCACTGAATGGTCCCTTCAGATAACATGACCAAAGTACGTTGAGACAAAGTCTGGCCATTCTTGCCTTCAAGGAGTATTCTGGCTGCACTTCCTCTAGGACAGATTTGTTAGATCTTTTAGCAGTCCATGGTACTTTTAGCATTCTTTGCCAACACCATAAATCGAAGGCATCAACTCTTCTTCGGTTTTCCTTATTCATTGTCCAGCTCTCACATGCATATGAGACAATCGAAAACACCATGGCTTGTGTCAGGCGCACCTTAGTCCTCAAGGAGATATCTTTGCTCTTCAGCACTTGAAAGAGATCTTTTGTAGCCGATTTGCCCAGTGCTATACATGGTCTGATGTTCTGACTGCTGCTTCCATTGGCGTTGATTGTAGAACCAAGTAACGTGAAGTCTTTGACAACTTCAATCTTTACTCCATCTATGTGATGCTGCTTATAGGTCCAGTTGTGAGGATTTCTGTTTTCTTTATACTGAGATGTAATCTATACTGCAGACTGTATTCTTCAGTCTTCATCAGTAAGTGCTTCAAGTCATCCTCACTTTCAGCAAGCAAAGTTGTGTTGTCAGCATACTGCAGGTTGTTAATGATTCTTCCTTCAATCTTGATGCCACGTTGTTCTTCATATAGTCCAGCTTCTCAAGTTATTTGCTCAGCATATAGATTGAATAAGTATGGTGAATGGATACAACCCTGGTGCACTTATTTTTAGTAGATCACTCAGTGTTGCAAAAATATCAGTGAAGGGACTACTGTATTGGTAGGATGGAGAAAAAGGCAATGAGAATCGCATATATGAACATCTTTTGTCATAGCAAAAAGTCAACAGAGAATTTTTAAAATGGATTCATGAAAAAATTACCATGGAAGAATATTAGTTAGAAATATGGAGTTAACCAAGAGAATGATAACCTACAAAATGTTTGCTTTGGGGAATGGAGAAGAGATGGGGGAAAGGATATCTTGTTTGTAATTATGTGTATGAATTATATACCTGATATTTATATTTCTGTGTGTGTGTGTGTTAATATCTTTATTTTATATACATAGTTATACACACACACATAATTGTACACACATATATACACATTATAAAGTTCTTTTCAGGTTCACTTTTTTGTGTGCCATCTCCTTCTAGACTCTGTTACACAAATCTCAAGATTTGTGTAACAAATCTAAGTAAGACACCAAAACTGCAAAGCAGGACACACATAGGTAAAAATATGCAAATCTAGGTGCCATTGAGTTGATTCTGACTCATGGTGATCCCATGCTTGTCGGAGTAGCGTTCTGTAAGATTTTCAACAGCTGATTTTTTGGAAGTAGATCTTCAGGATTTTCTTTTGAGGTGCCTCTGGGTGGATTCAAACTTCCAACCTTTCATTTGCAGTTGAATGTGTTAACCATTTGAAATCACTACCCAAACTTTTGATAACGGCCATTGTCACTAGTGATGACATTTCACACAAAGCAATAAGATAGTATTTATTTATTGATTTACCTATAAAATTGAAAATCAGGTCTGTAAGGCCCCCTGTCAGACTATTCTGTTTGAAAGACAAATTGTTATATCCTTTTTGGAAAGCAATGTTGGTATTGTATGAACTGGCAGGAATGTATGAAAGATCCTTACGATATAGCCGTACTTTTTGAATTTTGTTTCTAGGAATCTAAAATATAGATAATAATCATAACTACAGATGAAGAGCTATATCCCAAATGTCATTAATAACAATGGAAAAGATGGAAATGACCAAAGTAAACTACAGTAAGGGATTGGCTACATGAAATAAAATATATCTGTGTAATGGATAGATTGTGTAGTTCTATAGAGTTTTCAATGATGTTGTAGAAGGCACGTAAGAGAATGCAAAGTAATACAGCAGGATGCAGAGTACATAGACATATATTACATACTCTGTTCTTGGGGCTTGATAACCAAGGCTTGATACTTCCTCTGGTTAAACTGGATCCTTCCTGACAGCTACTGCACTGCTACCTCTTCCTATATTCCTTGATGTACTTTAAGAGTAAAGAAATGGATTAAACATAGGTAAGTGAATAAGTTCATTGGCACAGTAGTTAAAGCACTCTGCTGCTAACAGAAATTTGGCAGTTTACACCCACCAGCTACTCTTTGGGAGAAAGATGTGGCAGTCAACTTTCATAAAATTTTATAGCCTTGGAAGCCCTAGAGGGCAGTTCTATTCTGTTCTTCTGGGTCACTATGAGTTGAAAATGACCTGATGGCAGTGGGTTGGTGCCCATCCTTCAACATATCACAAACACTGACCTTGGACAAAACCTCTCCATTGCATGTTGGTATCTCCATTGCATGGCAGAAGGTGCGTTATGTTTTTTGATTCACTCAAAAGTGAATTTCATGTCTAACACATGGCCTGTATTTCAGTCAGACCATCTCAAACATGTCCTCAAATTTTGGTGAGGATTCTTTCAGTTAGTTTTATCTGATGTTGTACCAGAAAAATACATTTACTTTTATCTATGTTATATGCACATTTTTAAGGAACCCTGGTGGTGCAACGGTTAAGTGCTAGGCTGCTAACTGAAAGGATGGTGATTCAAACCCACAGGAGAAAGACATGGCAATTTACTGTCATAAATAATACAACTTAGAAAACCTTATGGGGAAGTTCTGCTCTATCACATATCAGTTAAAAACTGACTCAATGGCACCTAACGAGAACAACAACATGCACACTTTAGAAACAAACAAACAAAAACCAGAAGACATTATCTCACTATTATTTACAATGGTGCTGATGAGGTTATAGGGAATTTATATCATTTTAAAATACTTTGATATTTTTAAGTTTTTTATAATGAGTATGATTAACTACTGGGATAAGAAATAAAACTATGTGATACAGACAAGAAAGGAATTAAGAAAAACTGAGGCACTTATATACAGTGAATCCTGTATTATTACTTTAGGCTAGCTGACGACATAGCTCCTTATCTGTGACTTTTAGCCCCACTTAGAAAAGCTCTAGTTCATTTCTCTCCTGTCCTGTTTTTTCCTGTTTTCCTTTTTCTTTGTTTTGATATTCATTTGATTCTCTTTTCATTTCCCTTCACACTTGCACACAAATCTTTTTCTTTTCATCCATTATTATTATTTTTGCAAGAATAAAACACAATTTTAGTAAATGCTATAACACATGATTTTGTAACAAAAGTAATAAAAAAGGTGTGTGGTTACATAGGTAAATATGGATGCATATGTGTGTATAGGAGGAAGGTGTATGTGAGTACATGTATGTGCATGTATAGATGCATCTGTAGCATGCCATTATTTTTGTCTTTTCGTTTTCTGACTGCTAAGAGCCCCAGTGGGTGAGAAAGGAAGAAGCCTGAACATTGACTTGCCTTGTCTCTCGTTCTATAATCTGCAGGATTGCAGAGGCAAGCAGCCATCCTGTGTGTAGAATTACATTGATTGAGTGTCAGGCACTGTTCTAAGTGTTTGACACACATTATCTCATTCAATCCTCAGTAAACCTATTCAATAGAAACTTTGTTGATCTCATTGTATGAGGTTGAGATAGAGAGTTTAGATAATGGTGGAGTCGGGATTTGAACGCAGGCAGCCTGGCTCCAGGTTCTTCAACCATTGTGAGACCCTGCTCATTATTCAGGTCCATGGGCTGCTGACTGCTGGCCCCAGGCCTGATAGGTTGCTGTGGGCTTCACCCTAGTCAAGGGGAAGGCCTGTTGTTTTAGGGTATGGAATTCCATATTCTTATTTTTTTTGAGGTCACCTCATTACCTTAAGAAAGGAGGGGCTTCAAAATATAAAGGTATTTGGAGACCCCCAAAGTATTTATTACACATGAACCCTACACACATTTTCTGAGTTTATTTAATGTACTCATCTTCAATTAGTTAGTTCATGGGAGCTTTAGTGGTGTAGTACCTAAGGCATTTGACTGCTAACCAGAAGGCTGGTGGTCCAAACCCACCAGCTACTCCTCAGAAAGAAGGCTGGGCAATCTACTTCCGTAGTGATACCACCTTGGAAACCCAAGGAGGGGTTGCTATGAGTTGGGTCCGACTCCACCACAGTGAGTTTGGTTTTTTTTTGGTTGGTTATAAAAGTATTATTTAACCAGTGAGTTTGGTCAACTTCAAGGTTTCCTGATACTTTCAGTGGCTCCTTATGTTTTCTTTAGTTTTAGTATTTAAGTATCTTTAGTTTTAGTATTTAGAAAGCTCATTTGCTTTCTAATGAATCTTATTCCATGCCTGGAGGATGTTTCTGGCAATCATATATTTCTTCCAAACTGCACATGGTTCCTCCCCTGCACCCAGGCAGAACTAAAAGTTCCCTTCTTTGGCTCCTGCAGCACCCTGTACAATCTCCTATCATAGAATATATTTTCTCCCTTGTCTGCTAAACTGTGAGATCCTTGTAGTCAGGGATCATGCCTAATTCAACCTTATCCACTGAGCACCCAGCGTAGGGTTGAGGAAATATAAAAAACAATGCATTTTCAAGGTAGATGTGCCACCCAACAGGGACAACTTGTGAATTCACAGAGGTCTGGTCTTCAGCCCTCCTTGCATAGAAACTCTGTCTTTGTTCTAGAGTTGGTCTGATTCATGGATTCTGAGTCATCCTAACAAAGGCCACAAGAGACTTGGAGATAAAGTCTGATGTCACTTTACTCAATTACAAGAAGAAAACATAGAAACCTAAGCTTAAGTGATCTAGGAACCCCAACCTGCTCAGCCAGTAAGCTGGAATCAGAATGGAGAGCTCAGCTGTGTTGTCAAATGAAATGGCAGCAGACTCTGGTGTCTTGGTGTGTCCATTCCCACAACCTGGAGGACCAGGCATTTGGGTTGGACCCACAGGAGACCCTCTCTGCATGGATGGTGCTCAGAAGGCACTGTTATCTGTTCTTCTGTCCTTCCAACCTTCTTGCTTCCTTTGCGGACCCATTCTCTTTCTCAAAGGCACATTGTTTCTTACGTATGAAGAACCTTGCTTACTGTTCTTAAAGGACCAGGACCATCATATATGGATGAAAGATGAAATGAATATCAACAAAAATGAAATGATTAAGATATACTTCCTGTCCTCAAAGAGCTTAAAGTCCAGGGTGGGCAACAGGACATAAACAGCCACTTTCAACATAGGTGGTGGGTGCAGTGGAAGAGGGAGGTGGGCAGTTACCTTTTGGACTGGCTTACTTTTGCACTTTTGCATTATTTCCTCTAGGCTTGTAGTTTTAGCTGACACTGCTTTCATGGCTAAGGAAGGTATGCATACAAAACTATCTCCTGAGAGTAAAAATAACATGAGATTTATGTAGCGTTTACAAAGGCTAGAAAGACTATGATGCACTGTGACCACAATGCTTATGTTTTTCAAGGTGGTACAAATGCTGCAACTTTCCTAATAATATCATCATAATTTTCTCAATAATAGGATTAGTATTAAATCCCAGGGGAAAGTTGTAAGAACCGTTTTCTCAAGTTATTTAAAACTCAGACTCAACATATTACCCCCATTTATACCACAGCATGACCTTGGTAAGAAGACATTGAAGATAGCAAGGCCATGCAAGTAAGTGGCTTCTCTCCTTAATGCCTCAGAAATTTTTTTAAAAAAATATTTTAAAATTATAACTCATAGGCATTATATTTGCATGAAGGAAGGCTCTAAAGTTAGACTTGATTTCATCAGGAATATGTAATATAGCTAACATTTTGGCTTCAACTCAATTAAAAGAGTAGAAAAGAAATATATCCTATTTTTAAAGTAACATTTTCATTATAATATAATTGTAATATAACATAATATACAATTATAATATAATATAATTCAAATTCTGTAAAGCTTTAAAGGTATCATAACTTGGAACATTATTTTTAAAAAAGCTTTAAAGGCAATTAAAATGTTTCTTCTAGTCGTTATGTGTTTTGCAGGTGTTTATGAATTATTTGTTGCTCCCTTACCAATGAAGCAAAAGTTTGCAAAGTTTTAGGGGCTGTTCCTTTCTTGTCTTTTATTCTTATTCCAGAATTTTAGCAATTATTAGGTCCTCATATATCACATCTCAAACAACTGGTCTTCACTATAAAACAGAGGTTTAAATAGGATTTAAATTGTCAAAAAAAATTGGGTCCACTCTAATGCTTTTTGAATCATGCCAGTAATTTGATCCTGTAGCTTAAGAACATAGAGAATATAGAAATAAAGGGTATTGTAGGGTCCAGACAGTTACTCTGATAGGAACGATATACAAGAATGGGCCACAGAACGACAGCCACTGCCTGTTCACGCAGAGCCTCAAATGTAGCTTCTAGAGGAAGAATATGTAATGTCTGCAAGAGTCTACAGATGGGCTTTATTCAATGCCTTGTATTTATATCCCTGAGAACCCTTTGAACAAATGCAAACTCGGCTTCTGGTGCAGATGGCAGACGGAGAGTGAAAAGCTTGGCTGGGCTGGGGTAACCGCTGAGAATAGTCTGCTGCCCAGGTCAGCTTCACACTCAGCAATCCTGCCGAGCCTGACACTGAGTTTTCTCAGGTTGAGAACAGTGGGGGAATCAATGCAGTCCCAGTGGGCATGGGCATAATAGGCCACAGCCCACCATAGTGCTCCAGAGAAGCGGTTTGGAGCCTGAACCCAGCCCATCATTTAGACAGGCAGCATGGATAAAGGGCTTTTGAGTGATAGGCAGCCCTCACTCTAATAACAAGCCAGCCAGGCCACTATATTTCTTATTGCTTTTTTTTTTTTTTTTTTTTTTTTAAGGAAAGGAAAAGCTTTAGTGAAGAAGGCTGTAAAACTTCTCAGGATGGCTTCAGATTTTCCTGCTGTGTCTGCACCTCCGTAAGTAAGGGTTGATGAAGGCTACCTGGCCGATTCTCTCTCCAAGTTTGAATTTGGCCTTTACTATTTGTATACTGTGTGATACAGGATACATTACTTTACTTCTTAAGTCCCGCTTTGCTCATTTGTGTATTAAGATAAATCACAACAGCATCTGCTATTGTGATGATGAAGTGAGACATACACAGGTCAGCAAAGTGCTTAGCGCAGTGCCGGAAGGGTAGTGGGAACTCGGCGCAAGCTACATGCAGGGATTAAGACCCATTACAGCAGCCCAGCTCACTTGGGCTGAGATCCTGGGATATTCTAAGCAGATGCTTTGGTGTATTATGACTGTTAAATCCAATCCACACCATCCCTTATCCAATGATAAGGGAACTAAAAACGGCAGTGGCAATACACAGGCAAGAGGGGCAGAGATCTGTGAAGTTCCAGGTGCCATCTGAATTCTGAAAAGCAGACAGGTGAGAACTGGATTATTCAGCTTCTTACCGTTTCTTGAAAGGCAAGGACGACGACGTCTCTGAGAAAGCGGCTTTTAAGTACCTGTGCAGAACAAGAGAAATCTTAGAGGAAAAGGTGAAGGAATTGCCCAGAAACAGACCTAGGTGGTAGGTGAAACGGATCTTATGACTATTTCAATGTTTTTATTGAATCAAACTACTTATATTAGTGTTTACTGACTACAATGAGAGACATATGAATCACATTTATACATTAAAAGAATAGTGAATGAGTGATATGTTCAAGGCTCTAAAAACTCAGCATCTTTCTGCTAAAATAAATTCCCTTTTGATCAACAGTCTCTAGACAGGCTGATCTGAACTCCCAGCATCATCTTTGACTCCTTCAGGATCTCATTCTTTCCCCACTGTCATTTACGCAGATAAATGGTAGCATCCTTTGAACTTGGTCCCTTGCCTCTAGGTTTTGCACTGGGCACTAAAATGGTAATTTGGAGTCACTAATGTAGGGTAGAATCTTAATTGAGAATTTAAGACTGTTTAGTGAATGGGATCCATTTCTTTTTATTTCTAAATAAAAGAGTCAAAAGTATCTGTGATCATATCGCCCAGAAATAATCAGCACCAGCCCACCAACAATCCATATATATCTACATATTTCACATATATAATAATGTTACAAATTAAAATTATGTTATAGCCATAATTTGAAGCCATTTTCACATATATCATGAGCATTTTAATGAAAAAATAATATCTACATCATTTTAATTGATGCATATGTGCTACTGTTTACCTTAATTTATTTAATCTATTTATTGGTATGTGATTGTATCATTACTGATGTTTTATTATTATAAACACTATTTCAGCAAATACCTAAATGCTCAGAATTTGTGCACTTGTTGAAGTATTTTCATCAAAAAAATTTTGTAAAGAGAAATGCTGGATCAAAGCATATACAACATTTTAAAATTCTTGGTGAATATTGTCAAATTTGCCTCTGGAAATTTTATACCAATTTACATTCATAAAAGAAGTCTATGAGCATACTTCTTTACCCCCCCCCCCACAATCACCAAAGAATAGTTGTTAATATTCTTTTAAATTTTTGTCAACATGATAGGTGAAAAATGATGTCATAATTGTATTTATCTGTATTTCTTTGCTTACTTATGAGATTGAACAGTTTTTGCATATTTACAGGCCATTTATATTTCTTATTTTGTGAGCAATCTATTCATATTTGTACCCATTTCTCTATTGAAACAATCAATTTTACCTTCTTAATTGACTATACTACTTCTGTCATATACATTGTGGATTTTTTCCACATGTTTTTCTGTGTTTATTGCATATGGTAATAGAACTTTAAAATTTTGATTTCATCAAATCTGTCAATATTTTTGTTTATAATCCATGGCTTTAATTCTTTTCTTGGGAAAGTTTTCTAAATCTAAAACCAGCAAATATTCACCTATATTTTGTTCAAGTGTTTTTAGGGTTTCATTTATTACATTAAGAATTAATGAGTCTTGAAATAATTTTGAGGTAAGGTGTGAGAGTAATGATTTTGGTGATGGTTTGTGTTTGTTCTAATTTATTGATAAAGCCATCCTTCCCCCTGTATAAAATACTAATGCAATCATACACTGTACTCTTATGCATATTTGAATCTGTGGGGATCTTTACGGGAGGAATAGTAGAAGCAGAGACAGCAGGGAGGTCCAGGTGCAAGATAATGATACAGTAGGTAACAGGAATGGAAAGGAGGGAGAGTAATGCAAGAAATCTTGCATTGATGAATAATAGATGAATCTTGGTTTCTCTTTGAAATGTGAAGATAAATGAGAGAGGTCAAAAGTAACTGTAATGTTTTGAACCAGGTGACTGGAGGGAAAATGTCACATACAAAAATGGGAAAAGCAGATGATGATCAATTTGATCATTAAAATTTTGAGTTTGTGACTCCAACAGAGTATCTAAGTGGTTATGTGAATCTGTGTGTGTGTGTGTGTGTGTGTAAGAGAGAGAGACAGAGAGACAGAGAAAGAGAGAATGAGAGTAAGAGAGCAGATTAAACCAAGATTCAGCGAACTGTCATTGAGTATTACTGAATTCTAGGGTCTCCCATTCTTGTTTTCTCTTTTAATCCTCACAGTAACTTATGAGTTATTTTCACCTTATTTTAATACAAGGCAACCAGAGCTCAGAAAGTTGGACAAATTTAAACCAAAGCCACATGGCCAGTAAATGGTTATGGCTAAAAATGCAAATTTGGACACCCCCTGCATACTTGTGACAGATGGATTCTGAGAGTAGATGAGATGCTGCCTCCAATAAGGTGGAGAGAATTAAAGAACAACAACAACAACAAAAAGGAAGGCTGAGAAAGAAAACTCTAGAAACATCTGCAGATAGGAAATGGGAAGGAAAAAAGTCAGACAAATGTGTGAAAGGATGACTTGGAGGCACAGTGTCACAGGAGCTGTGACAGGGAGATTCAGAGAAGGCAGTTCTGTAAACATAGTCAAAGGCAGAAGAGCAGATGGCTTGGAAAAGACCATTAGATGTTCAGCAAACTTCAAGGGCACAGTTTCTGCAGAGTTGGGAGAGTGGAAAATGCTTGTAAAGTGGAGGAAAGAAAGCAGACAAAAACAATGTATATTATACTTTTGAGAAGTGAGTGGTAAAGGCAAAAAAATGAATAATTTGAGGGAGCATCAGAGTTGCGTGTGTGTGTAATTTTGATTTTTTTTTTTTTAATGAGTAAATTATGCTGGACATTCCTGTAGATTGTCAGGATTAAGCAGAGACTGAAAAGATTGATGAAAGAAGATGGGAAGGGACAATTGAAAGAGCAAATGTCCCAGAAGAATATTTTATAGATGCACTTTGCTTTTTCCTGGATGATTCATCAACACTCGAATATTTTCTCTGTCTTTCCTCAAAGAGGTAAAGGGATAGCCAGCAACTCCAGGGAGTCTCAGAAAGGGCATGTCTGATGCTCCCTAATCCTCATTCCTACCTGCTTTCCTCACCTCCCCCAGCCTCAGAAGCCTCAGAACCTCACCCTCCTCCCATTGTCAGAGAGAAGGTGGAATTACCATCCTGGCAGCCCCAGTTGGGGCAGGTGGAGCGCACTGGTGGTGAAAGAAGACAGGGGCTTCTGCAGAACCTCCACCCCACTGTGTTTCCTCTGGACTTCACTGGTAGTACCACGCAGAGACCAAGAAGAAGCAGGAGAGTGAGTGTGATGCTCCTCCTACCCACCAAGGCCCCACAAAACACCTTGGCCTCCGTGTCCCAGTGTTCACCCCTAACGGCTCTTTCACAGGGCAGTGTGAGATCAGCAGAAGCTGAGGGCAGTCAGAGTCCTGGAATCCTTCACAAGTAGAGCAGCTCCTAGTGGCCCACTTTGGAACTGCAGGCCTTTGTTCTATCGAAACTTGTTTCTTAGCTGTAGTGGTTCAGCGTCAAAGAAAGGATATGCCAGTGAAAATGTTTGATGGACTTACTAATGACTTAAAAGAAGGCGCTTTGGTGGTGCAGTGCCTAAGGCAATTGACTGCTAACCAGTAGGTTAGCGGTTCAAACCCACCAGCCACTCCATGGAAGGAAGACGGAGCAATCTATTTCCATAATAGTTGCCTTACGAAACCCAATGAGGGTTGCTATGAGTCAGAATCGACTTGATGGCATTGAGGGTTTTTTTTTTTTTTTTTCAAGTTAATGACTTAAGAAGCCTTTTGTGGTCTGCCCTGAAAAGCTTTGTTTCCAGGGAACAGTGTCTCCCAATTAACTGAAGAGCAAACAGACATTGGGAATGGAGCTCCTGTGCATTGGAAATGTGCTGTACTAATTTTTTAGTTAACTAGTTGCTGAAATGTCAGAAGGAAGGTTGGGCAATCTACTTCCACAGAGATACTGCCTCTGAAACCCAAGGACGGTCACTATGAGTCGGGTCCGACTGGACAGCACATAACAACAACAACAACAGTTGCTGAAATGAAGGAAACTCATTTTTGGAAACATGTAACTTCTATACTTTGCTATGCATTTATGTTTAAAAATATTTCTCAGACAAGGATTTTCCAAATACATTTTGGCTACTAACCAAAAGATAAGTGGTTGGAACTCAGCAGGTGCTACGTGACGGAAAGATGAGGCAGTCTGCTTCTGTAAAGATTTACAGCCTTGGAAACCTTATGGGGCAGTTAGTTCCACTCTGTCCTATAAGGTTGCTGTGAGCTGGAATTGACTTAACAGCAGAGGGTTTGTTTTTTGATTATCTTCAGAAAATAAAATATTCTGAGAGTTGAACATTAGTCAGAAGTGGTAGAATCTGGTTATTAATAATAAAAGCTTTATACTTTAGTAATGTTTAAAATGTACTTTGGGATATCCTATGCTATTTTATCTTCATACAGCCCTGTGCAATATTATTTTCCTCATTTTTGAGATGATGAAGCTAAGGTTCAGCTAGATCAAGCCACTTGACAAAAGTCATAGATCAGAGTACACCGAGACCAGACTCCAAATCCTTGCCTCCCTGTCCGGTCCCCTACCTTCTAGGCCAACAGTGCTTCCACAGCTCCCAGGCCCTGCTTTCTGAGGTCATGTTTTTGTTTTGTTTTTTTTTTGGTCGTCATTTGTTTTTTAAAGCAGGCATTTCACTCAGACCATTAACTTTTTCAGATTTGGCATGACTTCTTTTTTTTTTTTTTTTTTGCGTGAGGTGTAGGTGTCTGCTATTACACAGTTTCTAAATGTGTTTTTGTAGATATTACCAGGAATCAGTTATAGATTTTGCAAAATGACCACACAGGCACAGTCTTCTGATGAATTTAACAACTTAATGTACAGGGAAATATGAACAGGTCAGGAGATAAAAGCTTAGCAAACTGTTTTAACACTTGATTACAGTGGTGCAGAGAACTGTACTCTTAGACTGAAAGTCCATAGAGTTGTTATTTATGCCAACATTTATGGAAGATATTTCAACCTTTCTCCATGAAAATTACTGTCCCTCCCCAATACATATAGCATTAATTAAATTTTCCTTTCAATTTACTGCTCTATTATAATTAACATTGTAATGAGTTTAAACCCTTAACTGAAAGATCTGTAAGGAGAGGCAGTTGCTAGTTTTGCTAAGGCAAAGGGTAAGGTAGGTAAACCTACTACTTATGATAAAATAGGAGATGATAGAGGAAGGAGGGTTAGAAGTGGCTCTTTCTAAGGGGAAAGACAATAAAAATGAAATAAAACCCTTTTGTGAGGACCCCAGAGATGGATATAGGAGATCTCTCTACTCTTGTCCAAGTATGAGAAACCTGTGGTCATGTAGTATTCCATGTAGCTGAGGGACACCCAGTGATGGACTAGGTTGTGCGTCAGCCTGGCTAGCTTAGCCCACTCCTGCTCCTTTACTACATCCAGAGTGGTCATGAAACAGGGTCACCCATATGGTGGACCAGAAGCTGCAGGTTGGTAGGGGTCCAGATGTGAGAGTAGTCCACACACTTAAGCAAAGACAGTAAGTTTGTGGAAATAAAAAGAGTATTTTCTTTCGGGCCACAAATAGAACCTTCTGGAAACTGCTTCTGTCAGGCTCAGTTAAGCCACTGCATAAGCCTAAAAGAGATTACTTGATATTTTAAAAACTAAAGATGATCCTTTTCCTTTTCCAGTTTGTCTTATCTTTCCAGAGATATAAGTTACTTATAAAATGTTTATATTTTCACAGCAACCTGGCTTGGAAGGGTAGGCTAAATCTGTCACCTTCCCAGGAGCCTAAACTCCCCAAGTTCTGACGTCATTGTTCCTTATCTCTCTGGTGGATGCACCACTTAAATGCAGGCAAGAGCCATTCATAAGCACCGAATTAACACTTTCCTATCCTCGCTTGCTCCTATAGCATGCTAACACTACACATCCCAGTCAGAGTTGAAAAGTCTGGGACACACATTTGAGATATTTAAGTGCATAAGTTCCTGAAATACTTATATATTAAATAATATGGAAAAATAAAGTGAAAAGAATAGTATTTATTCTCTCCTCTTTCCTTATTATAATCAACATAATAATAATAATAATAATAATAAAATCCCCTTGGCATGTTTCCAAGCATGGCAAATTCAACAGAGCATTAACTGAGCAGAAATAAAGAATTTAAATCTAAGCTCATTGAAATAGTCAGCATCTGATGTGAAAATTTGTATAAATTTGTACATGTACACATGCCATATTTCATTTCCTTATCCACTGTGTTAATGAAAATTTTAATGAGATGAATGCTAGCAAATAACTTTAATGTGTAGGATTATCATGAGGACAATGAATTCATGTTTTATTTACACATGAGAATAATTTTATTTTCACTTGTATGAAATGTTGTATTCTCAAAATCTAGTAAAGGTAAAAACTTCCTTATTTTGGTAGCATTTGGATATTCAGATGTTATTTGTTTACAGTTGACTGAAAAATGAGTATAATTATTATGTGTACCAAATGAAGTAGCCTCACTGTGTTAGTGAGTAAAGTGCATTCATGTTTCTCTTATAGCTTAAATATTATTTTAATTTTTACTTACGTATATAGTGCTCTCTGGTGGCCTAGTGCCTAAGGCACTTGACTGCAAACCAGAAGGCTGGAGGTTCAAACCCACCAGCCACTCCTTGGAAGGCAGGTTGGGCAATCTACTTCCCTAGTGATACTGCCTTGGAAACCCAAGGAGGGGTCGCTATGAGTTGGATCCTACTCCATGGCAGGGGTTGCATTTTTGTTCCTGTATATGTTGTTGTTGTTGTTGTGTGCCATCAAGTCAGACCCGACTCATAGCGACTCCTCCTTGGGTTGCTGAGACAGTATCACTATGGAAGTAGATTGTCCAACCTTCCTTGCGAGAAGTGGCTGGTGGGTTTGAACCACCAGCCTTCTGGTTTGCAGTCAAGTGCCTTAGGCACTATGCTACCAGAGCTCCTGTTTCTGTATAAAGTGCTCTACATTTCTGTATATAGTGCTCTACATTTTTTTTTTAATGTAAATAATTGATTGGAGAATTTTGCACCTGAAGCCTTTTCCTACTTTATAAAGCCAGATTCAGGAGATGAATTTTTAAGACTAAGGAGTTATCATACAAAAGGAAAGATGAACTCAAAATTCAGATGGTTCAGATCCTTCTTCATATCTAACTCTTTGCTTTTCAGGTCTTTGTAAAATTTAGGGAAACATGGTTTTAATGACCTCAAAATTTATAAACACAATATTCTCAACTTTCTGCTTTACTTTGCAGGGGAATCAAGGATGAATATTGAGTAAAATGCATAGATTCAACGGCTGGGAAGGCATTGTGGAGAGGTTCATTGACATGTTTTCTTCAATTTTCTCTGAAAAAAGCAGAAAAAATGATGAAACATACTCTAAGATACTATAGAGCATTTTCTTTTAAAAATATGTGTGTAATTCACTGGCTGAGAGGCATGTTTTGAAACATATGATATATACTTACTGTTTTTTCCCCTCTCTTTCTAAACTAAAATAACATGAAAATAGTTTGATAAAAATATTCAGGAAATGGGTATGCCTTAAATTGTCCGTTTAAGTATTAGAATCTGCTCATCTCCTCAGGTCAATTAGTAGCAACCTCTTTTTATTCTAATGGCCCTTGTCTAGAATGGTCCACTGAGAGCTCCAGCTACTACCATCTTCCCAATACACCAATTTCCTAAATGCATCTCTTTTCCTGGCAAGGTTGTGCTGTTGCCTCCCTTATATCCCTTCCTTACAGATGTTAGCCTCTTTGGGCGGGATATTGGAAAATAGCCTTCCTGTCATAACTCCAGGGTCTTCCTTCTACTGTCCCTTCCGAGCCATTACTGGGCTCCATGTCCACCCATCCATTTGGAATTATGAATAAATACAGAAGACTTCAAATCATTTCAGCAAACAGTTGTGGGGAGTCTGTTCTGTGCCAGGAACTATGGTAGGTGCTGGAGTTTAAAAGTGAAGAACTATTCTACATAGTTTTCAGGAGCTCAAGGTCTAATACACAGTCTCCTACTCTACCTCAGCATTATCCTATCCATTTTGCTTACTATCCTCTTGTTCATTACCTGGGCAGACTTCCTTTCCTTCCCTACTGCCAAGGCTTGCTTCACCCCTTTCCTTATTCTATTCTTTTATCCTGTTAGGATCTTTCTTTTTAATCATAATCAACTCAATGGCAATGTGTTTGTTTGTTTTAAATGCTTGTTGTTGTTGTTATGTGCCATCGAGTCGGCCCTGACTCATAGCGACCCCTCCTTGGGTTTCCGAGGCAGTATCACTATGGAAGTAGATTGCCCAACCTTCCTTCCGAGGAGTGGCTGGTGGGTTTGTACCTCCAGCCTTCTGGTTAGCTATCAAGTGTCATAGGCACTATGCTACCAGAGCTCCTTTTAAATGCTTAGAATATGATTTGTAACTCAATTCTCCAGAAAGTTTTCCTGGGCTAAGTTAAGTTGTAAGTATCTAACTATTGTTATTTTCCTAAATTACTAAATTTTAAGTACCAAGAGGATCCCATCATACTATCTGAAGATTTTATTTATGGGCATCAGGGACCCCTTAGTTTCTTGATTCCTTTTGAGTTTATTTTTAATCAATTGGTGATATATTTCTTAGCCATTTAACAAAATCACATGATTAATCATATTTTATAAATAGTTGAGGGCAAAAATCTAATGGTTTATGGAAGATTCTTGCCTCTTAAGAATTAGTTTAGAAGAAGTATTATAGTTGAAGTTTGAAAAAACTATAGCATTCTCATTTTAGTGCATAAATAAAAATATTAAAGAGATTTTTCTTTTACCTCTCCCCACCAAAAGAAAGAACTTATGTAGATTTATCCACAAGAAAATTGGAATATCAAATATGTGAAAACAGAAATAAAGAATATAGAAATGTTGACAACTATTTATCTAGATCATTCAAATTATTTAAAACAGAATAATTTCATTTCTCAGAAACTTACATATCCTGGTCTAATAACCTCAGAAAACTCTTTTTTTCCCTTCCTTTTTCTCCTTACTTCTATTTTCATCTCGAAAGTTCATGTTTGATCCAGGAAAAAGAAAAAAAAAAAATCCATCTAGCTGTACTTCCCAGAGACTAGAAGAATTAAACTCTAATTCCTGACCCCTCCCTTAAAAAAAACAAAACAAAACAAAAAACTCTTCTAATTTACTTTTCTAAACAAAGTAAAACCAAACCCCACATTTAACTGCATTTTTTTCTCCCGCTCATTTTAAGCACACAATGTTTTAACTATGTTTGATTAAATAATCTTCTTGAGATCTGATCTTAAAATTTAATCACTATCTATTGTTGTTGTTATTGTTATTTGCCGTCGAGTCGGTCCCGACTCATAGCGACCCCTCCTTGGGTTTCCGAGGCAGTTACACTACAGAAGTAGGATTGCCCAACCTTCCTTCCGAGGAGTGGCTGGTGGGTTTGAACCGCCAGCCTCCTGGTTAGCAGTCAGGTGCCTTAGGCACTATACTACCAGAGCTCCCATCTATAGCAATGTTTTAATGAAGGAAATGTGTTCTAAGACTAACAAATGACTTGCTACAATATAGCATATTTAAGCTGCAAAAATAATAATAATAACATAGATTTTCATGTGTGGGTTTTGTATCCAGATTCATAAATTTGTGGTTTCACCTATAATCTTGTTTTTCAGAATATTTTTATTTTAAAACTCATATTATCTAATTGGTAGCAAGCCACTTCATGTTCAGTGTATGAAGGACATAGTTACTGACATTCTAGCTCCTAAATAAATTCTTTTTAGTCCATGATAATTGGATTAAAATATTACTATGCAAGTGGCCCAGTTCTTTTGGTCATTAAAACACCTTAATTGTATTAACTGTTTGCTTCTTGATTGGATAGCAAATAGTGTGCTAAATTTCAATCAGATTGGCTACCCTGAGTACAACATACTTTCATAATGCTACGTTCTGGTAACACATTCACTATGATTCTTTGCCCTCTAGCATTTTTTTCAGGGTGTCCTTTACTTCTGTGTTCCTCAGGCTGTAGATCAGGGGGTTGAGCATAGGAATTACAAGACTATAAAACACAGAGACTACTATATTGTACTTCCAAGAATTTCCTACTTTAGGTTGCCATAGGTACATGAAAAACAGTGTTCCATAGAAGATGATGACCACAGTGAGGTGAGAGGCACAGGTGGAAAATGCTTTGCACTTGCCCTCTGAAGACTGGATTTTGATAACGGAATAGAGAATGCAGATGTAGGAGATGAGGACAGTCAGGAGAGAGCCAGTGAGATTCACCGCAGAGAAGATCAAGAGCTGCTTTTCTTTGTTGTGAGTATCAGAGCAGGAGAGGGCAAGGAGAGGGGGGTCTGCACAGTAGAAGTGGTGGATGATGTTGGAGTCACAGAACGACAACTGGAAAGTCAGAACTGTTTGTATCACGGAGTTCAGGAAGCCATAGGTATAGACCCCTATCACCAACTCCCTGCAGACCCGCTGAGTCATAATAGCCGTGTAAATCAGGGGGTTGCAGATAGCCATGTAACGGTCATAGGCCATTGTGGCTAACAGGAAGCATTCGGTAGTGGCAAAAGCGCTGGAGAAGTATAGCTGAGCAAAACAGCCTGCAAAGGAGATGGTTTTTCTCTTCACTAATAAATTTTGCAGCATCTTGGGCCCAATAGAAGAGGAGTAACAGAAATCAACGAATGCCAGGTGGCTGAGGAAATAGTACATGGGGGTGTGGAGCCGTGAATCCACCTTGATGAGCAGGATCATGCCAAGGTTTCCTACCAGGGTGATGAGATAAATTACCAGAAATACCACAAAGAGGGGCAGCTGAAGCTCTGGACGGTCTGTGAATCCCATAAGCACAAATTCTGTCACCATGGTTCGATTGCCTCTTGCCATTTTGTTATCTCATCTGTTGTAAAAAAGAAGTAATATGCCTTAAAATAAGTAGATACTCTTAAAAAAGGTTCTTAACTCTTGTTCCAGTCCCGATGACAAGAACTTGGCTTCAAATACCTAATGATTAAAGGCTACCATTAACCATGCTAAACAAAAGAAAAGTCTGAGCTCATATCTTTTTTGGAGTAGGGGAAATGATGGTGTTTTCCTAGGACAGGTCCTATTTCATGTTAACAATGGAAGTGTTTCAAATCAATTCAACAAATATTTCTGAGCCCCACTCAGGGCCAGAGAATGCATTTGGTGCTGGGATATAGAGACATGTTACGACATTACCCTTGTTGGCTAGTCTACTGGAAGAGTTGATAACTCCCACTTCGTGTTATTAGTTGACAACACACAAAACTATTCCAAAAGGGGGAGTGATACAACTACTACGAGAAACATACAGAATGCTATGGGAGGGAGAAAGCCCTGTGGTGGTGCAGTGCATAAGGCATTTGACTCTTAACTAGAAGGTTGGTGGTTCAAACCCACAAGCCTCTCCACAGGAGAAAGATGCAATCTACTGTAAAGATTTATAGCCTTGGAAACCCAACAGGGGTCGCTGTGAGTAGAAATCAACTTGATGGCACTTTTTTTTTTTTTTATGGGAGAGAGAAATGAATATTGATAGTAGAAACAAGTTTTATTCATTCATGACTGTTCATTAATTAAATATATCAAGAATCTATAATGTGTCAGATGGTATGTTAAATGAGGGTGATGCTAAGATAAATAAAATACATTTCTGCCTTCAATGAGCTCACAGGTTGTAGGAGAAACAAACATATAAATAGTTAAAATTAAATGTATGTAGTGTTATGAAAGAGGAGGATTACCCTAACTCAGAAGTGCCTGGTTGGTGCAAACTGTTATCATACTCATCTGATAACCAAAAGGTTGCATGCTTGATTCCACCCTAGCGATCTAGGCCTAGTGATCTACTTCTGAAAAATCAGCCATTGAAAGTTCTATGATCACAGGTCTACTCTGACACACATAGGGCTTTCACGAGTCATAGTTGACTCTATAGCAACTGGTAACTGGTACCCTAACTCAACCTGGGTAGGCTGTGGGGGTGAAGTGTGGAAATTAGGGATCTTTGAAATTCTTTAAATAAGTGATATGGAGTTTGCTAAATAATTTTAGGGAGTTCTGGTGGCATAATTATAGACGGAACATTTTAATTATAAAAGTAATACATCCACTTGGTGAAATTTTCAAATAGGACAAAAGAATATAAACAAACAAACAAAAAAAAACCTTTTTATCATTGCTTAATGGTATCTAGTGTTAATAGGTTTTATTATTTTAGTATCCTTCCAGAAAGTGCTCAAGTGTAAGCAAGTATGACTACACACACACACACACACACACATACTTTTAATATAAATGAGATCAGTTTTGCACCTTGTTTATCTTTACACTTAAGAAGTATTTCAGAAGAAGCTCCTTGGCATTCCCTTTTCATAGCTGTGTCATAATGAATTCTCTCTTAATGGACATTTCCAATTTTAGTTTCTTTTTTACCCTGATATTGAGTAATGCTGGAGTACATATCCACATACATATGGATAAAAGATAAAAATCATTAGAAGTGGAATTTGGGTCAAAACGGATTGACATTTTCTCTTTTGAAGATTGACAAACTGACCTCCAAGAAAGTTGTGCCAAGTTACATTCCCAACAACATGACAAAGAATGGTGGTTATCCTACCCCCTTATCTAAAGTTTTAGAAAATTTTAAACCTTTGCCAATGTGGTAGGCAAATATTTTTAACCTTTGTCCTTTAGATTTGTGTGTTTTTAAAAAATTATGAATAGGGTTTAACATTTTTCAAACATTTATTTTAGCATGTGTATCTTCTTTTCAATAAACTGTTAGTTTGTTTCCTTTGCAACATTTTCTATCAGACAGTTCCTCTTTTATTAAGGAAATCAGCCCTTTGATGCATGTATTGCAAATTATTTCTTACTTTGTCACTTGTCTCTTAGCTTTCTAATGTGCTATGCATCAAGTTTTAAATGGTATGATGTTAGCTTTATCAATCTTTTCCTTTTTGAATTCTGATCTTTGTGAGATGGTTTGATAGAACTTCCTCAGTTTGAAATTATTTAAAACATTATCTCTTTTTCTTTTCTAGAGCTTTTCTGGATTTCATTTTTACATTACACTCTTTGATTCATCTGGAATTGAATTTTGATGTAAGGAATGAGTTAACCATCTGCCTTTATTTCTTCAAGTGGCTGGGCAAGTTTCCTGGTACAATTTACTGTTGAAATCATTGTTCTGCTGATTCTGTTGATTTAAAATGCCAACCTTATCCTATACTAAAGCATCCATAAATATTTGGGTCTATTTCTGATTCTTTTTTCTTTGCAGTCTCTTCTATAGCTAGGATCAAGTATTTAAATATAACAGCTGTATAATTCATTTTATTAGGAGCTCTGGTAGCATAGTGGCTAAAGCACTTGACTGCTAACCAGAAGGCTGGCGGTTCAAACCCACCAGCCACTCCTCGGAAGGAAGGTTGGGCAATCCTACTTCCGTAGTGATACTGCCTCGGAAACCCAAGGAGGGGTCGCTATGAGTCAGGGCTGACTCGACGGCACACTGATTCTTTTTTTGTTTGCAGTCTCTTCTATAGCTAGGATCAAGTATTTAAATATAACAGCTGTATAATTCATTTTATTATCGCATAGCAAATGTTCTGGCCATTCTCACCTGTATATTTTTCCAGATGAACTTTAGCATCATTTTACCAAGTTGCAAAAATAAAAACAATCCTGCTTGTATTTGGCATGCTACTTCATTGAGTTGATATGTTAACTTTGGGAAAATGGACATCTTTATAATGGCATCTTCTTTTCTAAAACTAAGGTATGTATTTCACTTATTAAAGATTTTCCTCCATAGAGGTTTAATGCTTTCTTTAAATTTTACAGATATATATCCTACATGGGAGCTCTAGTGGTGCAGTGCCTAATGCATTTGACTGCTAACCACAAGGCTGGCAGTTCAAACCCACCAGCCATTCCTCAGAAGGAAGGGTGGGCAATCTATTTCTATAGTGATACTGCCTTAGAAACTCAAGGAAGGGTCGCTTTGAGTTGGATCCTACTTGATGGCAGTGAGTTTGGTTTGGGTACCGTATGTAGTTCTTTGAAGTTTATTTTATCTTTTTGTCACAGGTATTTCACCTTTTTTTTTTTTAGTGTTGTAAATGAAATCTTTTTATTTATTTATTTTTTATTGTGCTCTATTTCAGTATTGTTTACATAGAGGGAAGCTATTGATATTTTTGTAGATTACTTTTATAAATATCTTCCTTACAATAGTCTCTTACAATTTTAAAACACTTTTTACTTGATTGTCTTGGATTTTTCAGATATACATTCAAACAACATAAAAAAAAAGCCGTGAATTTCCTCCTTCATTCATATACACTATCTCTCATTCTTTTCTCTAATTATATTGGCCAGTACTTACAGAACAATATTAAAAAATGGAGACAATGGTGGCAGTTTATATCTTTCAACTTCTTGAAGGAAGAGGTCTTTAGAAGTCCAAGGAGACTGAGACATTATAAGACAGAAGGAATAGACTGCACAGTGACTGAGGTCTGAGAAAGGCAAGATGTTAAAGAACAGTAGATGTTTGGTGTGTTGAGAAAGCAGGCTCCCTAGGAGCAGGCCTGTCTTTGACACTGGCAGGGTCCAGGCAAGAGTAACAAATGGAGGCACATATCAAATGCCCAAATATTTAAAAGTTACAAATTAATATGTTCTATGCCCCTTCCTTAACAAATATACCTCATATAACAAATAATTTCCTGGAAGGAAGGTTTTTGGAATCCTTGGAGTTGGATCATTGGAATGAGGTGGTATGAGGAGAACCTGTGTCCAGCTCCCATACATAGTTGCATGTGTGTGGACACACAGCCTGTGTGTGAGCTCTGTTCTCTCCCCTGTCAACAGCCATCCCTCGGCCATCCTGAAGGCCTAGGATGGTGAGGATCAGCAGCATGGTTCACCCCTACAATATTGATCTGGGAAAGAGGTTCTTATGACTCTGGGGGTAAACTGGGGGCTATTTGGGCAAGGCATGCTAAGGTCCTGGAATGTTTGGGGACTGTGTAGGAGTAAGAATATATGAAAGAAATTAGTGGGAGACAAGCTGGTTGAGGGTATGGGGGGGTACTGGATTGCAAGCTTTGAATACTGGGGAGATTTTAATAATGATCTCAGTCATGAATGTGGGCACATTAGACATTTGAGCAGTAGATTGACTTGGCCAGTGCTCAGGTTTCAAGAGGTTTATCTGGTAGAACGTGTGGGATGGTTTGAAGGAAGAGAGTTGCCCTGCCATCCGGGACACCAGCTAGGATGTTTGCCATGTAAGGGATAATAAGGATTTGAACCAGGGAAATGATAATAGCAGTGAAGAAAGGAGATAGACATGAGAGATACTCGAAGGGAAGAGTTTGTGTCACTTGGCAATTTGACTGACATTGAGTTTTCAAGTCTAGGGAACTAGGATAATGATAATGTAAAAAGTGATAGTGTGATTTTACTTGTCTCTTTCCTAAGAAGATGTGACAGTTTAAACACACACACATGCACAGATATATGTATCAATATTAATATTATAGGATTCAAAAGTAGAAACATAATCAAGGGGGAAAAGGAAGCAAATCTGCCTACTGTATTTGACAACAGTTCTGTGATGTAGTGCTCTTAGCAGCAACAGAAAAGCTGGGCAAGGAGTAGGTTAGTAAGGAAGGGTGTTGAATTCAGTTTGAGGAGATAGTGGATGTCCATCAAAGTCAGAGCTAGAGACACTGATTTGGGAATGAATCATTAATATACAGACAGTGGTAAAAAGTTGTGGGAATCAATGAGATTATTCAGGGAGAGAGAAATAGATGAAGACAAAGTTCAAGAACAGACTTTTGGGAAAAGTGTATCTTTAGGACTGGGGAAAGAGTCAGCAGGAAAGAAAAAATGCCTCAAGATATTTAGGCTAGCTCAAATCAGAAAATAGTAAGGAGCCTTTTAAATATGGGCATCACTCACACTCCTGGTTTGTGGTAGATGTGATCTGTTTTGTAGTGGTTCTCTCTCTCACATAATACCTTAAAACAAAACAAAACCCTGAGGTCTTCAGACACACTGAACTTAATCTTACTCAGTAAAATGTATGCTGTTGTTTTCTGAGGTCTGTGCCATCCAGTGGCAGCAAAACATTCTTTTAGGTTCATTTCTAGAGTCAGCCACCTCTTCCCACCTCCATTAGTTTCTGGCTATAATGTTTCCCACTGAGATATGGGAAGGTTTAGTAACTGAAAGAGTTCCAAAGCCTGGTGTGCAGCCTCTGCTTTATTTAACAGCTCTTGCATAATAAAGGATTCTTGCTATATTATCTATTATTGACAAGATTTCACATATGCCTATAAAGTTTCTAAGACTTGGTTAATGCATTATTATTTTTATGTTTTACAAAATTTCTATTCTATCAGCTAAGTAAGTATTTCATCTATCATATGGAAATGTTTTTCCACATTCCAAAGAGCTTGTAATTGAATACTTTTCCTTAATAGGTTTCACACAAGCATGTAATTTTATTTTCTACAGCTAAGTATGAGGCTTTGAGAACATCAATGTTTAGCCTATTATTTCTTAGGCTATAATTAGATCTGATGTTAAATTCTAAGGGAAAAATAAATCTCTAATACTAAACTTTTTAAATTTTTAAAAGAAAACAATAAATCTTTAAATTTTAATCTTTATTTGAATCATAAATCTTTAAATATTTGACTTTTGGTTTTCTACCTAAGAGAAGCTTTGTAGCTACCTTTAAAAATAAATACTGAGTATTGAGATTTAGGGAGTCCTAGCAGCACAGTGGTTGAGTGCTTGGCTGCTAACCAAAAGGTTGGCAGTTTGAACCCACTAGCCACTCTGTGGGAGAATGATGAACCAGTCTGCTTCCATAAAGATCTATAGCCTTAGAAACTCTTTCCGGGCAGCTAAACCCTGTAAATAGGGTTGCTGTGAGTTGGAATTGATGGCAATGGGTTTGATTTGGGTTTATTGAGATTTAATTACTCCCACATTTCATGATAATAGCCAGTGATTATTTGAATACTTCCAATTTGTTCTAAGTGTTTTATGTATCTTATATACCTAATACATATTAGTATCTTCATTTTCTAAACTGAGATATAGTACTGTTTAGTAGCTTTCCAGATTCATAAAGTTGGTGAATCAGGATTGGAAACATAGTAGGCTGACTTCAGAACCTTAGGTCTAAACTATACTGCCTTCCCATTTCTGATTTCTCAATATTTATATATTTTGTGATTTTGCTTCTCCTATTTTTTTCTTGCAGAGTTAGACTCCTTTGAGAAAATTTTAATCATGTTGGAATAAATTTAAGAATACTTTTTCAATTTGTTCAGACACATTCCATATTTATTATATTTAACCACTGTATTCAACATTTGACAATTTAGTGTGTTGTTTTGTTCTTTACCATCAATCAATATGGCTGAACAATTCTGACTACTTTGTTAAATGATCTAAGAAAAATTCTTAACTCCTGCCAAGGGATGGAGACATGAACTACTTTGAGGATCTGATGAAAGCTAAGTATCTGTCCCCAGAAAAGTTACATTTATTCAAAATTTTGTGTGCAATTTCAGAAGCTTTATGGGTGTATCAGGTCACTGTTATAGTTTCCTTATAGAATAATATACTGAAAAAAAAATCCCAGCTTTTCCAAGTAAAAAATCCAATCCTTCTCTGTTCCATCTCAGACAGAAGCAAAGCATACTTGTCTTAAAGTCTTCTCCACAGCCCCAGAACTGGACCCCTTCTCTTGGCTACCTTGTAGTTTTGCTATGACAGCTATAAAAGTAAATCCAACTTACCCAGCACCTATCAGACAGTCAGTCAGGATTCCTAATGTCCTTGAAGTGTCCACTTAGTGGATTTCCAGTCAGACAAACAGGCTTCTTCATGTCCAACTGGAAGGCTTGGTTTCTGTGTTCCACATGGACAAACCCTCAAGTATTTATAAAGTTAAACTGTAATGAGACTGTTATTTCTTGTTATTCCAGAGCTTGCTCGGTACCAAGGGAACAGTTTATACAAAGTTTCTGTGAGATATTTTACATTCGATTTAAATCACTCTTGGGAATTAAAATCCCTGAATCATCCTGGTAACTAATGATGACTCAGGTTATGATGCTTTTGCATCTTCTCAGATGACTCAAGTCAAGAGCCTTTTGTATGATGCCAGGAGACAGTCTTCCTGCATTTTCCATTGGCTGAAGGTGGCCCTGAAGTTGTGGCTGGGGTGAGGGTCCAGGACTATTTAATAGGGAACTAGGTGAGATTATGCAAAGATTATATGATTGGGATGCACAAATGGGCTATTTTTGCTTACAAAGGAAAAAAATGGCATTGGCTAGCATGTTTATCACAACAGATAATGTAAGAGAAAAATAGTCTTATTTCTCTTGTTGCTATGTACCCCCCATTGAGTCAGATTAAGGAATAAAATCATAATCAAAACCAGGTCTGAGACCAAATGGTCTAACAATCCATAGGTCTCTTTCCTTTGCCCTCTCCTTTCTTCTTCCTCCTCTGGATTGAAATTGGGGCAATGAGTAGTACAGCTGATGGGGCCAGGGTCTGTTTCTCAATGCATCTGGCCTTTCCTCGAGACCACTTAGGGAAAAGATACTAGAACCTGGTACTCTAGGTCATCAATTGCAGCAATTTAGTACAACTCTTATTAAAGTATTGCTGCAAAAAGAACACTGTTCTCAACCTTGGCATTCAAGGCAAGAGGAGAGGATTCTCAAACTGGAAAATGCATTTGCTCTCTCTCAGCATTTCCCCAAGTTCATTCATTCACATCAAAAGGGAGGAAGGTGCAAGAGAAGTATGTTCATGTCAGACTCAGAGGCATGGTTACAATGACCCTTCCTTGTCAATTTCACCGTATTAAATAACTTGCAGCAGGTAAATCTATGCCTTTTCCTTCTGGTTACAGGAGAGAATTTCTAGCAACGTAAGATGTAGAGAGAAATTTGACTTTGATTTACTAATTAAAAAAGTCTATGATTTTGCAAATGCCATATTTTATCATAACCTTGATAATGAATCAATAGGACTTTCATTTCTAGAGTTTCTAGGACTGGACATCTTTCTTGAGTAGCAACTAAAAGGGCTGGAGTAAGGGATTGATGTGGAAGTCAGGAGAACTATTGCCATTTATGTCACATTTCATGTCTGGTTCCAGTGTAAATGATAATCATATACTCTTAGCAAGAAGGGATTTTTTCCTATGGAATACTCCTCAGTAGTGAATCAGTTATAGGAACTGAACATCAGGGAGAAAACCAGCCAGATTTTCTAAAGGCGGGTCTTGCAGAAAGCAGATGACACTGTGCTTCTTGTCTGAGGGAATGTCTAGCAGAGGGGAGATGAAGGGTGAAACTGCTGCGTGGGTCTCACTGTGCTGAGAAAAATTGACCTTGATAGTGTTGAGCTAGTATTTACACTAAGACCAGTATAACTTACTACATTGCTCAGCAAATCTGGGAAAGAGAAGTTTTAAGTCCAGAAGTGTCAGATAGTCTCCAGTTAGATTCTAAAGAGGAGGAAGGTATCGCTAAGGATCTACTGGGTCATGAGGTTTAATTTTAGTTTTTAGGAACCACTTGTATTAAAGAAAGGTGCATGCCTGATTCACACATTCAACTGGGGATAGGCTTTGAGCAAGCATTCTCAGTGTCAGGGGCATAACTCAATAAAACAAAAAGCAAACCGTTCCTTTGTTCTACCACAACCAGGAACTCAACCGGATTTGATGATTCTTTCATAGAACTGTGAGTTGGTGGGTGCTCTGAATTCTTTTCAAATCTACTTCTGTAGTGATACTGCCTCGGAAACCCAAGGTGGGGTCACTGAGTCGGGTCCGACTCGGCGGCACATAACAACAACAACAACTGAATTCTCTGGAATAGCTGATTTGCTGTTACATTTGGTTTGTGGCTTAATTATAAATTTAGATGTCCTTGGTGGAGAGTTCCCATATTGGTGGACTCAGTTAAACAGCTAGGAATGTCCATGAATAATTCTGCCCTAAAGCTCTGGTGGTGTAGTGCTTATGGCATTTGACTGCTAACCAGAAGGCTGGGAGTTCAAACCCACCAGCCACTCCTCGGAAGGAAGGTTGGGCAATCTACTTCTATAGTGATACCGCCTCAGAAACCCAAGGAGGGGTCGCTATGAGTTGGATCTGACTCCAAGGCAGTGCATTTCATTTTGTTCTTTGTAAATATTACCAAAAGGAGCCCTGATGGCACACTCAAGCACTTAGCTGCTAACTGAAAGGGCAGCTGTTCGAATGCACCAGCTGCTCTGTGGGAGAGAAGACCTGGTCATCTGCTCCTGTAAAGGTTACAGTCTAGGAAACCCTATGGGGCAGTTCTATTCTGCCCTATAGGCTAGCTATGAGTCAGAATCAACTTGACCACACAGAACAACAACATTGCCAAAACTTGAACAAGGTTGGAAGGAATCTTGGTGTCATTTAAGTGGGAAATTTCAATCTTCAGAGTAAAGGAAGGCAGGAATTTTTACTCATCATGTATTTATTATCTTTATATTTGTAAGCCATGTTTATACTGTGACTTTCCATACAACAGCTTAGCTGTCTGGACTCAGGAATGTTCTTTATGATCTGAGAAAAGATAAAATTTTGGGTTGTGGTTACATTATGGATCTAGCAGTTCAAATGTCTTACTGACTGCACTTGTACTTTCTAACCCTTCTGAAATGTATTTGAATGATACATATTGACCTATAGGATTTAATCAATAACGTGGTTTAACAGAAAATTGTTTCCCAAGAAAATGACTCACATTGCTTATATTGGTGTTTACTGAATAAACTCAAAATAAACAAGGTCTGTTATATGGTAAGAGAAATAAATGTGTTTTGTGTTAACCACCCATAGACCCCCTCAGACTGTAACAGAGAAAAAAGAAATGGCATGAAGAAAAATTTTATTTGAGAAAAGAACAAATAAGCAATCACTAAGCCAGTTTTTCTAATATGAATTGTTCCTCTTGTTATACGCAGAACATTTTGGTTTTGTGCATTTGATAAATGATGTTTTTTCTTTTCTTTCATTTCCAATTTTCATTGTGATTTGGGTGAAATTTCACAGAGCAAATTGGCCCTCCACCCAACAACTCACACACACTCTGCCCCAGAACACCCATTGTAGTAATCCCCACAATGCAAAAGTTTCCCACCCCCAACATTTACTACCTTTCCCCACCCCCCAGCTCCATCCCAGAGCAAACACTGCCCCATGATGCTACATGGCTGACTATTCCAATGGGTGCACACCTCCTGGGTGTCACTATCCACCCCACAGGCCCATCCATGACCCAGCTGAAAGCCAAGCCTGGGGGCAAGTTCAGCCCCAGGCTTGAAGTATATTCAAGGTCCATCAGACTAGCAAGCCTGGTTCCTTTTATGATTTTGAGTTTTGCTCCACTGATAGATAATTTTTGTAATTCAAACATACAAAACTAGTTTCCAAGGCCAGATGACAGATACTCAACACTTTCAGCTTAATTATTAACAGCAGAAATACTTTCCTTTGGTGCATTATTCATAAGTCTTCTCCCCCCCACCAACATTATCTCTGGGAAAGTCCTTCTCTCAGAATGCCTTAAAGTATGTGATAGGGGATGTAGGGTACACATGGCCTTGGTTACCTGATCAAAGTTAGGATAAAGACTTGAGCCATTTTGTTTTATGATTTCCAAAAAGAAATTTGCACAGGCCCAGGAATGAAAGGTGGCAGACTGAAGTAATTAAAAAAAAAAAAAAAAAAGCTTCAGAGGGGAGAATACCTGGGGCCACAGCCAGGATGCATACTTGGAATGAAGATAATTCTACCACTACTGGTTATGTTTATAGATACACTAATAGAAAAGTGGATTCTCTGTTGAGAAAAATTCCTAAAAGGTGAGAGCTAGAATAATTGTGGGTCTATATGATGAGATATGGATGATGGTTCAGTTAGCAAGAAGCATCAGAGAGACAGCCAGCGTGGATGTCCTTGGACTCAATTGAGCCAGTCCAGCAGGTTATTTTGAACCTGACTGTACAGATCAGAAGGTGACCGATGGGCATGGATTGAACATAGTACATTCTGGCCAGGACACAGTAATCCCTGGTGGGTGGAGCATGCAAGAAATGAATCTGAGTAAAGATGGTTATCATGACAATGCTTGTTCTTTGTAAGATGAGAATGTGCAGTATTCTGAGGGAATAATAGCCCTCCATACAGAATAAAAAGTGCATGGGACAGGGAAAATTACAACCAAATTTGAGTACTGGAATTGTCTCCTGTTTCCACACAAGGATGATGACATTCAATGTTAAGAAAAACACAGAGAGGAACCCTTGATTTTCTTGGAACTTGAGAAAAAGCTTGGGTCTGGTGCACTGAATTTGTCCAGTCATTTTGTTCTTTACATTTTCTCTTCTATGGGAAAAAAGATAAATTAACAGACATTGAGGAAAACTATTAATAATCAGAGGGATTGAGATTAGATTTTTAAAAATTGTGTTTCCCTTAGCACATTTTTGGTGTTCTGTAAACATAACTTCAATACTCATAGTGCATCCAAACAACACTGAACATGATTTAAACAAACAAACAAAAACATTTGCTCCTGTGAATCTTCTCCCCACAAGCCATTTGAGTCCTCTTTTCTTTCAACCCTGCCTTTAATTACACCACTGTAGGCATGCATTTTGATAATACCCCACCTTGCATTTAAGCCTAATGTTAGCAATTAATTTCTGAAGAATAAAAATGTCTTAGTAAAAGGGCAATGTATACAGTGTTCAACTGAGGAAAGTATGATGATACATTGTGGATTGGTCTTTCCATTTAAGGTATTAAATTATGAAAGACATGAGCATTTTCACTATTTTATGTTATTTAAAGAAAGATAAGATGAATGCATGGATGAAAAGGAATAGGATGTTGGCATTTGACTGGTACTCCAGATATGTCCTTCTCTCACACAGACAGACATTCAAAGAGCTCACAAAACACCGATTGCTGCATTGTATTCTCATATCCTTCCCTTTCTTGCTTTTTTCATTATGACTTTACGTGAAACTGTTTATTAATGGCTAAGTGAGTATCTGGAACTCTCTTATTGTTTTCTCACACCTGTAACTATAGCATTAATTAACCAACACATGTGTCAAAGCTATTGTTACATGCTAGACTCTATAACTGTTTGTTTCCAGCCATTCTAGCTTCAGAATTATTTTGACATATTTCCAGGCACATTAAGTTGAAAAAGAGGATCTTTCTGCTTCAATCCATGTACTTTATGATCAATTTAAAAATTTAAATACCTTTATTCACATTTTATTTTTGCATGTGCTATTATGCTACTCTCATACTTTGGTCATGTTGTCAGAAGGAGCTGGTCTCTGGAGAATGATATCATGGTGAGTAAAGCAGAGGGTCAGCAAAAAAGGGGAAGACCCTCAATGAGATGGGTGGACCCAGTGGCTGCAGTGATGAGCTGAAGAACAGCAACAATGGTGAGGACGGTGCAGGACTGTACAGTGGTCTGTTCTGTTGCACATGAAGTCACTGTGAGTCAGAACTGACTCAGTGGCATCTAACTACAACAACAGCTTTATAATACTGTTAATATCCATTTGGATACTCTTTTTGCAAGCACTTAATTTAAACAAACTAAAAACTTAACTTTGTATGTAACTCATAAACAACTCAAATACTCGTCACTCTACTTATTGTAGAATTTAGCTGAGAAAAGCAAGGCAGAATATGAAGATGGAGCTAATTCTCTTAAGCATTTTACTTAGTGTAAGATTCTGGTATGTTTTTGGTCATGAGTTATTCTACAAAGGCTATTTTTGTACACAAACCAAACAAAACTCACTGCCATAGAGTCGGATCAGACTCATAGGGACCCCTCCTTGGGTTTCTGAGGCAATATCAGTACAGAATAGATCACTCAACCTTCCTTCCAAGGAGTGGCTGGTGGGTTTGAACCACCAGCCTTCTGGTTAGCAGTCAAATGCCTTCTGTAGCCTCATTAATACGCTTGCAGTTTTACTATTATAAGTCAGATTTGATTTGTTTGAAACCTGGATCCCCACCATTCCAAGGATATTTCTGATCTCTCACTTGGTCAATGTGCACCATTTATGCAGAAAGTAAGTGACCTAGGAGGTTATTTTAAAGCCTATTGTCGATTCCTGATGGCCAGTCTCAGTGGTGGAGCAAGCTACAGATTCAGATGGTACTCACCAGTCATCCTTAAAGCAGTTAGCAGAAGTTTTAGAAATTTTATTAAAATGCCAGTTTTGTTTTATTTCAAATAGCCAGATAACTTCAGGCCCCAATGGGGGAAAAGGTATATTTC
The DNA here is from genome assembly GCF_000298275.1 of Orycteropus afer afer. Classification (NCBI taxonomy): domain Eukaryota; kingdom Metazoa; phylum Chordata; class Mammalia; order Tubulidentata; family Orycteropodidae; genus Orycteropus; species Orycteropus afer. The sequence continues at coordinate 4,142,359 of NW_006921601.1, read as the reverse complement.
TCTAGTATTTGTAATTGCTATTGGAATATATATATATATATATATATATATATATATATGAATTAGTGATTTGTCATCTGTTGCTCTAATGTACCATGTCTTGCAGATATATCAGCTTAAGCTGTTGGGGAGGCAGGTATAGGCAGAGATGGCGTTTTACCTGAGTGCCCTGGGGTTTTGTCTTCAATTCTGCATCTTATTGTCAGTACCAAACATAGGAGATGTGAGTCCCTGGACTATTCCTCAGACCCGATGTGGCCTCTAAAATTAACTAAGAGCAAAGGCTCCCTTGCTCCCGGAGGAGTCATTAAACCATCTATTCTGAGGCAACTAATCCAAACCCAAAGTCTAGTTTCAGGTAAACAACCTTCAGATCAAAGGGAAATAATTTTTCTAATGAGCTTGAAAATGTATTTGCTTATGACTGCAATAAGATAAATCAGCTTTGGTTTCAGAGCCAACATCCAGTAGGACTGAAAAATAATGAATACACAATAAGGGTAGTAGTAAAACACAGTACAACCATTGCTGTGGAGTCGGATCTGACTCAGAGTTACCCCTCTTTGGGTTTCTGAGGTGGTATCACTATGGAAGTAGAGTGCCCAACCTTCCTTCCAGGGAGTGGCTGGTGGGTTTGAACTGCCAGCCTTGTGGTTAGCAGTCAAATGCCTTAGGCACTATGCCACCAGAGCTCCCAAGGTAGTAGTAGTGGCAAATTAATTCTAGCGTTGCGATTAATGGTGAAAATTTTAGACCACACCACCAGGATTAGAATGGAATCCAGAGTCATCTACTCACTAACCACATGATCTTTGGAAAATTACTTAATCTTTCTTTGCTTCTATGTCCTCATCTGTGAAGTGGGAATAATAAGAATACCTTCTTCAGTAGGTTGTTGAAAGGACTAATTAAAACATCCAAAATAATTCCTTGTCTTACTGTTTTCATGATATTAATGGTGCCTAATATTTATTAGGGAGCTCTGGTGGCATAGTGCCTAAGGCATTTGACTTCTAACCAGAAGGCTAGTGGTTCAAACCCACCAGCCACTCCTCAGAAGGAAGGTTGGGCAATATGCTTTCGTAGTGATACTACCTGGGAAACCCAAGGAGGGGTTGCTATGAGTTGGGTCTGATTCCATGGCAGTGAGTTTGGTTTGGACTTGCTGATGACATAATTTTCTACATAGATTATCCCAAGAAATCTACCAAAGCAACAACAGCAACTCCTAGAACTAATATGTGACTTAAGCAAGGTTGCAGGATACTGTATACTGAATAAGGAGCTCTTGTGGTACAGTGCCTAAGGCATTTGATGGCTAACCAGAAGGCTGGTGGTTCAAACTTATCAGCCACTCTGTGGAAGGAAAATGGAGCAATCTACTTCTGCAAAGATTTCCTGCACTGGAAACAAAATGGGGGTCACTATGACTTGGAATTGACTTGATGGCAGTAGATTTGGTTTGGTTTTTGGTATACACCTAATACTCACTTATTGACTATCTGTTTATCTGACATTTCAAATTTATGATAACAGAAAAGAAACTACTATCTGACTATTTTGAGCATTAATGACATATATCTGGCTGTAATGAATGCTGAGGTGCAAGTAACACTGGCTATGATGGTTAAGGTTACGTGTTAACTTGGCTGGGCCAAGATTCTCAGTAGTTTGTTGTTGTTAGGTGCCGTTGAGTTGATTCCAACTCATAGCAACCCTATGTACAATAGAATGAAACATTACCCTTGTTCTGGCCGGGTAGCAGTCTTTCAAATTTTCTGGAATAGATTAATAAAAGCCTCCAGAGCTGCATTTGTTTGTTTAAACATCTCAATAGGTATTCTGTCAATTCATAGAGCCTTTTTTTTTTTTTTTTTTTTGACAATTCTTTCAGTGTAGCTTGGATTTCTTCCTTCAATACCATTGGTTCTTGATCATATGCTACCAGTAGTTTGGCAGTTATGCAATGATGTGATTTTGTAGTTATGTAATGATGTAATTGTGCAGCTATGTAATGATGTAGTTATCCTCCATTTTTGCAAAATGCTGATTTTACCATAACCACCTGGTCTTTGAAACCTATCCATATCAATAATTGATGAGTGGGTGTATACCAAACCAAACACCAAAACCACTGCTATTGAGTTAATTCTGACTTACAGTGACCCTATATGATAGAGTAGAATTGCCCCATAGGGTTTCCAAGGCTGTAAATCTTTATAGAAGCAGGCTTCCACAACTCTCTACCAGGTAGCAGCTTGTGAGTTTGAATAGTAACCCTTATGAACCTCTGATCTTTTGGTTAGCATCTCAGTGCTTTAACCATTATGACACCAGGGCTCCTCAGACATAATATAAGACTATAAAATTCAATTGTGTCACTATATACTAGCAATGAACACATGAATATTGAAATAAAAAATACAATTACATTTATAATTGTTCAAAATAAAATACTTACATGTAATATAACAAAATAAGTACAGGACTTGTATGCTGAAACTACTAGATGCTGATGAATGTACTCAAAGAAGAAATAAATGAAAAGATATAACAGACTCATGAATTGTTCAGCTCATCATAGTAAGATGAGATTTTTCTTCAAATTGATAGACAACGTAACAACACACTGCTAGGGAATCAAATCCGACTCATAGTGAACTCTCCTTGGGTTTCCAAGGCAGTATCACTATGGAAGTAGATTGCCCAACCTTCCTTCTGAGGAGTGGCTGGTGGGTTTGAACCACCAGCCTTCTGGTTAGCAGTCAAATGCCTTAGGCACTACGCCAGAAGAGCTCCTGTTAGCTAATATGGAAATGCAAATTAAAAGCACAATGAGACATCACTAAACACTTATAAGAATGGCTAAAATTTGAAAAAATAATAATGACAAAACAAAAACTAGTAAGGATGTAGAGAAATTGGATCACTCATACATTGCTGATGAGAACATAAAGTGGTACAGCCACTCTGTAAAACAGTTTGACAGTTTCTTGTAAAATTAAACATGTAGTTAACATATGAGTCAGAAATTACACTCCTGGACAGATATCCCAGAGAACTAAAGACTTAAGTTCTTATAAAAGCCTATAAATGAATGTTTATAGCAGCTTTCCTTGCAACAGCCCAAATTGGAAATAACCAGACGTCCTTCAACAGGTCAATGGCTAAACTACTAGTGGTACATTCATATTATGAGATAATACAATACAGTAATAGAAAGGAATGAACTACTGATACATATAACAACCTAGATCAATATCCAGAGAATTATGCTGAGTGAAAAAAGCCAATCACAATAGGTATATACTATGTTTTTCCATTTATATTGTATTTTTGAAATGACAAAATTATAGAAAGAGAGAATGTATCAAGGGATGCCAGAGATCAAGGAGTGGATAAGGACAAGAGGGAAGTGGCTGTGACTATAAAAGAGTAACATGAGGGATCTCTGTAGTGATTGAAATGTTCTATATATTGACTGTATCACAGGCAATATACTGATTTGTTATTATACTACAGTTTTGTAAGATATTACCATGGGGGAAACAGGGTAAAGGGAACATGGAATCTCCACATTATTTCCAATAACTGCATGTGAATCCATAATATCTCAAAATTTTAAAAATAATAATAATAAATTAATGATGGCATATTCTGTTACCTATATCCTGAACACAATATAAAAAGTAAAACTGTCATCATTTAGAAATATACAAAAGAAGCACTGATTTTTTCCCCTGCAAAAACAGCAAGGAGGCCACATGTTCTGACCTACTCTAATCCCACAAGAGGAAGACAAGATTACCACCAGTAACTCAAGGCCTATTACTGCAAGGCCAGACATGCTGCCTTCTTCCAGCCCTTTCACCAACCATTCCTCCCAAAGCACCCACCACCTCTCTCCTGGGTTCTATAATTTGCTGCAGTGGCCACACAGAGCTCACAGACTATGGGGTTTATTAGGGAAGCACCACAGGCTACAATTCAAGTTCAGGAAAAAATGCTCAGTCTCTCTCCCAGCCCACCGTCCCTTAGCCAACAGTCTCTCACAGTCTCTTTCTCAGCAGTGGCTGGTCCCTCGGTGTCTCACTCAGCAATGCGTGTCTCTTGCGTTTCTTTCACAGCAATGCGTGTCTCGGGAGCCCATGTCTCTTTCAGCAGCACGTCTTCCTCAACCAGAAGTCAGAGAGAGTTCTGCTTCTAGGAAGCCTCCTTTTGAGCCCAGCAGGGTGGTCAAACTAGCCAATCATAGCATCAGAACTCTAAGCACTTGAGAGAGAGTGGGCACCTCCCAGAACATTGTTTTGTGCCACTCCCAACAGAAATACTCCAG
>NW_006921601.1:4136251-4137753 GCF_000298275.1 Orycteropus afer afer | reverse complement strand
CAGGAGTGTATGTGTGGAAGTGCCCTGGGGCAGACTGCAGTAAACCAGCCTGGGACCGGTGGAAGGAGGGTGTTTGCACCCCAGGGGCAGGCCGGGTAAGCAAGCAGGGCAGGGAGACCAAGAAATGAGCAGGAGTTTGGAACAACTAAGGGAGACAAACTTGTCAGTTTGTTGGACTGTGGTGGAGTGAGTGTTGCTGTGAGGCTGGAGGCTATGTCACCAGTGTTTCAAATGCCAGAAGGGTTATCCATGGTGGACAGGTTTCAGCAGAACTTCCAGACTAAGACAGGCTTGGAAGAAGGAAGAGGCCAGCCACTTCTCAAAGAATTGGCCAGTGAAAACCTTATGTATAGTAGTGAAACACTGTCTGATATATTACTGGAAAACTTTATGAATAGCCCTGAAACAATTGTATGATATAGTGCTGGAAGATGAGCTCCTCAGGTTGGAAGGCACTCAAAATATGACTGGAGAAGAGCTGCCTCCTCAGAGTAGAGATGACCTTAATGATATGGATAGAGTAAAGATTTCGGGACCCCCATTTGCTGATATGGCATGTCTCAAGATGAGAAGAAACAGCTGCAAACATCCATTAATGATTGGAACACAGAATATACAAAGTATGAATCTAGGAAAATTGGAAGTTGTCAAAAATGAAAGTGAATGCATACAAATCAATATCCTAGGCATTAGTGAGCTGAAACGAACTGGTTTTGGCCATTTTGAATCAGACAATCATATGATCTACTATGCCAGAAACAAAAAATTGACGAAGAATGGTGCAGCATTCATCATCAAGTAGAGTGCAGTCAGTGATAGGATACTATCCATAAGCCTATAAGGAATACCAGTTAATATTACTATTATTCAAATTTACACACCAAACACCAAAGCCAAAGATGAGGAAATTGAAGATTTTTATCAACTTTTGCAGTCTGAAATTGACTTAACATGCAATCAAGATGTGTTAATTATCACAGGTAATTGGAATGCAAAAGTTGGAAACAAAGAAGGATCACCAGTAGTTGGAAAATATGGCCTTGGTGACAGAAGTGGTGCTGAAAATCGCATGACAGACTTTTGTAAGACCAACGACTTATTCATTGCAAATACCTTTTTTCAACAACACAAATGGCAGCTATATATGTGGACTTCACCAGACAGAGTACACAGGAATCAGACTGACTACATCTGTGGCAAGAGGTGATGGGGAAGCTCAACATCTTTAGCCAAAACAAGGCCAAGAACTGATTGAGGAACAGACCATCAACTGTTCATATGCAAGTTCAACTTGAAGTTGAAGATGATTAAAACAAGTTCACAAAAGCCAAAATATGATCTTGAATATATCCCTCCTGAATTTAGAGACCATCTAAAGAATAGATTTGATGCATTGAACACCAATGACCGAAAACCAGAAGAATTGTGGGATGACATCAAGAACATCATCCATGAAGAAAGCAAGAGGTCATTAAAAAGATGAGAAAGGAAGAAAAGGCCAA
>NW_006921601.1:4127121-4135570 GCF_000298275.1 Orycteropus afer afer | reverse complement strand
ATACCCTTTACTAAAGAAAGGTGATCCCACAGAATGTGAAAATTATAAAACAATATCATTAATATTGCACACAAGTAAAATCTTGCTGAAAATAACTCAAAAAATGGTTGCTGCAGTATATTGACAGAGAACTTTCAGAGATGCAAGCTGGGTTCAGAAGAGGATGCGGAGCAAGGGATATCATAGCTGATGTCAGATGGATCTTGGCTCAAAGTAAAGAATACCAGAAAGATGTTTATTTGTGTTTTATTGACTATGCAAAGGCATTCGATTGTATGGATCATAAGAAATTGTGGATAACATTGAGAAGAATGGGAATTCCAGAACACTTCATTGTACTCATGAGGAACCTGTACATAGACCAAGTGACTGTGGTTCGAACAGAACAAGGGGATACTGCATAGTTTAAAACCAGGAAGGGATTGTGTCAGGGTTGTGTCCTTTCACCATACTTATTCAATCTGTATGCTGAGCAATAATTGGAGAAGCTGGACTATATGAAGAAGAACATGGCATCAGGATTGGAGGAAGGCTCATTAACAACCTGACATACACAGATGACACAACTTTGCTTGCTGAAAATGAGGATGACTTGGAGAGCTTACTGATGAAGATTAAAGACTACATACACCCTGCAGTATGGATTACACCTCAATATAAAGAAAACAAAAATCCTCACAACTCATCCAGTGAACAGCTTCATGATGAATGGAGAAAAGATTGATGTTCTCAAAGACTTCATATTACTTAGTTCTACAATCAACGCCAATGGAAGCAGCAGTCAAGACATCAAAAAACATATTGCATTGGGCAAATCTGTTGCAAAAGACCTCTTTCAAGTGCTAAAGAGCAAAGATATCTCCTTGAAGACTAGGATGCACTTAACCCAAGCCATGGCAATTTCAGTAACCTCATATGCATGTGAGAGCTGTACAATGAATAAGGAAGACCAAAGAAGAGTTGATGCTTTTGAGTAGTGGTGTTGGCAAAGAATTACCATGGGCTGCTAAAAGAACTAACAAATCTTTCCTGGAAGAAGTGCACCTGGAATACTCTTTGGAAGTGAGAACAGTCAGCCTTCATCTACCTACTTTGGTCATGTTGTCAGAAGGGACCATTCTCTGGAGAAGGGTGTCATGCTTGATAAAGTGGACGGTCAACAAAAGAGTGGAAGGCCCTAAACAAGATGAATTGACACAGTGGCTGCAGCAATGGGCTCAGGTATAATAGGGATCGTGAGGCTGACACAGGACTGGGCAGTGTTTTGTTCTGCTGTACATAAGGTTTCTATGAGTCAGAGATGACTCAATGGCACATAACAACAACAAATACAGTTAGTAATCCATCAAAAGTTTCAATTAAAGAATAGTAATGTACACAAAATATAAATTGAGTTCTAAAGAATTTATCTGTGTTCTATCACCTATGCAAAGGCATTTGACTGTGTGGATCCTAACAAATTATGGATAACATTTCAAAGAACGGGAATTCCAAAACACTTAACTGTGCTCATGAGAAACCTGTACATAGATAATTCAAACAGAACAAGGGGTTACTGCATGGTTTAAAATCAGGAAGTGTGTGCATCAGAGTTGTATCCTTCCACACACTTATTCAATCTGCATGCTGAGCAAATAATCCAAGAAATTGGACTATATGAAGAAGACTATGGTATCAGGATTGGAGGAAGACTCATTAACAACATGTGACAGGTAGATGACACAAATTTGTTTGCTGAAAGTGACGATGACTTGAAGCACTTACTGATGAAAATAAAGTCTACAATCTTCAGTATGGATTTCACTTCTACATAAAGAAAACAAATTCTTCACAATTGGACCAATAAGCAGTATCACGATAGAGAAAAGGTTGAAGTTGTTAGGGATTTCATTTTACTTGATCCACAATCAACACTCATGGAAGCAGCAATCAAGAAATCTGATGATGTACTTCACTGAGCAAATCTGCTAAAAAAGACTTTTAAAGTATAAAGAGTAAAGATGTCACTTTGAAGACTAAGGTGCACCTGACCCAAGCCATGGTATTTTCAATTGCCTCATATGCATGTGAAGGCTGGACAATGAATACAGAAGATGGAAGAAGAATTGATGCATTTGAATTGTCATGTTGTAGAAGAATACTGAAAATACCATAGACTGCCAGAAGAAACAAATCTGTCTTGGAAGAAATGCAGCTAGAATGTTCCTTAGAAGTGAGAATGGACAGACTTCGTCTCACGTACTTTGGTCATGTTGTCAGAAGGGACTAGTGTCTGGAGAATGATATCTTGCTTGGTACAGTATATGGTCAGTGAAAGTGAAATCTCCTCAAGGAGATGGATCGACAGTGGCTGCAATGATGGACTCAGCAAACCAGAGATTATAAGGATGGCACAGTGTTTCTTTCTGTTGTATGTAGGGTTGCTGTGAGTTGGAGCAGACTCAATGGCACCTAATAACAACAATGAAGAATTTATAGATGTTCTTAGAAATCTCATATTTATATGAGCATGTATACTTGCAATTTTCTCTGTCTGGAAGGATTTTCAGTGAAATTTTCACAAACATGTAATTTGCCCCAGGGGTTATATCCCAAAAGACCCCAAATCTCATATATACGTGGCTCTGCTTTACAGTGACAGTTTTTTGGGATTTGCTCTCATTGCAGGTAAAAACATCTGCAGGTAATAACTTTCTTTTTCTATCAATATAGGTATGTCTGGTTTTCATTTTTTTTTAGAGGATAAAGTTTGGTTGTTTCAATGAAATAATCATTCATTGAGCATCCACTTATTTCTTTGAGCAGTGATTGGCATTACATACATCACCTTATCCAGCATAGGAACACTGTGCGGTCCGTCTCTCTCTCTCTCTCTCTCTCTCTCTCTATCTGGCTAGCTATCAATGGAGAGTTGGATAGTTTATGTAAATTGGCTGAGATCCCATAGACAGTCATGACAAAGCTTGAGTCTGATCCCAGGCCAATATGGCTCATGACATATCTACACAATACTTTGCTTCTATGTCATAGTAGCGCACATAATTATGAGTCATAATCATAATCAACTCTGAATTTGCACTTACAGACATCTACATTCTTTAAATTTTAAAACTTTCATTCAGTCTATGTCTATACCTATTGTCTATGGCTAGTTAATAAAATTCCTAGCTCTGTCTTTTATAAAGATAAGGAAGCTAGGACTATGGAGTTCAGACAGGTAATTGTATCATGCTTATAATACGGCATGCTACTGTTCAATTACTTCACGTGTAACATTTTTCAAGCATCTCTGTTCAGAGTAAAAGTGTGACAGTGTGGTTGGCTGAACACATGGCTACTGATGCCAGAGTATTTGTGTGTGTGCCATGTGCACTTGCATGACATATGTGGGTACAGGTATACATGCACATGGGTGGGGGAGTGAGTTAATCTGCTTGACACTGCATTTTTAAAGGAAAAATAAATTACTCTGAGATTTAGGTTGATCTTTTGGAAAGAGAAATTATGGGAATTCTTGTGATTGCTATTGTTAAGGAATTTTTGACAATAATAATGCTACAACAAAGAATGGAAGTTTCCAAGAATAAGTAAAATTTTTATTAAATGATACAGGAAATCACTGAGTGATTCTAATTTTTTCCTAGCAGAAGAGTGAAGGATATAATTCATAAATATTGAATGAAATTTCTGCCATGTGGAATAGAAATTGCCTCTCTTGTTCTTTTGGCTACAGCACCTTTTCTGCTCCCCCTGAATAGTCTGTCCTTTGCCTTCTTTTGATCCATCCTTTTTCTCCACTAATTTTTACACCATTTTATTCTCATCCCTTCTTAAATCTATTATAGGCATCAACTGCATATTTAAAATACATAAAAGCAGTGTTTACAGATTCCAGAGCTATTCTATAGAGAAACTCAAAGCATTCTCTTTATATGGATGTGTATAGACTACGGGTTAATCTATAATCCCAGAATATTTGATTGTAAAAGTTTGCAGAGTTACATTAGCTCAGACAGACCAATGCCTGAAACTCTTATAATGCTCACACCAATTCTCAGGGAGAAGCTGAGGGAAGCTCATTCCAAACAAGCACAATTATTTGACTATTTGAAAGTTCTTCCATGTTCTGAACAGATATTTTATGTATCCTCTGGACTTCTAAGAATTGACCACTGGAGTAGTACAAAATAAATATACCACTACTTCCCTCACGAGTAATTTCTTACCTAAGCTAAACTATGCTCTTTCACCACTTTAAGACTCCTGTGCCTTCTGTTCCTCTCTAGTCATATCCTCACCCAGTCAACACAGAATGCTATTCACCACCTAATTTTGGATGAGTTATTACCATATTCTTCCCCATATAATTATACCCCTTGTTCCATGTTGGTCTTTCTTTCTGTGTTACAATGCTGACTTCTATTACCAATGAAACCTGCTCTCTCATAGTCACTAGATTCACCTTGAAGACCTATTCTGGTGGTTAAATTTGTGTGTCAACTTGGCTGGGCCTGGTTGACTGGCTGGGTAGCTGGATGTAGTATTGCCCATGATGAAACTGGTAATCAACTCCATGGTGGAATCTACTGTGAGCAGCTGAGTAGTATATATAGTATATATAGCTACTAAGGGCTGTGGTCTGCTTCCTGTATATAAGGAGAACCCTTGGGGAATGGTCTCTAGCTTACTTGAACCCTGCATGTAGCCATGTCATTGTTCAGCAGCCTGCCATGCTCTGCCACTTCTGGGACTTTCAGTGGATTTGAATTAATGGTATGCCATGTGGTTTGGTAGCATTGGGACTATTCCATTTTATATTGACCTTGGGCTTGTCAGCCTCAGCAGCCAGTAGCTGCCTGAGTGAAGAAATGCTTCTAGCTTTGGTGGGCTGGGAGCAAAAGCCAGAGCTGAAGCCTAAGGTTGAGGGGCTTTGTCACACAGCCCCTAGACCCTGGCACTGTGAACTCGGACTTAAAGCCTCCAAACTGTAAGAGAATGAACTATTGTTTCTTCAAGCCATCCCATTTGTGGTATATTCTTGTCAGAGCGGCACTAGGTAACCAGATGTAGTGGTTAAGTCTGTGTGTCAACTTGGCTAGGCCTGGTTGAGTGGCTGGGCAGCTGGATGTAGTATTCCCCATGATGGGACTGGTAATCAACTCCAGGGTGGAATCTACTGTGAGCAGCTGAGTAGCTGCCTTTGGGTATGTGGTCTGCTTCCTTGTACACAAGAAACAGCTCTGGGAATGGTCTCTAGCTTATGGCATGCTTGAATCCTGCATATAGCCTCGTCATCATTTAGCAGCCTGCCATGTTCTGCCACTTTTGGGACTTTCAGTGGACTTGAATCAATGACCTGCTGTGTTGTTTGATAACATTGGGACTGTGCCATTTTATTTGTTGACTTGGACTTGTTAGCCTTGGCAGCCAGTAGCTGCCTGAGTGAAGAGATGCTTCTAGCTTCAGTGGCCAGGAACAGGAGGCAGAGCTGAAGTCCAAGGTCAAAGGGCTTTCACACAGCCCCTAGAGCCTGGCACTTTGGACTCAGACTTCTAGCCTCCTGAACTGTAAGAGAATAAACTCCTGTTTGTTCAAGTCATCCCATTTGTGGTATATTCTTGTCAGAAGTGGCACTAGGTAACCAAAACACCGTAACACCCATGTTTCAGTAAATATGGCAATTTGGATTCAGTACATATTCAACAAACATTTGAATAAACTAATAATAAATTATAATTTATTTAGTCCCCATTCATGATTGCTTTAAACGCATTCTAAGATATTCTCTCAACAAGAATTTTCAAACCAGATTTGCCTGTGTTCAATTCTGTTTCCACTACTTGTTGATGGTGTTATCTGTGGTAAGTTATCTATGTCTTTAAGCCTTTCTATTTCTCATCAATAAAAGTTTAATAATATTAATAATTAAAACTTTATCAGTTATTATTCCTAACATAGGTCTTGATCTATCATGGATTATTTATATACATTAATTCACCATTTCTCTCTATACAACAATAACAATATATATAACAATAAATCATTCACAGTGAAATTAGGATTTTGATGATGAAATGCGAGGCAATCACTTTAGAAATAATTTTGGCATTGGGCAAGTTGGTATGCGGAAGAGCTTTCCGGAAGCTGACCTACAAGTGTAATTTTTCTCAGACAGCAGCTGTTCAGATGGAGCTGGAAAATCTGTGAGAAGTAGAAAGATGGAGCCCTCTGCTGGCAGTCTCAGCTCATGCAACATCCCAAGCATCTGTGGAGCACCCCGAGACTTCAGGAGTAACCTGACTAACATATCTGCCTTCCCCTCAAATTGGCTTCACTCACTATAATGAATCAGACAGAGAGCTTGATCCTGAGGTGATTTTCTCTTTCAAATCTCCTTCTCCCTGTTTACTTGTTCATGATTTGAGCATATTAGTCTCTGTTCTGCTGGTGTCCAAACTTCTTGGATCTTGTCTGTGTATTCCTTGTGAGACCTGGTGTGGAGACCACAGACCATGGCTGAGTTACTGAGCTCTTCTTTGTCCTGTAGGTTACCATGCAGCTTCACCCTTTGACTTCTGCTTTGAAATTAGGATTCATAATGACTTCATATAAGAAATGATACCTCAGACATCCTTTTGAACAGCAGCTCTTTTTCACGGATCTTGACCCATTCTGACATTTTTGCCTCTTTTTACTCATGTTTTTTGGCCTAAGATTCAGTTACTAGGTTCCTTGCATCTAATGTCCACCACTGGGACGTGCTCATATGAGAGACTTCTTCAGGGAAGACCTAAACTAACCACATAATGCAAATATAAAGTTGAGTGTGTTATGTTTTAAAAAATGTGTTTTCTGTGTATTCCAGACCTTACATCAATGAACATATGTATATCCTCAAATCTTACATGAGATTTTCTATGTAAAAACATTTTATGAAACCAAAAATACAAACATAATTGTCTATGTTGTAATTTTTATTAAATATTTATTAGAAAAAAATGGGAGCTCTGGTAGTGTAGTGCCTAAGACACTTGACTGCTGACCAGAAGACTGGCAGTTCAAACCCACCAGCCACTCCTCAGAAGAAAGGTTGGGCAATCTACTTCCATAGTGATACTGCCTCAGAAACCCAAGGAGGGGTCGTTATGAGTCAAGTCCGACTCAACAGCACATAACAACAACAACAACATTAGAAAAATAAGTATCCAAATTATAAAATTTATTTTGATTCTAATCTTCATTTGTTTTGCTTTCGGTGAAAGAGCAACTGCTACAGATGGAAACTAGAAATTATACAACTATAACAGAGTTCTTTATTTTGGGGTTAACAGAAGATCCTACAGCTTGTGTCATTTTATTTGTTGTGTTTCTAGGAATCTATGTTGTCACTTTAATGGGAAATATCAGCATAATCTGGCTAATTAGAAGCAGTCTTCAGCTTCATACTCCCATGTACCTTTTTCTCTATCCTTTGGCTCTTGTAGACATTGGGTCCTCTTCATCTGTCACTCCTGTCATGCTGATGAGCTTCTTGAAGGAGCAACCTTCTCTCCCTGTTGCTGGCTGTGTAGCTCAACTCTGTTCTGTGGTCACGTTCGGGACAGCTGAGTGCTTCCTGCTGGCTGCCATGGCCTATGATCGCTATGTGGCCATCTGCTCACCTCTGCTCTATTCCACTCACATGTCCCCCAGGATCTGTATTCTCTTAGCGGGGACATCTTATCTAGGTGGGTGTGTGAATGCTTGGACATTTACTAGCTGTTTATTAAGTCTGTCCTTTTGTGGGCCAAATAAAGTCAATCACTTTTTCTGTGACTATTCACCACTTCTGAAGCTTTCTTGTTCTCATGATTCTAATTCTGAAATCATTCCAGCCATCTCTTCTGGCTCCATCATTGTGCTTACAATGTTTATCATAGGTGTCTCATATGTCTACATCCTCATCACTGTCCTAAGGATGCGCTCCAGCAAGGGCCGTCACAAGGCCTTCTCCACATGCACCTCCCACCTTACTGCAGTCACTCTGTTCTACGGGTCCATTACTTTCATTTATGTGATGCCTAAGTCCACCTACTCAACTGACCAGAACAAGGTGGTGTCTGTGTTTTACACAGTGGTGATCCCCATGTTGAACCCCCTTATTTACAGTCTGAGGAATAAGGAGGTAAAAGAGGCGATGAGAAAATTGATGGCTAGAACACAGTGGTGGTATTGAACAAATCTGATTTTAATAATAAACTATGTATAGTGAGTAGCACTCTGTGGTAGTTCGGTTTGTGTGTCAACTTGGCTGGGCCTGGTTGAATGGCTGGGCAGCTGGTGGTAGTTAATTCCCATGAGGAGACTGGCAATCAACTCCATGGTGGGATCTACCACAAGCAGTTGGGTAGCTGCCTTTGGGATGTGGTCTGCTTCCTGTATATAAGAAGCCTTTGGATATGGTTTTTAG
>NW_006921601.1:4105010-4126851 GCF_000298275.1 Orycteropus afer afer | reverse complement strand
TCACCCAGCCCCTAGAGCCTGGCACTTTGAACTTGGACTTAAAGCCTCCAGATTGTAAGAATAAACTCCTGTTTGTTAAGGCCATCTCATTTGTGGTATATTCTTGTCAGAGTGGCACTAGGTAACCAGAACACACTCCTATAGATGAAAGGATGATATAGTAAGTAAATTTTACTTTATCTTCATAGCATAGCAGAGTCATAGATTTCACTGTGTTATTCTCAAGAAAATTTTAGTATAATAAATGTGGATTCATTGGGACAAGACTATTTAGTAAGAAATATTTGCTTTACGCTTACTCCACTCACCATTACCTGTAAGAAATATTTGCTTTATACTTACTCCACTCACCATTACCTGCATTGGTAAGTGTAAATATTTTCCAAACAAGTTCTGTGCTCTTTGAATGCAAAAATAAAAACAAAAACAACCAAACTCACTGCACTTGAATCAGTTCCAACTCATAGCAACCCCTCTTTGGGTTTCCGAAGCAGTATTTCTACAGAAGTCTTCCTTGCAAGGAGTTCCTTCCAAAGAGTGACTGGTGGGTTTGAACCATCAGCGTTTTGGTTAGCAGTCAAATGCCTTAAGCACTATGCCACCAGAGCTCCTTCTTTGAATGCAGTCTTTGGAATTAACATCTGTGGACACTACTGAAACTCTTTGAATGGGAAATGAATAGTAGAGTGCTATTTAAGATCTCTTTTTCTCAAAAATATGGTCTTCATGCTTTATAGACACTTGTAAAGCTTAAACTCACTGATGCTGGTGGCTGAAAAATTTCTGTTGCCCTGGGATGCAAAGCTGACCAACAAGATCCTTGAAGCACCTCTGCAGGTGAACTTAGTCCAGCCAACTTAGAAGATATCTGAAGCCCAATTCAGCTATCAGCTATTACTTTTAGAAATCTCTTCCATAAAATACCATAAGAAGCTTCTGAAGGACAGCCTACTCTGGGCTAATCAGGATGATCTAGCTCATGTGGGGTGAAGAATTAAATCAAGTCAGTATGCTTTTTTCTCAGGTTGTTTCAGTCTTGGAAAATGTATACTGTACATGTATATAATGTCTGCTGAATCATTTTGTCAAGTTCTGTTCCTATTGCCTCTGTTACTGAAAAAGCTCAGATTTCTTACTCATAATCTCACAGAACTATTACAACAGCCCTGAAAATGCTCTCCCAGCCTGACCAATTCTCATTTTAAGAATTTAAAATTTTTAGCATTATTAAAAACTCCTTTGTATTTATTCTTCTAGTTATTTTTTCTAGGTGAATACATATTTTAATAAAAAGATAGTTTTTTAGGAACTTGATTTTTTCCCCTTAATAAAAAATCCAAACACTAGATTATTCTTAATACAAGTTATATTGTGTGATTTTGATTCTATGGCTTCAACATTAAGGTCAATTTATTTAAGTACTGGAGGAAGTCACATCCCTCATTTCCTGACCTCTAAATTGCGGCTACCATGGTAGGATCTTAAAACCAAAAGCCTGATTTTAGTTCCTTAAATTCAACTTCTCTGTGTCCTTTACTACTTCTACCCAATATTTTACTAGAGGTCTGTCTTGGTTACCTAGTTATGATGTAAAAAAAGATACCACAAGTGGTGGCCTTAAAACAGATATGTATTTTTCTCCTATTTCAGGACTCTTGAAATCCTATTTCAGGATGTAACTCGGAGGGAGGTCCTTCTTTGTCTATTTCAGTTTCTAGTCGCCAGCAATCCTCGGAATTCCTGGGTTTGTAGAATCATCTTCTGTCTCTGTTGTCATTGTCAGATAGAATCTACCTTCCCTCTGAGTATTCATGACTCTGCTTTCTATAACTCAAAAAGTGATTAGATTTATGACATTGGTATGGCCTCCTTAACATAACAAAGAGAATCCTATTTCCAAACAGAATTACATCCACAGAATATGGATTAGGATTCTAATAGATTTTGTTGGGGGAGACAGAATTCAATCCAAAACAATCACTTGCTTTTTTAATTAATCACTATGTTAAGTGGTTAAGGTATTTAGCTTCTAACTAAAAGGTCAGTGGTTCAATCCCAGGTGGTCTGTGGGGGAAAAGTGAGGCAGTCTGCTTCCCTAAAAATTTACAGTCTTGGAAACCCTATGGGGATGTTCTACTCTGTCCTATAAGATTGCTAGGGCTGGGAATGGACTCAATTGCAGTGTTTTTGGTTGGTCTCCTACACTAGATACATTCCATGAAGACACATATCTTTGTGTGTCACATACATTTCTGATGGTTAGAATGGCTTACTGGCCTAGACAGTACCTGGAGTACTTGAAGTACTCAATAAAATTGTTTAAATGAATTAATGAAAGGATTCGTGCCCTGTCATTCTTCATTTTATGTGTCAACTTGGCTAGGTTATGGTATCCAGTTTGATCAAACACTAGTGTAGACGTAGCTATGAAGATATTTACATGTGATTAGCATTTAAATCAGCTCAATTTAAGTTAAGCAAAAGATAGTCCAAAATCTGGGTGACCTTCATCTAATCAGTTCAAGGCCTTAAGAATAAAAACTAAGGTTCTTGAAGAATAAAGAAACTCCTTCAAAAAAGTAAATAGACAAAACTGCTGGGATTTCAAGCCTGTAGATTTTAGACTTCTTAGCTCCCTCAACTGTATAAACTAATTCCTTAAAATCTCTCTGTCTCTCTGCATGTGTATCCTACTGCTTCTGTTTCTCTAGAGAATCCTAAGAAATGTCCTAGGCTTCTGTTTACAAAAAAGATGCAATTTGTGTCTGAAACATTAAGTGGGAACAGGAAATAGAAATAAATGTAGTAGTCATCAGGATATAGAGGTTAATTTAGCCTCTCCAGGGGGCAGTCAGTATTTCAGCTGGCAAACAGCCCATGGAGTTTCCTGAGCAGGATGTGGGTCTGAGCATAGAGTTTGTTTCTCGCAGCCTCAGTGACAACCAACTTGCTGGATTCTCCTGATACTCCTTGTTTGCTTTTGCTCTGCTCAGTCCCTGAGGAGTTTGGGAACTTTGCTCATTCCCTCAGAGGAAGTCATCTCTTCTAAACTGGATGAGCTCTGCACAGGTTAGTCAGGTTGGTCTCATCCTTTTAGACTCTGGGCACCCCTTATAACCAAGGCCAAAGTCAGAACCCAGAAACACAGGCCAGAATTTTATGAGTCCACAAAGGCCATGATCAGCATATAACCTTGCAACAAGCAAAATCTCTCCACCAATTTTACTACATGGTTCCACTTTGTAATTTTCCCTCAGAATACACTCAATCAAGGCATATCAATTATCAGTCTCATCTTAGTATAAGCTGTTGTTAAAAATGAACACAGCCTTAAAGGTCTGGAGGTAAAATAACTTTGACTTATGACAAAGACTATAGAATTTCTTTTGAAAACTAATATATGAATAAAAATTTAAAAAGTATTTTCAGAAGATTAACACTTTTATGTGAACCAATTTATGTTTCTTAATTCTAAATTTAGTTTAATGTCATTAAACTTAACACACTATTGATCTCTGATTTACTATCTGAAAATATTTTCCCTCACATATACTACAAATTCTATACTGGGTGATAATATATAGATACATTTTGACCACAGGAATTAATTTTTTAAAAATATTACATTAATGGTATATTATTAGATCAAAGTTTACTAAATAAGAGGTTTTATGAAGAAAACATTTTTCTACCAAACTCTCTCTTGAGAGCCCCCTTAATCTCATTATTCCTGAGACTATATATGAGAGGGTTCAACATGGGGATCACCACCATGTAGAACACAGACACTACCTTGTTCTGGTCAGTGGAGTAGCTAGACTTGGGCATCACATAAATGAATGTAACAGTCCCATAGAACAGAGTGACTGCGGTAAGATGGGAAGTGCAGGTGGAGAAGGCCTTGTGGCGGCCCTCGGTGGAATGCATCTTCAGGATAGTGATGAGAATATAGACATAGGAGATGGCTATGATAAACAATGTGACCATGATGTAGAATCCAGCAAAAATTGAGGAGACCACTACAACGATACTGACATCAGAACAGGAAAGTTCAACTAAAGGAGCAAAATCACAGAAAAAATGATTGACTTCATTAGGTCCACAGAAGACTAAAGAGAAGAAGGAAATAGTAAAACAAGAAGCATAGAGAAAACCACCTACATAAGCCACAGAGAATAGCTGGACACAGACTTGTGTGGACATTTTGGTTGAATAAAGCAGTGGGTTGCAGATTGCTACAAAGCGATCATACGCCATGGCACCCAGAAGAAAGCACTCAACACTCCCAAAGAAACCGGCTGAACCAAGTTGGATGGCACATCCAACATAGGAGATTGTATTTCTCTCCACTAGGAAGTTTATAAGCATATTGGGTGTGACAGAGGATGAGTAGCCTATGTCAGCCAATGCCAACTGGCTCAAGAAGAAATACATAGGATGATGGAGCTGAGAAGAGATTCTGATAAGAATGATTGTGCTGAGATTGCCAAATACAGTCACCAGATAGATGCACAGGATGACCACGAAGAGGATGACCCGAAGGGTAGGATCGTCTGTTAAGCCCAATAAGATGAATTCTGTCACTGCAGTGTGGTTCCCTTCTGCCAAGGAATCCATGAGACAATGTAGCTGGTATCAAAAAACATCTGTGATGAAAAAATTACATTAAAGACTTTTCATACCTTCATTTTCATTAATACACAAATGAAAAGTCATTATAAATAAAGGTTTCATTCAAATATTATTGCATAGTCACATGTAATGACATATATATGTATATGTACACATATATACAAAATTTATATTTGTAAATTTTATGTATTTATATATATATATATGTGTGTATATATATATATATATATTTATTTATTTTTTGGCAGACAGACCTGCCAACTAACCTACTCTGGCCAGTCACTTCTGACTCATAGTAACCCTATAGGACAGAGTAGAACTGCCCAGAGAGTTTCCAAGGCCGTAAATCTTTATGGAAGCAGACTGTCAGATCCTTCTCCCACAGAGCAGTGCTGGTGGGTTTGAACCAGGGACCTTTTGGTCAGGTGCCAAATGTTTAATCATTGTGCCACTAGAGGTTTTTGCAGAAGATTCATTAATTATACAATGCTCTTCTTTTTATATATTTTCCCAAAAAATATGTTTAAAGTGCTTTTAAAGCTAAATTAAAAATGAAAAAAGATAGAAACTGATTAGAATAACAAAAAGGAATGGTGAGTATTATAACCAAGCAGCAACTCTGGTAGTGTAGTGCCAAGAAATTTGACTGCTAACCAGAAGGCTAATGGTTCATACCCACCAGCTACTCCTCAGAAGGAAGATTGAGCGATCTACTTCCGTAGTGATACCACCTGGGAAACCCAAGGAGGGGTAACTATGAGTCAGATCTGACTTGATGGCAGTTGAGTTTGGTTTGTTTTTTAATAACCAAGAAATATATAAGCTTTGTAATGAAAATTTGAGAGGTATCACCTATTACAAGTGTAGTAAATGATAATAGGGCTATAAATTTTCAATATATATATACGTATGGGAGCTCTGATAGCATAGTGGCTAAGGCACTTGACTGCTAACCAGAAGGCTGGCGGTTCAAACCCACCAGCCACTCCTCGGAAGGAAGGTTGGGCAATCCTACTTCCGTAGTGATACTGCCTCGGAAATCCAAGGAGGGGTCGCTATGAGTCGGGGCCGACTCGTCGGCAAATAACAACAACAATATATATGTATGTATGTACATACAAAATCAAACCCACTGCCATCAAGTTAACTGCCACTCAAATCGACCCCCACTGGGTTTCTGAGCTGGGAAATCTTTATAGAAGTAGATTGCCCTGTCTTCCATCTCCGAACTTTGAACTGCCAATCTTCTGGTTTGCAGTCAAATGCCTTAGGCACTGCGCCACCAGAGCTCCACATACTTTCATTTTATTTTGTATAAAATGATAGTAAGTTCCTTAATTAATTATTTTATAGATGAGGAAACTGAGTCTGAAAGAAATTATGTAACTTGCGCAAGGTTACACAGCAACTATGAAGACAAAATATAAATCCAGGAAGTCCGTCATTTCTTTAGTAGCTAGACTATAAATCAGTTTAAATAATACTTATCTTGAAGTACAGAATACTTGCCAATAGGTGTATATTAGATTATTCTTTAAGCTTTTTAGCAGCTAATACATAACAGAGTGAATTCAACACCTTTATGTTAGGAGCTCTGGTAGCATAGTACCTAAGGCACTTGACTGCTAACTAGAAGGCTGGCGGTTCAAGCCCCCCAGCCACTCCTTGGAAGGAAGATGGGGCAATCTACTTCCGTAGTGATGTTGTTATTATTATGTGCAGCGACTCTTAGCGACCCTTCCTTGGGTTTCTGAGGCAGTATCACTGTGGAAGAAGATTGCCCCATCTTAAACCCAAGGAGGGGTCGGTATGAGTCGGGTCCGACTGGATGGCACATAACAACAACAATATAAGAGAGTAGACAAGTTTAGTTTTATATTTTACAATGACTTATCAGTTAAATAAAATTGCTTTTAAAAAAAAAAAAAAAAAAAGGAAACATCACATTCCCCTCAATGACTAGCCCATCAGATAACAACCTAAATCCACAAATGGAAACTATCCAGAAACACTCCCCACCCACTGTAAAGTCTTCTGGTTCATTCTAGTTCCCTCTCTTCCCCTTTACCTCCAGTAAGTCCTGAGTCAGGAACCCAGAAGCTTCTCAAAGTCTTTTCCTTCAGTATTCCCTTCCCTTTGTAGAATTAAGGGAATGTGGCTGTTCCTTAACATTGGCAAGGGGACACACTAAAAAAAAAAAAAAAAAAAAAAGGAATTGCTCTTGAAAATAGTACCAGAAAGAAATTTCAAATTAGGGGTGAATGGAGTCACCTATGGTAAATTTGTTAAATTTTAAAATATCTGTAATTAAAATATTATTGTTTTATCAAGTAGTATTTGTCAACTTCAACAGAGTTCCATTCTGACAACTCCAGCATAAGTTGGTTTTGATTTAAGTCAAATACCTCTCTCTCTCTCTCTTTTTTTTTTTTAGCTTCCTTAGCCTGCTATCTGGCAGTGTTTTGAATAGTAAATCATAACATTGAGCATCTGCAAATGAACATCCAAAAATAACAACATCAGCAAATTACACATGCAACATTGCGTGTTGTACACATTACTAACGATAAGATGTCAAACAAAAAATAAAAACATATAAAGCCAGACGTTGTTAAGTGTGGCTCATTGCAGTTCCAATACACTGTAAATTGGGGACTGCCAGTAGTTAGAAATAGACAAATTTAATTACTGTGCAAAACACTGTGTAATCAGGATATAATTAAAGTGCATTTATCAAAAAAATAAAATCATTTCATACTGTAATAATATTTTCTAACTGGAGTAGTGAAGAGTGAAATCATATAATTTTAAAGATTATATACAGCTGAATAAAGTGTAAGCTATGGTTTGTCTAAAGCATTCAGACCCATAAACAAAGTAAGTTTTTCTGACAAGCTATTTACTAACAAATGCACAAAGTATCTCAAAGCTGGTAAATTAACTGGCACTGTGGCTAAGTATATAGTTTAGATATTTTGAATGAGTTTCTACTCATATGCAATCCTGACAACTTTGATTATCACTTTTTATTCACATGAAACTGATTGTGGAAACAGTAATTCAGCCAAGTTTCTTACTAGCTAATTGCTTGATTTTGGCTACCCTGCTTCCCAGCTTTGTCTTGTGAGTACAGATAACTTTAGAGACTAATATGTTCGTAAATGGTAAATGAAAACCAGTACATCAGATTCATTAACAAAACAAAACAAAAATCTTACCTCATGGAATAAGAACTCACTCTGATAACATAGTGCCTAAATCATTTGACTGTGAACAAGGGGGCTGGAGGATCAAACTCCCCAGCCACTCCTCAGAAGGAAGATCCGGCAATCTACTTCTGTAGTGATACCTCCTCAGAAACCCAAAGAGGGATCACTATGAGTCAGATTCGACTCGAGAGCAGTGAGTTTGGTTTTTTTGTTTTCATCTTTCAGTAACAATTTTAATGTCATTGTGGTTAAATAGCTATGTCTTTTTTTTATTGTTTGCCTTTAGGGATAAATCTCTGAGGAACTCAAACGTGAACTGAAAAGCACCAGAGAGCATTATCATGTTCTGGATTGGATATTGAGAATTCAATTCACATAGGATTCTATGAATTCTCAAGTGGTGAATTTATTCTTTTATTTCTCCATAGATACCCAAGCATATAGTTCTATAACTTTCATTTAATAATTATTAAGGAGTACAATATAAATTGTCTCATACCTAAATATTGAGCTCTGGGAGCGTAGTGCCTAAGGCACTTGACTGCTAACCAGAAAGCTGGTGGTTCAAACCCACCAGCCACTCCTCAGAAGGAAGAATGGACAATCTACTTCTGTAGTGACACCGCCTTGGAAACCCAAGGAGGGTTTGCTATGAGTTGGGTCTGACTCAACAGCACATAACAACAACAACATACCTAAATATTGGTTCCAAGTTTACTTTGATATTTCTGATTAGGGTATGCTGTTCTTAGATGCTGAGTTGGTTCTGACTCACAGTGACCCAGTGTTCAACAGAATGAAACATTGCCCAGTCCTGCACCATAATCACAATCCTTGCTATGCTTGAGCCCATCCTTGCTGCTACTGTGTCAATGTTTCTCATTGAGTCTTCCTTTTTTTTTTTTTTTCGCTGACCCTTTACTTTACCAAGCATGATATCTTTCTCCATGGATTAGTCCCTTTTGACAATATGATCAAAGTAAGAGAGATGAAATTTGTCCATTCTCACTTTTAAGGATCATTCCAGATGTACTTTCTCCAAGAAAGATTTGTTTGTTCTTCTGGTAGTCCACGGTACATTCAATATTCTTCACCAACACCATAATTCTAATGCATCAGTTCTTCTGTGGTCTTCCTTATTCATTGTCCAGCTCTCACATGCATTTGAGGCTATTGAAAATACCATGGCTTGGGTCAGGCCACTTTAGTTTTCATAGTGACATCTTTGCTTTTAAACACTTTAAAGAAGTCTTTTGCAGCAAATTTGCCCAATGCAAAATGTTGTTTGATTTCTTGACTGTTACTTCCATGGATGTTGATTGTGGATCCAAGTAAAATGAAACCCTTGACAACTTCAAACTTTTCTGCACGCAAAAGATATATACAAAGCACACTATAATCACACTACTGTAAGAAACCAAAGGAGATCTACATAAATGGAAGGATATATTATGCTCACAGATAGGAAGACAGAACATTATGCAACACACTGTCAATATTATGCGAAGTGATAAACACATATAATTCACTCTCAACCCAGAGTCCATGAACATTCTTTAGAGAGATGGATAAACTAATCACCAACTTTATATAGAAATGAGAGAGACCCCATATAAACAAATAAACAAAGCACTGCTAAAGAGGAAGAACAAAGTAGGAGGCCTCACACCTCCAATCTCAAAACCTACTACAAAGCCACAGTAGTCCCAAAAGCCTGGGACTGGCACAACAGACACATAGGCCAATGGAACAGAATTGAGATCCCAGAAGTAAATCTATCCACCTATGGATAGCTGATGTTTGACAATGTGCAGAAAGTCATTAAATGGGGAAGAGATAGTTTCTTTAACAAATGGGCCTGACAAAACTGGGTATCCATTTGCAGAAAAATGAAACATTGCCCATATTTCACACCATATACAAAAACAAACTCAACAGAGATCAAAGAGCTAAATGTAAAACCTAAAACTATAAAGACCATCAAAGAAAAAATAGGGACAAAATTAGGGTCCCTCCTATATATTATAAATATACTATCAAACACAACTAAAACATACAAACATCAGAGGACAAACTAGACAACTGGGACCTCCTAAAAATTAAGACATTTATGCACATCAAACACTTTGTCAAAAGAGTAAACCTCTTTTCAGTAGTGCCTGCACACATGCCTGTCTCTGGCCCTCCACCTCCTGTACCCCTGGCCTCTTCCCTGCTCAGGCAAGTGTTACAAAGTTGTTTTAACTCTACCAATAAATGCTCAGAGGCAGCCTACTCCACCAGCAAGCCTCAACCTAAAGGCACCAAGATCCATCTGACAGACTTGATAGCAGTGAGTTTTTGGTTTATAGCTTATCTAACAATTTAGATAAAATATCAAAAATTTTATGTTTATTTTCCTCCTACTAACTTTATGCTGTTGTTGTGTTGTTGTTATGTGCTGTCGAGTCGGACCCAACTCATAGCGACCCCTCCTTGGGTTGCCGAGGCAGTATCACTACAGAAGTAGATTTCACTACAGAAGTAAATTGCCCCATCTTCCTTCCAAGGAGTGGCTGGTGGGTTTGAACTGTCAGCCTTCTGGTTAGCAGTCAAGTGCCTAAGGCACTATGCTATAGTTACATAATGTGTTACACCTATATACATTAAAGATTCCATAAGACAATATTACAATTTTTGTTTTGGTGTATTTTATGTACTTAAAGAAATTAAGAATCATGAAAAACCACTGCTATTGAGTCAATTCCAACCCATAGTGACACGATAGGGCAAAGTACAACTGCCCAATGCAGTTTACAAGGCTGTAAATCTTTACAGAGGCAGAATGCCTCATCTTTCTCCTGCAGGATGGCTGATGGGTTGGAACTGCTGATCTTTAGATGAGCAGCTGACTGCTTTAACCGCTGCACCACCAGCGTTCCTTAAGAATCATATACTATATTTTTATATTAATTCAGGTAATTACCATTTTAAGTTTTCTTCATTCATTCCTGCAAATCTGAGATTCCAATTCACCTCTGGGTGCCCTGATGCATTGGTCAGCAGAACAAATCTCATTTCACCTTATAGAAGTTTTTTGTTTTGACTTTCTCTTCACAACATGAAGTTGGTCACTGTAACAATGGCTTGGCTAAGGTCTCTCACCTCCTCTAACCTCAAAAGGAAGAGAGTCATTATCGGCATCAACAGCCCAAGGGTGATTCTTAGGAGGTGAAGGTCAGACATACCTCCACCTTCCAACCTTTTTAACAATTCTGACACCAACCATTCCTCCTACAGTGCTCATTACTTCTCTGCTGGGTTTGCTAATTCATTCAAACAGCAACATAGAACTCACAGATAACACTCATGATTATGGGGTGTCTTAAGGAAGAAACAGGTTACAATTCAAGATCATATACAAGTCAGCATACAGGTTTTCAATCAGGACAGCCTCTTTTCAGCAGTGCCCACAGACACGCCTCTCTCTGACCCTTGATTTCAAGGTCCCTTGGTCTTTGCCCAGGATCCCTGGTGGTGTAGTGCCTAAGGGATTTGACTGCTAACCAGAAGGCAGGTGGTTCAAACCCACCAGCCACTCCTTGGAAGGAAGACTGGGCAATCTACGTCCATAGCGATACCACCTTGGAAACCCAAGGAGGGGTTGCTATGAGTCAAATCCAACTTGACTGCAGTGAGTTTAGTGAGTGGTCTTTGCCCAGCTCGGGCAAGTGTTACAAATCTCTTTTAGCTTTGCCAATAAGTGCCCAAAGGCACCCCACTCCACTAACAAGTCTTGCTCCAGAACTCAATTATAGCACCATGAGTCAGCAAATCTAGGTCTATCAGGTGCTTGGAGTCACCCCACTTTGCCAGTATACCTCCTGCCCAAATATGTTCAGCTTTCTCACACCATGGATCTGAAAACCCACTGGTTGTCTTGTGCTGTCTCTTGGTTCTGCTGTCTCTTCTGCTGCCATTTTTCTGCCACTGCTTCTCATCATCTCTCTCCATCTCTAGTGTTACAGCTTTATGTCTCCTATATCTAAGAGGTTCCCACTGCAGGGACCCTGGGTCCAAAAGATGCATTCTGCTTCTGTCTCTTCTCCTTAGTGGTAGATCCCACTTTTTCCTCTGAGATGGCCCATTTTAAGCCTACTGGGATGGCAAAACTGAGTAATCTCCTCATTCGTGTTCCATACATCTTATTTGCATGGTCCCACCACCACAAAATTGCTATGCTTCTTGTTTACATAATAGGCAAACTATTCAATCTACTTGGTGGGCCATAAAACCTCACATTTGCATAGTTCTACCCAGTCCTTTGGTGGGAGTTATAAAGACTATGGCTATTATTTATCATATTATTTATCACATTAAGTGATTCACCACACTGCAGGCCATCCCCTGGCTCTTCTAACTACTGACCTTCTCATAGTTGATGAATTAACTTCCTCCTCCTAATCATCTTACAAGTCCAAAACAGTCACCAATAATTAGTCCTTCACCCCAGCAATAACAGCAAAGTTCAAGAAGACAGAAAACAACAAATGCTGGCAAGAGGTTGGAGAGATTAGAACTCTCATGCACTGCTGCTGGGACTGTAAAATAGTACAACAATGTAGAAAACGGTCTGGTGGTTCCTTAAAAAGTTGGAAATAGAAATACCATTTGATCCAGCAATCCCACTACCAGGAACATAACCTTAAGAGGTGAGATCTGGGATACGAATAGATATCTACACACCTATGTTCATTGCAGCATTATTTATAATAGCAAAGAGATGGAAACAAACTAACTGTCCATCAATAGATGATTGGATAACCAAACTATGGTACATACACACAATGGAATACTATGTAGCATTAAAGAATAATGAAGAATCAGTGAATCATCCCATAACATGGATGAACTTGAAGGACATTATGCTGAGTGAAATAAGTCAGTCACAGAAGGACAAATATTGTGTGAATCCAATATTGAAAAAGTCAAGGAAAGGTTTACCCAGGTATTCTGGTTACCTAGTGCCACTCTGACAGGAAATATACCACAAATGGGATGGCCCGAACAAACAGGAGTTTATTCTCTTACAGGTTGGAGGCTTTAAGTCCAAGTTCGAATTGGCTCTAGGGGCTGGGTGAAAGCCCCTCCACCTTGGGCTTCAGCTCTGTCTCCAGCTCCTGGCCCACTGAAGCTAGAGGCCTTTCTTCACTCAGACAGCTGCTGGCTGCTGAGGCTGAGAAGCCCCAAGGGTGACAAGTAAAAAGGCACAGTCTTGATGTTACCAAACCACATGGCAGGCCATTAACTTAAGTCCATTGTAAGTCCCAAGGTCGGCAGAGCATAGCAGGCTGCTGAGCAATGACACAGCTACATGCAGGGTTCAAGCATGCCATAGGCTAGAGACCATTCCCAAGGCTTCTCCTTATATACAGGAAGCAGACCACATCCCAAAGGCAGCTATTCAGCTGCTTATGGTAGATCCCACCATGGGGTTGATTGCCAGTCTCATCATGGGGAATACCTACCACCGTCTGCCCAGCCACTCAACCAGGCCCAGCCAAGTTGACACACAAACATAACTACCACACCAGAGAAGGAATTTTTCTTTGTTGGTTACCATGGATGGGAGGGAAGGGCAAGAGACGGAAAACAGATGGATAATTAAGAGACAGGTTTGATATGGGTGAAGGGAAAAGCATATTACAAAAGTGTGTGACTGTACAATATCACTAAGGAAAGCAACATGGAGAGGTACACAAGAGATACAGGCAATAAAGGCAAATACTATTGTGTACACAATACTGCATTATCAGTAAGAGCAAACACTAATCTATGGGTGGATACATACGTAGACAGGCAAGAAGATATGATGTGGATAGGCAAATAGGAATATACCCATGACCATACATAGGCTTCACAAATGATATTCCTACATATGTATTTGTATGTGCTATAAAAATATCCAATATACAGTTTAAACATAACAGGAAGCAAATTTAGGATAACTCCTTAGCCACAAATGATACCTTGAGGGAATGAATCACAGGACCTGTGAGTTGGGGACCACAGTCACAGGGACATCAAGCTGAACTGGCACAACATGGTATAAAAAAATATTGTTCTACATCTTCAGTGAACAGTGACCAGTGTGTTAAAAGCTTGTGAACAGCCATCTGAGTGGCTACTATTGGTCTCTTCTTGCCCAGAGTACAGAAGAGTGAAGAAAATCAAAGATGTATGGAAACAGTCCAAAGGACTAATGGACCATGAGAACTTCAACCTATATGACACTGAGACCAGAAGAACTAGAGGGTATCTGGCTACCAAAGCCAATCACTCAGAAAGGAATCAAAATGGAGATCCTGTATAGACTGGGAGAAAAATGTGGTATATAATTCAAAACCATAAAAAAGACCAGGCATATTGGTCTGCAGAGACTGGTGAACCACCTGGGCTATGGCCCCAAGTCACCCTTTGGGCCTGGAATTGAACACTCTCCCGTGGCTTAACTCTCAGCCAAACAATAGATAGGCCAATGAACTGAACACCTACACCAGGGAGATTCGATTCTTAAACCAACCATGAGAGATCAGAAGGACAGCATTTGCACATAAAGAAAGGTAGGGAGGCAGGGATGCATAGGCAAGAAAGACACAGGGAAAAGGTAACCACAGGAGAAGTGGGAGGTGAGCATCGCAGGGAATGCAACCAGTGTCTCAAAACAAAATGTATGTGAACTATTGAATGTAAAATGAAACTGCTTTGTAAAATTTCATCCAAATCACAATAAAATGTTAAACATAAAAAAAAATTAAATTAAATAAACTAAGTTAAAAAACAAAAACAATTTGTCCTTGAGTAGGACAAAAAGTCCTCAAGATGAGGTTGCTCAGGTAGCAGGTCTGCTGCAGATATCCATTTAATAAGGTCAGGTTCTCCAAAAGTTGTCTCAGTTTTACCTCTTAGAGATTATTCCCTTGCTCTCAACCTCATAAAGTATTAGCATAGCAAAACCTTTAAGGGACTTTGGGTTCAGCCATTATACTCCTGGGCCACCATGCCTACCCTTTAGTCCACTCTTTCACAGTTATAACTTCTACAATTATAAATTTTATATCATAATTAACCCTGTTAACAATCAATACTCACAAATGAATCATATAATCTTATCAGTATCTTCCCACACCTCTACTCCCCAGACTCATCAGGAAAAGAGGGAACTATGCAATGGGGATCAGCCACGTCCCCTCATTTTGAGTCTAAACACAATCATGAAAGCATGTAAGCCAGCCACTTCATGCCTTTATCTCTCCCCATTTTAGAGAGTCAATGTTTAATTGTCCATCTTTATCAAACCACTACTCTGTGGAGATAAGTACGTTCCTTGATCTTTGAAGAATCTTCTGTTTCAGTTAGAATTTTGAGAATCTGCAGCCATAAGCAAAGTCCAGTCCAGAGGATGTGAATAGATTACAGCAATTTATGCCAACTCATGGCGTCAAGCATCTTTCTCTTCACGTGGTCAGGTTCTGGTCAGCTCATCCCTAGCCATCCAAGCTAGGTCAGTGGGTATTAGCTATAACTTGGGAGTCCTCACATCTCCCTTCACATCAGACTAATCAGCCTCTTCTCTCTCTCTCTCTCTCTCATCGCTAGCACCCATAGGCTAGGTCAATGGGAACCCCTGTAGCCTTAGGAATCCATACAACTCTCTGCACTTCAGCCCAGCCAGGCTCTTCTCTCTCTTATCTCTAACCTTCATGGGTGAGATCAATGGGTGGCAAGGGAACATGCCCAGATTCAGCCTGTCTCTTCATTGCTATACCTCCCCTACTTTCATACATTGAGAGGACTCAGGTGGTAACCATGAGTGAGCATACAAGGCTGTCTACTTCTAGATCCCTTTAATTTCCAGTTCTAGAGGGCGTTCATTTGATAAGTGTTACCTTTTTCTGACTTGATGTATTTAACAGCTTGCTTACAATTAAAAAAGACAGTCATTTTTCCCCCCTGCAGGTCCTTCCTTCAAATGCATATCTCCTGTTCTCTCAGCATCATGGATGAGTCTGCATGTCTTTTCAAGTGTAAATTTCCTCACCAGAAAGAATCTGAATAGGGCTCAGATTTTCAACCTAAGACCCTTATACTCTATACACAGGGCTACTGGCTTATAATAAAAAGCCTGTGTTTTTTCTGGGCAAATCTTTGTTTATCTTTTAGCATATTCAATTAAGTATTTGCTGAAGACAGAGTTACAGCCTCTCTGTAATTTATAACACCCACTATTAACTTTTATCATACATTTAGATGTTTTACAGCACTAAAGAATATATTCAAATGAATATATAACTCTTTTTAAAACATTCCTTTCATCTTTCCATCTCCATACCTTAACTATCCCATACATATGCATATGAACTTGGCCTTTTGGCTGGGTGGAACCAGTAGACCCTGGACCACTATCATTATCTTGTTTAATCAAAGTGGCTTTTGCCCCACGCCACTCTAGATTCACATTTTCTCCCTCAGCTGCAGCATAACACCTCTTACTTTCCTTTCAGCTACTACATATGTAAAAAAGATTTTTTACACACCTTTGATTAAAAGTAAAATGCCTAAATTAAACCCAGGTTTATGATGCTTTCCCAAAATTAGATCAGACTTTTCCAGATGCCTGTCTTTGGGTTTCTTATCTGGTTAAAAACCACAAATAAGTAGAGAAACATTTTCTCTGCAGTCAAGCCAGGATGTGGAAAGACTATGTCCCAAGAAAGGGGGTTTTGACATGGATATCTTAGTGTAAAATGGCCTTAAGAAATATTTATTTCATGATACAGATATAGAAACAAAGTCTCAAGAGGAAACTTTGTGCAGCCAACTCATTATCTAAGTTTCCCAGATAACCAAGAATGTTTCACTTGAACAAGCAGTTTCTAAACAATGAGACTTAAAATTAATTCTTATTATCAGCTCCAGGCCCAAGGAACATTTTACATCAACCTAGAAATTTTTGTCCCTGCCACAGGGATCCAGGTAAGGGGAGGGACCCAGGCCCCACTCCTAAGAGGCAGGAAAAGGGGGGAAAGAAAAGCCAGGGGGATGACAGAGCAGAGCAGCAGCAGGGATCCAGGTAAGGGGAGGGACTCAGGGTCCACCCCCAAGAGTCAGGAAAGCAAGAGAAAGAAAAGCCAGGGGGACAACAGAGCAAACAGTGGCAGGGATTCAGGTAAGGGGAAGGTGGAAAGCTTTTAAAAAGTAAGGGAGACAAACTTGTCTGTCCGTTTGTTGGACTGTGGTGGCTTGTATGCTGCTGTGGGGCTTGAGGCTGTGCCACTGGTGTTTCAAATGCCAGCAGGTTTGCACATGGGGCACAGGTTTAAATGCACCTTACAGACTGAGACAGACTAGGAAGAAGGAAGAGGCCATTCATTTCTCAAAGAATTGGCCAGGGAAAACCTTATGAATAGCAGAGAAACACTGTCTGATACATTAGTGTGCAACTTTATGAATAGTCTGGAAATACTGTCTGATACAGTGCAGGAGGGCAAGCCCCTTAGGTCAGAAGCTTGTCAAAATATGACTGGGAAAGAGCTGCATCATCAGAGTAGAACCAACCTTACTGATATGGATAAAGTAAAGCTTTTGAGACTTCCATTTGCTGATGTGGCATGACTCAACTTGAGGAGAAACAGCTGCAAACATCCTTTAATAATTGGAACACAGAACGTATGAAGTATGAATCTAGGAAAATTGGAAGTTGTAAAAAATGAAATAGAATGCATAAATATTGATATCCTAGGTATTGTTTGTTGTTATTGTTGTTATGTGCCATCGAGTCGGACCCAACTCATAGTGACCCCTCCTTGGGTTTCTGAGGCAGTACCAGTATGGAAGTAGATTGCCCCATCTTCCTTCTGAGGAGTGACTGGTGCATTTGAACTGCCCGTCTTCTGGTTAGCAGTCAAGTGCCTTAGGCACTATGCTACCAGAGCTCCCATCCTACGTATTAGTGAACTGAAATGGACTGGTTTTGGCCATTTTGAATCAGACAACCATATGATCTACCATGCTGGGAATGACAATTTAAGGAGGAATGGAGTGGCATTCATCATCACAAAGGATGATGAAGTGCAATGTTGTCAGTGATAGGATAATATCTATATGCCTACAAGGAAGACCAGTTAATATGACTATTATTCATATTTATGCACTAACCACCAAAGCCAAAGATGAGGAAATTGAACATTTTTATCAACTTCTGCAGTCTGAAATTGACTGAAAGTCCAATCAAGATGTGTTAATTATCACTGGTGAATGCAAAAGTTGGAAACAGAATAATCAC
The DNA here is from genome assembly GCF_000298275.1 of Orycteropus afer afer. Lineage (NCBI taxonomy): Eukaryota > Metazoa > Chordata > Mammalia > Tubulidentata > Orycteropodidae > Orycteropus > Orycteropus afer. The sequence continues at coordinate 4,108,686 of NW_006921601.1, read as the reverse complement.
CAGCATTTGGAAAATTTGGCCTCAGTGACAGATATAATGCTGGAGATTGCATGACAGAATTTTGCAAGATCAACAATTTATTCATTGCAAATACCATTTTTCAACAATACAAATGGCAGCTATACATATGGACTTCACCAGATGGAGTACACAGGATTCAGACTGACTACATCTGAGGTGATAGAAAAGCTCAATATCTTCAGCCAAAACAAGGCCACGAACTGATTGTGGAACAGACCATTAACTGCTCATAGGCAAATTCAACTTGAAGTTGAAGATGATTAAAACAAGTCCACAAAAACCAAAATATGATCTTGAATATATCCCTTCTGATTTAGAGACCATCTAAAGAATAGATTTGATTCACTGAACACCAATGACCAAGAACCAGAATAATTGTGGGATGACATCAAGAACGTCATCCATGAAGAAAGCAAGAGGTCATTAAAAAGATGAGAAAAGACCAAAATGGATGTCAGAAGAGACTCTGAAATTTTCCCTTGAATGGAGAGTAGCAAATGGAGATGAGAAGATAAAAGAACTGAACAGAAGATTTCAAAGAGTAGCTCAAGCAGACAAAGCCAATTACCATAATGAAATGTGCAAAGACCTGGAGTTAGAAAGCCAAAAGGGAAGAACAGGCTCAGCAGTTCTCAAGCTGAAAGAACTGAAGAAAAAATTTAAGCCTCAAGTTGCAATACTGAAAGATTCTATGGGCAAAATATTGAATGATGCAGGAAGCATCAAAAGAAGATGGAAGGAATACACAGAGTCACTGTACCAAAAAGAACAGGTAGATCTTCATCTATTTCAGGAGGTGGCATATGATCAAGAACCAATGGTATTGAAGGAAGAAGTAGAAGCTGCACTGAAGAAACTGGCAAAGAACAAGGTTCCAGGAATTGACAGAATACCCATTGAGAGGTTTCAACAAACCGATGCCCCACTGGAGGCACTCACTTGGTTATGCCAAGAGATTGGAAAACAGCTACCTGGTCAACTGACTGGAAGAGATCCATATTTGCACCCATTACAGAGAAAGGTGATCCCACAGAATGTGGAAATTATTGAACAATATCATTAATATCGCATACAAGTAAGATCTTACTGAAGGTAATTAAAAAATGGTTGCAACAGTATATTGACAGAGAGCTTCCAGAAATGCAAGCTGGATACAGAAGAGGACATGGAAGAAGAGATAACATTGCTGACGTTAGATGGATCTTGGCTTAAAGCAAAGAATACCAGAAAGATGTTTACTTGTGTTTCATTGACTGTGCAAAGGCATTAGATTATGTGGATCATAACAAATTGTGGATAACATTGAGAAGAATGGGAATCCCAGAACACTTAATTGTACTCATGAGGAACCTGTATGTAGACCAGGAGGCTGTCGTTTGAACAGAACAAGGGGATTCTGCATGGTTTAAAATCAATAAGGGATTGCATCAGGGTTGTATCCTTTCCCCATAATTATTCAATCTATATGCTGAGTAAATAATCCAAGAAGCTGGACTATATGAAGAAGAACGTGGCATCAAGATTGGAGGAAAAATAATTAACAACCTGGGATATGCTGACGACACAACTTTGCTTGCTGAAAGTGGGGATGACTTGAAGCACTTGCTGATGAAGATTGAAGAACACAGTCTGCAGTATGGATTATATCTCAATATAAAGAAAACAAAAATCCTCACAACTGGACCTATAGGCAGCATAATGATAAATGGAGAAAAGATTGCAATTGTCAAAGACTTCACATTGCTTGGTTCTACAATTGATGCCAATGGAAGCAGCAGTCAGGACATCAGATGACATATAGCAGTGGGCAAGTCGGCTGCAAAGAACCTCTTTCAAGTGCTGAGGAGTGAAGATGTCTCCTTGAGAACTCAGGTGCGCCTGACACAAGCCATGGTATTTTCAATCACCTCATATGCATGTGAGAGCTGGACAATGAATAAGGAAGACCGAAGAAGAGTTGATGCTTTTGAGTTGTGGTTCTGGCGAAGAATGCTGAAAGTACCATGGACTGCTAAAAGAACTAACAGGTCTGTCCTGGAGGAAGTGCAGCCGGAATGCTCCTTGGAAGGGAGAATGGCCAGACTTTGTCTCACCTACTTTGGTCATGTTGTCAGAAGAGACCATTCACTGGAGAAAGACATCATGCTTGGTAAGGTGTAGGGTCGACGAAAGAGGGGAAGGCCCTCAATGAGATGGATTGACACAGTGGCTGCAACAATGGGCTCAAGTATAGCAAGGATCATGGAGCTGGCGTGTGACCGGGTAGTGTGTCGTTCTGTGTGGATAGGGTCGTTATGAGTCAGACATGACTCAACGGCATATAACAACAACAACAACAACACAAATCCAGCTACTTGACTGAACAGAACAAGGTGCTATCTGTGTTTTACACAGTGGTGATCCCTATATTGAACACCATTATTTAAATTCTGAGGAATAAGGAGCTTAAAGAGGCCATGTGAAGGATGATGGCTAGAACACACTGGTGGTCCTGAACAAATCTGATTATTCACTTCTATAGAGTCAGAACCAATTCATAGCAACCCCTCCTTGGGTTTCTGAGGCCCAGTCTTCCTTCTGAGGAGTGGCTGGTGGGTTTGAACCAGCCTTCTGGTTAGCAGTCAAATGCCTTAGGCATTACACCAGAGCTCCCATGTGTAGTATGTATCTCTCCTATAAATGAAAGGATGATGTACCAAGTAAATTTCAGTTTATAGTCATAGTATTGTAGAGTCAGATATTTCACTGTTTTTCTCAAAATTATATTGTAAAAAATAAATGTAGAATCATTAGGATATGAATATTTAGTAAGAAAATTTGCTTTATACTTACTACATTCACCATACCTGCATCTGTAAGTACAAGTATTTTCAAATAAGTTCTGTGCTCTTTATTATTATATGCAAATTTATAAAGCAAATTTGTTTTACATTCAACAGTTCATGCACATTTGATTTCACAGCCCCAATTATCATCCCCAACCATAAAATCTCTCCTCTCCTCCCCTCCCTGTGACTGTGCCCTCCCTGTGCCCTTCTTATCAGTGCATTCCTCTCTGTTTGGCTTTTCCTCTATGTGAATGCTGCCCCTCTGGTGTCTCATGGCTGATTGATCTAAGGGATGCATCTTCCTAGAGTAAGTGGGTGCATCACCCTGGGGTTGGTGTTCTGCACATAGGTCTTTCTATGGTTGGGCTGAGAGCCAGTCCATGGAAGTGAGTGTATTTCTAGTCCCGAAGGGTAACCTGAGGCCATAGTCTCATGGGTCCCACCAGTCTCTATCCAACCAGTAATACTGGTCATTTTTGTGTTTTTGAATTTTCTTCCACATTTTTCCTCCCACTCTATCCAGGATTTCCAGTTTTGATCCCTTTCTAAGTGGTTGGTATTAGTAGCTGAGCACCACCTAGTTCTTCTGGGCATGAAGGCTGAGATCCTCGTGGCCTATCTTATCTTTGGACTTATTGTTTCCAGATGACTTTGATTTTCTTCACTCTTCTTTGCTGCCAATGAGATGAGACCCATAGTTGCATCTTAGATGGCTGCTTGAAACCTGTTAAGACCCTAGTCTCTACTCACCAAAGTCTGTTGTAGAACAAGATTTTTATGTCCTAGTGCCTAAGGGGAAGCTCTGGTAGCATAGTGCCTAAGGCACT
>NW_006921601.1:4076407-4104480 GCF_000298275.1 Orycteropus afer afer | reverse complement strand
TTCAAACCCACCAGCCATTCCTTGGAAGGAAGATGGGGCAATCTACTTCCGAAGTGATACTGCCTTGGAAATCCAAGGAGGGGTAGCTATGAGTCGGGTCCGACTAAACAGCACATAACAACAACAACAGTGCATATGTAGGAGCTCTGATGGTGTAGTGCCTAGGCATTTGACTACTAACCAGAAGGCTGGCAGTTCAAACCCACCAGTCACTCCTTGGAAGGAAGGTTGGGCAATCTACTTCCGTAGTGATCTGCCTTGGAAACTCAAGGAGGGGTCGCTATAAGTCGGATCCGACTCGACAGCAGTGCATTTGATCTTTGGTTTGAGTGCATATGCAAGATTATCTTCAGCCAAATCTATCCTTGGTCTAGGGTATGTTTCTGTTTGCCTACCCCCACCTGAGCTTCTCACCTGTCTATGCATTAATCCATAGCCTGGTGTTTGATTCTAGTGGTAATGCAATATTGTGCATGTAATAGTATCTGTCTTTGTTGTTTATATCTTATGTGCATGTTTCAGTGTCTTTCTTTTAGTTCTGTGATCTCTGAATGCAGTCTTTGGAATTAACATCTGTGGATACTACTGAAACTCTTAAACGGGAAATGAATAGTAGTATGCTATTTAAGATCTCTTCATCTCAAAAATATGGTCTTCATGCTCTAAATGTTGAACTCACTGATCCTGGTGGTTGAAAAATTTCTGTTGCCCTGTGATCCAAGCCTGACCAACAAGACCCCTAAAGGATCTCTGCAAATGAACCTGGTCCAGGAAACTCATAAGATATCTGAAGCCATTTCAGCAACCAGTTATTTATTTATTTATTTTATAAATCTCTTCCCTAAAATACCTTAAGAAGCTTCTGAAGCACACGCCTTGGAGAGAACAATCATGGGATAAGGAAGGGCTGCTTATGCACAGGGAGACAGCTCAGGGGGTAGGAGAGTATGGCGAGATGGACACTGGGAAGAGGTAACTATGGGAAGGAAGTGGGAGGGGAGCTGTTGCATTGTGGTAAACTGTGGTCAATGACATACGACAAAGTATATTATGTCAACTGCTGTAGGAAAAGTGAATTTGCTCTGTAAATCTTCACCCAAATCACAATAAAAAATAAAAAAGAAGCAGCAGCTTCTGAAGGACAGCTTACTCTGGAGTTAATAGGGATGATCTAGCTCAATGTGGGGTGAAGAATTAAATTATGTCAGTATAATTTTTTTCCTAGGTTGTTTCAGTCTTGGAAAATGTATGCTGTACATGTTTATAATGTCCGCTATACTAGAAGATAGAGTCCATGAAGTCATACATCTTTGTTTGTCAAGTGTATTTCCACTGGCCTAGACAATATCTAGGGAGCTCTGGTAGCATAATGCCTAAGGCATTTGACTGCTAACCCACCAGCCATTCCTCGGAAGGAAGATTGGGCAATCTACTTCTGTAGTAATACCGCCTTGGAAACCCAAGGAAGGGTTACTATGAGTAGGATACGACTCAATAGCTGTGTGTTTGGTTTTTTTTAGACAGTATCTGGAATATTTGAAGTACTCAATTTAACTATTTAAATTAATTAATGAAATAATTATTGCCCTGTAATGGTTCATTTTATGTGCCAATTTGGCTAGGCTATGGTGTCCAGTCGTTTTACCACAAGTCTAGATGTAACTATGAAGATACATACATGTGATTAGCGTTTAAGTCAGTTTACTTTAAGCTAAACAGTTTATACTCCAAAATGTGGGTGGCCTTCATCCAATCAATTAAAGACCTTAAGAACAAAAACTGAGATTTCCCGAAGTAGAAAGACTCTGCTTCAAAAATGTAAATAGTAGAGATTGCTGGGATTTCAAGCCTTTTGCTTAACCTATAGATTTTGGACTTTTTAGCAACTTCAATCATGTAAGCCAATTCCTTAAAATCTCTCTCTCTATATATATGTGTATATATCTCACTGCTTCTGTTTCTCTAGAGAACTCTGACTAAGACATGCCTGATGTTTCTGTTTACAAAACAAATGCAATTTGTACCTGAAACATTAAGTGGGAACAGGAAAATAGAAATAAATGTGGTAGTTATCAGCATAAAAAATAACCAAACTCACTGCTGTGGAGTCAGTTATGACTCATAGCCACCTCTGCTTGGGTTTCCAAAGAGGTTATCTCTACAGAAGTAGATTGCCTAGTCTTTAGCATATAGAGGTTAATTTAGTCTCTCCAGTGGGCAGTCACTATTTCAGCTGGGAAACAGTCCAGTTCCCAGGAATTTCCTGAGCAGGAGATAGGTTTGAGCACAAACAAATCCCTCCAAGAGTTGTTCCTCACAACCTCAATGACAAGCAGCTTGCTGGATTCTCCTGGTAGTCCTTACTTGCTCTGCTAAGTCCCTGAGATATTTGGGAAGCCTGCTCATTTCCTCAGAGGAAGTCATCTTTTCTGGTCTGATGGAACAATTCCCAGGTTAGTCAGGTTGGTCTCATCCTTTTATACTCTAGGGATCCCTTATAACCAAGGCAGAGTTAGCACCCAGGAAGACAGGTCAGAATTTTATGAGTCCACAAAGGCCATGATCAGCATATAACCTTTCAAAAAGCAGAAAGTCTCCAGCAATTTTATCGTCTGCTTCCACTTTGTAATTTTCCCTCAGAATACACTCAATCAAGGCATAATTAGGGTTATCAGTCTCATCTCAGCATAAGTGGTTGTTGAATATGAACACAGCCTTAAAGATCTGGAGGTAAAATAACTCTGACTTATGAAAGAGAATTTCTTTTGAAAAATAATATATGAATAAAACTTAAAAAGTATTTTCAGAAGATTAACATTTTTATATGAAACAATTTGTATCTTAATTCTAAATTTAGTTTAATTTCATTAAACTTAACAGACTTTGATTTTATTTTTATTGACTATCTGAAAATAGTCCCCCACACATGTATTATAAAGCCCCATACTGGCTAATGATATGCAGATACATTTTGACCACAGGAAGTAAATTTCTTTTAATATTACATTAATGGTATATTATTGCATCAAATCTATAGAATAAGAGATTTTATGAAGAAAACATTTTTCTACCAAGCTGTCTCTTGAGAGCCCCCTTAATCTCATTATTCCTGAGACTGTATATGAGAGGGTTCAACATGGGGATCACCACCATGTAGAACACAGACACCACCTTGTTCTGGTCAGTGGAGTAGCTAGACTTGGGCATCACATAAATGAATGTAACAGTCCCATAGAACAGAGTGACTGCAGCAAGGTGGGAGGTGCAGGTGGAGAAGGCCTTGTGGCGGCCCTCGGTGGAGCGCATCTTCAGGATAGTGATGAGAATATAGACATAAGAGATGGCTATGATAACCATTGTGACCACAATAATGGATCCAGCAGAAAATGAGGGGACCACTGCAGGAATACTGACATCAGAACAGGAAAGTTCCACTAAAGGAGCAAAATCACAGAAAAAATGATTGACTCGATTAGGTCCACAGAAGACTAAAGAGAAGAAGGAAATAGTAAAACAAGAAGCATCGAGAAAACCACCTACATAAGCCACAGAGAATAAGTGGATGCAGACTTGTGTGGACATTTTGGTTGAATAAAGTAGTGGGTTGCAGATTGCTACAAAGCGATCATACGCCATGGCACCCAGAAGAAAGCACTCAACACTCCCAAAGAAAACGGCTGAACCAAGTTGGATGGCACATCCAACATAGGAGATTGTGTTTCTCTCCACCAGGAAGTTTACAAGCATATTGGGTGTGACAGAGGATGAGTAGCCTATGTCAGCCAATGCCAATTGGCTCAGGAAGAAATACATAGGATGATGGAGCTGAGAAGAGATTCTGATAAGAATGATTGTGCTGAGATTGCCAAATACAGTCACCAGATAGATGCATAGGATGACCACGAAGAGGATGACCCGAAGGGTAGGATCGTCTGTTAAACCCAATAAAATGAATTCTATCACTGCAGTGTGGTTCCCATCGACCAGGGGATTCATGAGACAATGTAGCTGGTATCAAAAATATCTGTGATGAAAAAATTGCATTAAAGAAGTTTTATGGCTCCATTTTCATTAATACAAATATGGGAAGTCATTATAAATAAAGGTATCATTCAAGTATTACTGCATAGTAACATGTAATGACATGTATGTGTGTGTATATACGTATAATTTGTATATGTGAATCTTTATATTTAACTTTTATGTATTTTATACCCATCTGTTGTTGTTATGTGTCATCGAGTCATCTCCGACTCATAGTGACCCCTCCTTGGGTTTTAGAGGTGATATCACTACAGAAGTGGATTGCCCAATCTTCTTTCCAAGGAGTGGCTGGTGGGTTTGAACTTCCAACCTTCTGGTTAGCAGTCAAGTGCTTTAGGCACTATGCCACCAGAGCTCCCATATCTATCTATATCTATATATCTATATATACCAGACCAATCTGCCAAATAACTCACTGCTGGCAAGTCATTTCTGACTCACAGTGACCCTATAGGACAGAGTTGGACTGCCCAGAGAGTTTTCAAGGCTATTCTTATAGAAGCAGTCTGTCATATCCTTCTCCTGTGGAGTGGGCCTGGTGGTTTCAAACCATTGACCTTTCTGCAACTGAGTGCTTAATCACTGTGCCACCAGAGCTTTTTGCAGAAATACCAGAAAAGTCATTATACAATGCTTTTCTTTTTATATTCTTTCTCTAAAAATAATGTATTTAAAGTGCTTTTAAAGCTAGAGCATAAAAAAAAGAAACTGATTAGAAGAACAAAAAGGAATGGTGAGTACTATAACTAAGAAAAATATAGGTTTTGTAATGAAAAATTGAGAGAAAGCTAGCATTTATTACAAGCTTAGTAAATGATAATAGGGCTATACATTATATATATAAACATACTTCCATTTTATTTTGTATAAAATAATGGTAAGTGCCTTCATTATTATTTTGTAGCAGAGGAAACTGAGTCTGAAAGAGATTATGTAATTTGCACAAAGTTACATAGAAGTGTAGAGTCAAAACATGAATCCCAGGAAGTCTGTTATTTCTTTAGTAACTTTACTATAAATTAAGTTAAATAATACTTACCTTGAAGTCCAACACACTTGCCAATAGGTGGATATTAGATTACTCTTTAAGTTTTTTGGCAGCTAATATATAAGAGAGTAGATAAATTAGTTATATATTTTATAATGTGTTATCAGTGAAACTAGATCATTTAAAAAATCAATAAATAAAAAAAATCAATAAATAGAGGAAACAGATCACATGCCCCTTAATGAACCGTCCCATTAGAGAACAACTTAAATCCATAAATGGAAACTACCCAGAAACACTCTCCACCCACCGTAAAGACTTCAGTTCATTCCAGCTCCCTCTCCTCCCTTTTCTCTTCCAGTAAGTCTTGAGTCAGGGACCTACAAGTTCTCTGAAGGTCTTTTTTCCTCAGTAAGGGATTGTAGTTTTCCCTTAATGTCTGGCAAGGGGACATGTTTTGGAGGGGGGGGAGAAAAAAGAATTGTAATTGTTCCTGAAAATAGTACCAGAAGGAAGGAAATTTCAAATTACTGATTAATGGAGTCACCTATGATAAATTTGTTAAATTTTAAAATATTTGTGATTAAAATATTGTTTTTTTCAAGTACAGGTTGATTCCCAGCATCAACGAAATTCATTTCTGACGACTCCAGCATAAATTGGCTTTGCCTTAAGTCAAACACCTTTTTTTTTTCTTCTTAGTTTCCACAGCTGCTATATGGCAAGGGTTTGAACAGTAAATCATATCACTGACCATCTGCGAGTGAACATCTGAGAGTAATAACATCAGCAAATTACACACTGCAACATTGCGTGTCGTACATATTACTAATTATAAGATGCACAAACAAACATAAAAAGCCAGATGGTTTTAAGCACGGCTCATTGTAATTCAAATAAATTCTAAGTTGGGGACTACTGGTAGTTGGAAATATGTGACTCTAATCACTGTGCAAAACACTAGATGATTCATAATCAGGGTATAATTAAAGTCCATTTATCCAAACAAATTAGTTTCTTACTGTAATAATTGGAGTATTGAAGAATGAAATTATATTATTTTTAACATAATATACAGTTGAATAAAGTGTAACGTAAAACTTAAAAAGTTTATCCCAGATTACAGAGCTAGTGGCTAGGTTGGCCCACATCTCCAAATTTGTGGGCTTTGTATAATGAGCTTTGTCCAGTGTTAATGGATTCAGACCCATAGACAAAGTAAGTTTTTCTGGCAACTACACACTAATAATAAATGAACAAAGTATCTCAGAGTTAGTAAATTTATTAGCACTATGGCTAAGTATGTTGTTTAGTTATTTTTGAATCACTGTGAGTTTTAAGGAGTTCTGGTGGCACAGTGCCTAAGGTATTTAACTGGTAACCAGATGTTGGTGGTTCAAACCCACCAGCAGCTCTGTGGAAGGAAGATGGGGCAATCTACTTCCATAAAGATTTACTGCCTTGAAAACTCAAGGGGGGTCAGCTATTAGTTGGAAGTGACTTGATGGCAGTGCTTTTGGTTTGGTATGAGTGTCTACTCATATGCAATCCTGATAACTTTGATTACCTCTTTTTATTCACATGAAACTGATTGTGGAAATAGAGTAATTCAGCCAAAGTTTCTTACAAGCTGATTACTTGATTACAGCTACCCTGTTTCCCAGCCTCAGCTTGTGAGTACAGACAACTTTAGAGACTAATGCGTTTGTAAATGGCAAGTGAAAACCAGTACATCAGATTCTTTAACAAAACAAAGCAAAAATCTTACCTCATGGAATAAGAATTCACTCATCTTTCAGTAACTATTCTAATATCATTGTGGTTATATAGCTATGTCTTTTATTGTTGTTTGCCTTCAGGGATAAATCTCTGAAGATTCTAGAGATTCAAACATGAATTGAAAAGCACCAGAGAGCATTATCATGTTCTAGATGGGATATTGAGCATTCAATTCACACAGGATTCTATGAATTCTCAAGTGGTCAATTATTCTTTTGTTTCTCCATAGATGTCTATGCATAGTTCAATAACGTTCATTTAATAATTATTGAGGAGTATAATATAAATTGTGTTACACCTAAATATTGGTTCCAAGTTTACTTCGATATTTCTGATTAAGGCATGCTGCTCCTAGACGCTGTTGAGTCGGGTCTGACTCATAGTGACCCTATGTGCAACAGAATGAAACATTGCCTGCTCCTGCTCCATACTCACAATCCTTGTTATGCTTGAGCCCATTGTTGAAATTACTGTCAATTAATCTCATCGACCATCTTCCCTTTTTTGCTGACCTTCTACTTTACCAAGCGTGATAACCTTCTCCAGGTATTGGTTCCTTCTGACAACATGAGCAAAGTATGAGAAATGAAGTGTAGCCATTCTTGCTTCTAAGGAGCATTCCAGCTCTACTTCCTCCAAGAAAGATTTGTTCATTCTTCAAGCATCCATGGCACATTCAATATTCTCCACCAACACCACAATTCTAATATATCAATTCTTCTGTGGTCTTCCTTATTTATTATCCAGCTCTCACATGCATTCGAGGCTATTGAAAATACCATGGCTTAGGTCAGGCTCAAATTAGTTTTAAAAGTGACATCTTTGCTCTTACACACTTTAAAGAAGTTTCTTGAGGCAGATTTGCCCAATGCAAAATGTTGTTTGATTTCTTGACTGCTGCTTCCATGGATGTTGATTGTGGATACAAGTAAAACGAAATCCTTGACAATTTCAATCTTTTCCCCACACAAAAGATATATACAAAGTAAACTAAAAAACACTACTACAAGAAAGCAAAGGGTACCTACATAAATGGAAGAATATATCATGCTCCTTGGAAGGAAGAACGGCACATAACAACAACAAAAACAACAACATGGATAGAAGACAGAACGTTGGGAACTACTCTGTCAATACTATCTAAAGCAATCTACAATCCAGATTCCATCAACATTCTTTAAAGAGATGGAAAAAACTAATCACCAATTTTATACAGACAGACAAGAGACCTTGGATAAACAGAGCACTACTAAAGAACAAAGTAGGCAGCCCCACGCTTCCCAATCTCAAAACCTACTACAAAGCCACAGTAGTCAAGCAAAACAAAACAAAACAAACAAACAAAAAACCTGATACTGGCACAACAAACACATGTTGTTGTTATATGCCATCGAGTCGGACCTGAATCATAGTGACCCCTCATTGGGTTTCCTAAGCAGTATCACTACAGAAATAGATTGCCCAACCTTCCTTCCGAGGAGTGGCTGGTGGGTTTGAACCTCCAGCCTTTTGGTTAGCAGTCAAGTGCCTTAGGCACTACACTACCAGAGCTCCCAACAGACACATAGGCCAATGGAACAGAATTGAGATCCCAGAAGTAAATCCATTCACGTATGGATAGCTGATCTTTGACAAAGTGCGGGAAGTCATTAAATGGGTAAGAGACACTTTCTTAAACAAAAGGTCCTGATAAAACTGGATATCCATTTGCAGAAAAATGAAACATGACCCGTACCTTGCACCACATACAAAAACAAACTCAAGAGAGATCAAAGACCTAAATGTAAAATCTAAAATTATAAAGCCCACCAAAGAAAAAATAGGGACAAACTTAGGGGCCTTCCTAAAAAGCATAAATATACTATCAAACATAACTAAAAACATACAAACAGAAGAAAAACTAGACATCTAGGACCTCCTAATAATTAGACACTCATGTGCATGAAATGCTTTGCCAAAAGAGTAACAAGAAAACCCACAGATGGTGAAAAAAATTTTGGCAATACATATCAGACAAGAGATGAAACTCTAACATTAAACTTCAATACCTTAACAAAAAAGACAAACAACCCAATTAAATAATAGGTAGAGGACCTTAACAAACATTTCATCAAAGGAGACATTCAGGTGGCCAAAAAACACATGAAGAAATGCTCGTGATCATAAGCCATTAGAGAGACGCAAATCAAACAACAATAAGGTATGATCTCACCCCAGCATTAATAGCAAAGTTCTTTTAAAAAAACAAACAGAAAACTACAAATGCTGGTGAAAGTGTGGAGAGACTGGGACCCTCATATACTGCTGGTAGTATTGCAAAATGGTACAGCCACTGTGGAAACAGTATGGCGCTTCCTTAAAAAGTTGGAAATAGAAATACTATATGATCCAGCAATCCCACTACTAGGTATATATCCTACAGAAGTAAGGGCTGTGATCAAATACATATATGTACACTCATGTTAACTGTGGCACTATTCACATTATCAAAGGATGGAAACAAAATAAATGCCCATCAAAGGAGGAATAGGTAAAAAATCTATGGTCCATACACACAATAGAGTACTATACAACATTAAAGAATAATGATGGCTCTATGAAACATCTTGTAACATGAATGAACTTGAAGTATATTATGCTGAATGAAGTAAGTCAATCACAAAAGGGCAAATATTTTATGAGACCACTGTTATAAAAAATCAAGAAAAGTTTCCACACAAACATTCTTTGATGATTATCAGAGTTGGAAGGGAAGAGAGGATAAACCACTAACTAGAGGATGCACACAAACCTGGGTGAAGGAGACTGCAATATACAATAAGGGGAAGCCCAGCAAAAGATGATCAAAGCAAAGGAGGGCACTAGGAGCAAGAGTTAAAGGCAACAGAAGTAAGTACCCTTACATACTTGATCTTGCAACAACAGTAATAACAATAATTTCTGAGTGGATACACAGATAACTCGTAAGCTTGAACAGGTGTGGGAAGGAGAATAGGTTTGACAAAGGATATTTCTACATACGTGTGCTGCAAATGTACCCATGAATACAGTAGAGCATACAGGGGGCAAAGTTATGAAAACTTCTGAGACATAACCAAACACCTTGAGGGAGTGAGTCACTAGGCCTGGGGGGCACAGGGCCATAGTCTTTCAGGATATTAAGGTCAATTGACAAAACATAGTCCACAAAGGCAATACTCACAATTATGGGTTTACCAGGGAAGTAAACGGTTACATTCAGGATCAGAAATGACTCAGGATACGGTTCTTTGATAAAGATAGTCTCTTGTCAGTAGTGCCTGCAGGCATGTCTGTGTCTGGCTCTTGGCCCAGCATCTACTTGGCCTCTTCCCTACTCTGGCAAGTGTTACAAAGCTCTTTTAACTCTAGGGATAAGTGCTCAGAGGCACCTCACTATACCCACAAGCATAAACCTGAAGCCACTCTGTGGGTCAGTAAGCCTAGCTCCACCAGTTTACTTCCATAAGTATTTACAGCCTTGTAAACCCTATCGGACAGTTCTACTCTGTTCTACAAAGTTGCTATATATAAAATAGCACATTGGCTATTGTAAATAGTGCTGCAATGAACATGGGTGTGCACATATCTGTTCCTGTCCTTGCTCTCACTTCCTTAGGATATATACCTAGTAATGAAATGGCTGGGTCAAATGGTATTTCTAATTCCAACTTTTTTTTTTTTAAACCGTTATTTAGGTGAAAGTTTACAGAGCAAATTCACTTCCATACAGCAGTTCAAATGTACTTTGTCTCATGACATTGACCACAATTTACCACAATGCAACAGTTCCCCTCCCACTTCCTCCCAATAGTTACTTCTTCCCTGTGTCCATCCCTCCATGCATTCTTGCCCCCTGAACTGTCTCCCTGTGCATAAACTGCCCTTCTTTCTCCCATGATTGTTCTCTCCAAGGAGTGTGTCTACATCAGGTAAATGTTCAACTCATATGCCTGTCTATTGTTTGGCTGGAAGCCACAGGTGTGGGTTCAATGCCCTTGGCAGCTAGAGGCTATAGTCTCAGTGATTCCACCAGGCTCTATCAGACCAGCAAGCCTGCCCCCCCCCTTTTTTTCCAAATGATTTTGAGTTTTGTTCCACATTGTTCTCCCTCTCTATCCAGGATCTCCTACATAGATCCCCTTCTATGGTTGACGGTGGTAGCTGGGCACCATCTAGTTTGTCTGGTCTCAGACACAGCATAGGCTGTGGATCACATGGTGCACCACTCACTAGGACTAATTGTTTCCATGAGTCTTTGGTTTTCTTCATTCTTCTTTGCTTCATCTTTCTTTGGATGAGGAGAGACCCATTGTTGCATCTAGATGGCTACTTGCAAGCTTTTAAGATCCCAGTCATTACTCACCGAAGCAGGAGGTAGAACAATATTTTGTGTTGTATGTTATGCCAAATGAGCTTGATGTCCCCTGCGACTATGGTCCCAAGCCCACAGGTTCAACTATTCGGTCCCTGTGGGTAGCTGGCTGTGACCAAGAAGTGACTACACCCTTGTCAGCTCTACTATACACCTGGGAATTCTTACAGAACATACAAATACATTTGTAGAACCATTGTCTGCTAACCCTATACATGGTCTTAGGTACAGTCCCCGCTGTATAGACATACCTAATAGTTCAGCCTGTTCACCCATCTATCCACCTGTATACCCATGTTTCCCTTCACTGACAATGCAGTACTGTGTGTGCAAAAGGGTTCATCTTTGTTGTCTGCACCTCCCATGTACCTCTCCATGTCTTCCTCTTCCTCAATGCCAACATGTTGATCACTCACATTTGGTACACTGCCCTTCTCTTCACCCAGATCAATACTTATCTCTACCTATCTGACAGTGTTCCCTACCCTACCACCCCATTCCTGGTAACCAACAAAGAAAATTTCCTTCCATATATAAACCTTTCCTTGACTTTTACAATAACAGACTAATACAATATTTGTCCTTCTGTGATTGACTTATTTCACTCAGCATAATGTCCCCCAAGTTCACCTACTTTATGAGGTGTTTTGCAGATTCTAAGTTATGCTTTAGGGTTGCATAGTATTCCATTGTATGTATGTACCATAGTTTGGTTATCCATTCCTCAGTCGATGG
This sequence comes from Orycteropus afer afer, assembly GCF_000298275.1. Classification (NCBI taxonomy): domain Eukaryota; kingdom Metazoa; phylum Chordata; class Mammalia; order Tubulidentata; family Orycteropodidae; genus Orycteropus; species Orycteropus afer. Next base: position 4,092,541 of record NW_006921601.1, on the reverse strand, counting down.
ACACCTAGGTTGTTTCCATCTTTTGGCTATTATAAATAGTGCTGCAATGAACATGGGTGTGCATATGTCTGTTCTTGTTATGGCTCTCACTTCTTTAGGATATGTACCTAGTAATGGAATGGCTGGGTCAAATGGTATTTCTAATTACAACTTTTTAAGGAATCGCTATACTGCTTTCCACAATGGTTGTACCATTTTACAGTCCCATCAGCAGTGTATGAGAGTCACAATCTCTCTGCATCCTCTCCAGCATTTGTTATTTTCTGTCTTGTTGAATTTTGCTATTAGTGCTGGGGCAAGATGGTATCTCACTCTTGTTTTGATTTGCATCTCTCTAATGGCTAATGATCATGCGCATTTCTTCATATGTTTGTTGGCCACCTGAATACCCTTGTGTTAGGCTGGGTTCTCTAGAGAAGCAAAACCAGTAACGCTTATATATAGAGAATGAGAAATTTATCATAGGAAAATGGCTCACAGACTTATAGAAGTTGGCAAGTCCCAAGTTCTTGGATAAAATGTCAAGCTGGAGGCTTTTCCTGACTCACACAGCTGCAGGGGCTGACAAACTCAAGGTTGGCAGGCAGTACTGGCTGCTGACTCCAACGAATGATGAATCCAAGATCTCCAGGCTGAATGGTGGATTGTTCTCTTACAGACAGTGTGGACAGCACAACAGGATCCTGATCCACAGAAGAGTGTCTCTTTTCCCAGGATGTCCATAAATATATTGGAAACTGACCACATCCCTAGGGAAACTCCCTTTCAACTGATTGGCTGCTCAAAACATATACATCTGATCCCATCATGAGGATAACCCACATCACAATTGCTTAAACCACACAGAATTGTGGTCCAGCCAAGTTGACACACAGCTCCAACTATCACAATCATCCTTGGTGGAGTGTCTATTCATGTCTTCTGCCCATTTTTAAATTGCATTATTTGTCCTTTTTGTTATTGAGGTGTTGGAGTTTTCTATAAATTCTAGTGATAAGTCCCTTATCAGATATATCATTGCCAAATATTTGTTCCCAATCTGTAGGTTCTATTTTGATTCTTTTGGAGAAGTTTTGGAAGTACATAGGTCCCATTCATCTAGTTTCTCTTCAGCCATTTGTGCATTTTGGGCTATACTTGATAGTCTATTTATGCCATATATTAGGGCCCCTAAATTTTCCCCTAGTTTTTCCTTTAGGAGTAATTCCAACATTTTAAGGAATTGCCATACTGCTTTCCACAGTGGTTGTATCATTTGACAGTCCCACCAGTAGTGTATGAGAGTCCTAATCATTCCACATCCTTGCCAGCATTTGTTATTTTCTGTCTTGTTGAACTTTGCTCAAAAAAGTCAGAACCTGTGTAAGGTGGAAACCCATGAGAGAAGGAAAATTAAAACACTTCCACTAATGGAGAGTAAGAGAAAAGTTGTAAGACTATACCTTAACAAATGGGGAAAACTGGAGAGTCCCAGAAACACAAGGCAGTCCCATTGAGATCCAGCTCTCACAGGTCTCACTACAGTTGTACATAATCATAATTTGGAACATTTTCAAGGTGGTACAGTTCTGTACCCTTTCTAGATCTTCTTTACCAGGCACATTCCTCAGTTTCTTTTAGAGCTGGCTGCTAACCACTCATAACTGTACCCTTTTGAGAACTGCTCTCAGCTGAAAGGAATATAATTGACTGGAAATTCTTTGAAGTGCATGTCCTTGCACTAGAGTGGCCCATGTCCAATAACTGAATGGCACAATGAATAGAAAACAAAACAAGCAAAGTGACTATCTAGTCTCAAGATAGCACAGCCCTGAGGTGTTACTTATGCTCCCACCCACTGCCATTGAGTTGATTCTGACTCATAGCAACCCCTATAGGGTTTCCAAGGGTATAAATCTTCACAGAAGCAGACTGCCTCATCTTTCTCTCATGGAGCACCTGGTGGGTTTGAACCACCAACCTTTTCGTTTGCAGCCCAATGCCTTACGCACACCACCAGAGTTCCTTCTTTACGTCCCAGGATCCCTATGAATTCAGGTTGCAGTTACACTTCAGCTGAGCCCAATACTCCTCCACTATCTTACTCACTTACAGTTTTCACCTGAGAGGACTTCTTCACGGAATCACTTGCATAAGAATTGCTGCCTAAAGTTCTGCTTTTAGAGGATTTGTCATCAAAGTCAATGCATACATACATAGGATTGTAGACTTCACATACTTTATTATGCATACTTAAATGTGACACTACCACCTTTCTGTCAGTTTGTTGTACTGTGGTGGCTTGCATGTTGCTGTGAGGCTGGAAGCCATGCTGCCAAAATTTCAAATATCAGCAGGGTCACCCATGGTGGAGCTTCCAGACAAAGACAGGCTAGGAGAGAGGGCCTGGTGATATATTTCTGAAAATTAATCAATGAAAATCTTTTTGATAACAATAGAATAATGTCAGATATAGTGCTGGAAGATGAGCACCTCAGGTTGGAAAGCACTCAAAATATGAATGGGGAAGGGTTGCCTCCCCACAGTAGAGTAACCTTAATGATGTGAATACTATAAAGGCTTCTGGGCCTTCATTTGCTTCAAAATGAGAAGCAACAGCTGAAAACATCCATCAGTAACTGGAACACAGAATGTATGATGTATGAATCAAGGAAAATTTAAAGTCGTCAAAAATGAAACAAAGGCTTGAAGATCCATATCCTAGACATTTGCTATCCAAAGAAGACTGGTAGTGGCTATTTTGAATCTGATAGTCATATGGTCTACTATGCAGAAACTACAAATGGCCTTGCATTCATTTCAAAAAAACAATTCAAGATTTACCCTGAAATACAATGCTGTCAGTGATAGGCTAATATCCATCTGCCTGTAAGGAAGACTAGTTAATGTGACCATTATTCAAATTCATGCACCAATGACAAATGCCAAAGATCAAGAAATTGAAAATTTTTAAGAACTGCTGCAGTCTGAAATTGATCAACCTTGCAACAAAGATGCATTGATAATTACTGGTGTTTGGGATGTGGAAAACAAAGAAGTCAGAAATATAAAAAATGAGAAACAAAGAAAGTGTAATAATTGAAAATATGGCCCTTGGCAAGTCTTCTGCAAAAGACCTCTTTAAAATGTTACAAAGCAAAGATGTCACTGACATCTTTGATGTTACTAACCCATGTAACATCGTGTCTTAGTTCTCCAGTGCTGCCATGACAGAAATACCACAAGTGGATGGCTTTAACAAAAGGAATTTATTCTTTTACAGTTTAGAAAGCTGGAGGTCTGGATTCAGAGGGTTGTCTAGGGACTGGATGAAGGCCCCTTAACCTTGGGTGTCAGCTCTGCCTCTTGCTCCAGGCCCACTGTAGCTGGAAGCTTTTCCTAAATCACACAGTTGCTGGTGTTGAGGTTGATGAATACAAGATCAGCAGGCAACATGGCAGGTCGCTGCTTCAAGTCTAGGACCTAGAGATAAAGACTTGGCCAAATGTAGAATCCAAAATGTGCCACAAAGCTAGACACACTTCCCAAAAACCAAAAACCAAAAACCAAACCCACTGCCATTGAGTCGTATTTGACTCATAGTGACCCCTACTTGAGTTTCCAAGGGAGCTCCGGTAGCATAGTGCCTAAAGGCACTTGACTGCTAAGCAGAAGGCTGGTGGTTCAAACCCACCAGCCACTCCTCAGAAGGAAGATGGGGCAATCTACTTCTGTAGTGATACTGCCTTGGAAACCCAAGGAGGGGTTGCTATGAGTCCGGTCTGACTCAACAGCACATAACAACAACAACAACAACATCACTACAGAAGTAGATTCCCAAACATCCTTCTAAGGAGTGGCTGGTGGGTTTGAACCACCAGCCTTCATGGTTAGCAGTCAAATGCCTTAGGCACTATGTTACCAGAGCTCCTAAAGCTTCTGCATACATACTGGAAGCAGGGCACATCCCAAAGGAAACACCCTTTCAACATAGCTGCTCACAGCTGGTTCCACCACGGAGGTAATTACAATTTCAATGTAGGGAATAACTACATCCAGCTGCCAGCCACTGAAAACCACTGACTGCCCAGCCAACTTTACACACAAACTTAACTACCACACCATGGTCTTTCAATCACCTCATATACATGTGAAAGACAGACGATAAAGAAGACCAGATAGAATTGATGCATTTGAATGATGCTGTTTGCAAATACTGAATTTGTCTTGCATGCTTTGGACATGTTATCAGGAGGATCAGTCCTTGGAGAAGGCCATCATGCCTGGCAAAGTAGAGGGTCAGCAAAAAAGAGGAAGACCCTCAAAGACATGGATTGACACAGTTTCTGAAACAACAGGCTCAAGCACAGCAACAATTGTGAGGATATTGCAGGACTGGGTAGTGTTTGTTTCATTTTGTTGTACTTAGGGTCACTATGAATCAGAACTGACTCAATAGCACCTAACAGCAAAAAAAATGGCTTTGGTGAGAGGAATGATGGTACAGATCACAGTAGAATTCTATAAGACCAGTGATTTATTCTTTGGAAATATTTTTTTCATTGTTTACTTCTAGCACGTAAAAATAAAATTAATTTTTGTATATTAACTTTATATGCTGCAGCCTTACTAAATTAACTCTAGTATGTTTTGTAGATTTCTTAGAATTTTCTCCATGAGCAGTTAGTTCTTGATGGGGACAGTTTTCCTTCTTCTTAGCTAAACTCTATGCTTTTCCTTACTTTTTATTACTTATTTCAATAATTTGGACATCAAGTAAAGTGTTGAATAGAAGTGATGAGAATGGACATCCTTAGCTTTTCGCCAAATATTGAAGGAAGTTACTCAATATTTTAGCATTAACATGATGTTAGCTGATGATTTTACATAGATGCTCTTTTTCAGTTGTTTTTGTTTTTTCTTGTTGTTCCTCACTTTTCCTTTCCGGCTTTCTTTTGGATTATCATTATTTTTTTTAATTAAAATTACATTTAAATTTATGCATTTGCATTAGGTATATCTCTTTGCATTACATTTTTTTGTGCTTGCCCTCAGTATTAAAATACATGTCACTAAATTTTCGGTTTACATAGAGTTAATATTTTAAGGAGTTCTTGTGGTTCAGTGGTTAAGGCACCATTAGCTAACCAAAAGATCAGCAGTTCAAACCCACCACCCATTCTGCAGGAAAAAGATGAGGCAGTCTGCTTCCGTAAAGATTTACAACAAACCCTATGGGGCAGTTCTACCCTGTCCTAGATGATGTCTATGAGTCAGAATGAACTCAATGGCAGTGGGTTTTTGGTTTTATAGCTAATAATTTAGCAATTTAGATATACAGTTTATGTACAGTTTTTTTTCCACCAACTTTATGCTATAGTTACATACATGTTACAGCTATATACGTTAAAGACCCTGCAAAAAGGGCAAGGAGACCACATATTCTGACCTCCTCTAATCCCACAAGAGGAAGGCAGAATCATCATCAATAGCCCAAGGCCTATTACTGCCAGGCCAGACATGCTGCCTCCCTCCAGCCCTTTCACCAACCGTTCCTTCCAAAGCACCCACCACCTCTCTCCTGGGTTTGATAATTCACTGCAGTGGCCACACAGAGCTCACAGATTATGGGGTTTATTAGGGAAGCACCATGGGCTACAATTCCAATTCAGGAAAAATTCTCAGTCTCTCTCCCAGCCCACCGTCCCTCAGCCAACAGTCTCTCACAGTCTCTTTCCCAGCAGTGCTGGTCCCTCGGTGTCTCACTCAGCAATGCATGTCTCTTGCGTCTCTTTTCCAGCAACGCGTGTCTCAGGAGCCCTTGTCTCTTTCAGAAGCAGGTCTTCCTCAACCAGCAGTCAGAGAGAGTTCTGCCTCTAGGAGGCCTCCTTTTGAACTTGGCAGAGTGGCCAAACCAACCAATCATAACAACAGAATTCTAAGCACCTGAGAGTGAGCCTCCCATAACATTGTGTTGTGCCACGTCCAACAGAAGTAATCCAGGTTGATAACATTTACAGTCAGGAGCTCCTCAGTTGCTCATTCCACCACTGAGTTTACAATGACTTATGGGTAGAAAAGCCATACTAAGTAATTTACTACACTGCAGACCCCATAAGACAGTGTTATAATTTTTGTTTTGGTGTATTTTATGTATTTAAAGAAATTAAGAATCATGCAAAATCACTGCTATTGAGTCAATTCTGACTCTTAGCACCCTTATAGGACAGAGTAGAACTGCCCCATGGGCTTTCCAAGGCTATAAATCTTTACAGGTACAGAATGCCTCATCTTTCTCCTGCAGGATGGCTGATGGGTTGGAATCGCTGATCTTTAGATGAGCAGCTGAATGCTTTAACCACTGCACCATCAGAGTTCCTTAAGAATCATACAATATATTTTTATATTAATTCAGACAATTACCATTTTAAGTTTTCTTCATTCATCCCTGCAAATCAGAGATTCCCATTCACATCCAGATGCCTTGACTGATGCATTGGTCAGCAGAGCAAATCTCATTTCACCTTATGGAAGTTTTCTGTTTTGACTCTCTTTTCAGAACATGAAGTTGGTCACTGTAACAATGGCTTGGCTAAGGCTTCTGACTTCCTCTAACTTCAAAAGGGGGAGAGTCATTATCCCATTATCCGCATTAACAGCCCAAGGGTGATTCTTAGGAGGTGAAGGTCAAACATGCCTCCACCTTCTAACCTATTTAACAATTCTGACACCAACCATTCCCCTTGAGGGGGCTCACTGCTTCTCTGCTAGGTTTGCTAATTCATTCAAACAGCAACATAGAACTCACAGATAATACTCATAATTATGGGGTTCATTAAGGAAGAAACAGGTTACAATTCAGGATCATAAACAACTCAGCATATAGAGCTTTGATCAGGACAGTCTCTTTTCAGCAGTGCCCACAGACACCCCTCTCTCTGACCCTTGACTTGAAGGTCCCTTGGTCTTTGCCCAGCTCAGGCAAGTGTTAAAATCTCTTTTCGCTCTGCCAATGAGTGCCCAAAGGCACCCCACTCCACTAACAAGTCTTGGCCCTAAGGTACTCAATTCTAGCACCAAGAGTCAGCAAACCTAGGTCCATCACGTGCTCAGAAGCACTCCACTTTGCCAGTAAGCCTCCTGCCCAGAAAAACTAGATGATATCTGGCTACCAAGGCCAAGCACTCGGCAAGGAATCAAAATTGGATATCCTGTATAGAGTGGGAGAAAAATGTGGAACAAAATTCAAAATCATAAAAAAGACCAGGCTTACTGGTCTTATAGAGACTGGTGAACCTCCTGGGCTATGACCCCAAGTCACCCTTCAGGCCTGGAATTGAACAATTTCTAGTGGTTTAACTTTCAGCCAAACAATAACAGGTCTTTGAGCTGAACACCTACACCAGAGAGATGCACTCCTTAAATCAACCATGGGAGATCAGAAGGGCAGCATTTGCATAAGAAGAAAGGTGGGGAGTTAGGAAGGACACAGGGAAAGGGTAATCATAGGGAAGAAGTGGGAGGTGAGCTGTTATAGGGCGGGGGATGCAGCTAATGTCACAAAACGAAATGTGTACCAACTGTTGAATATAAAATGAATCTGCTTTGTGAAATTTCACCCAAATCACAATAAAAAATTTTAATAACAATAACAATAAATTTTAAAAGAAAAGCAAACAATTAGTCCTTCAGTAGAGCAAAGAATCCTGAGGGTGAGGTTACTCGGGTACTAGTTATTCAAGTCTGCTGCAGGTATCCATTTGATCTGGTCAGGTTCTCTAAAAGTTGTCTCGACTTCTCCTTTTCTGGCCTCTGATAAAATATAACTGAGAGATTATTCCTTTGCTCTGAGCCTCACAAGGTATCAGTGTAGCAAAACCTTTAAGGGACTTTAGGTTTGGTCATTTACTCCAGGCCAGCCGCACCTCCCCCTTAGTCCACTCTTCCACAGTGAAGCTTCCACAATGATAAAATTTATGATTACAATTAACCCTGTTAACAATCAACACTCACAAAAGAATCAGAATCTTATCAGCATCTTCCCCCACCCTCTTTTTCCCAGACCCATCAGGAAAAGAGGAAAGTCAATGTTTAAATTGCTCATGTGTATCAAACCACTACTCTGTAGAGAAAAGCATGTTCCTCGATCATTGAATAATCTCTTCCAGTTGGAATTTTGAGCATCTGCACCCATATGTGAAGATCGGTCCAGAGTCAGCCATTAAATTGCAGCAATTTACACCAGTTTATGGTGTCAAACATCTTGCTCTTAATTCTGGCCAGCTCATCCCTAGCCATCCAAGCTAGGTCAATGGGTATCAGCTGTAAACTTGGGAGTCCATACGTTTCCCTTCACTTCAGGCCCACCAGGCTCTTCTCTCTCTCTCTCTCATCCCTAGCTAGGTCAATGAGTAGCAGTGGAAAATGTCCAAACTCAGTTTCTCTCATCATTGCTGCACCTCCTCTACTTGCACTCACTGAGTGGACTCAAGTGGTCATGATGAGTGAGCATATCAGGCTGTCTCCTTGCCAGCTCTCTTTCATTTTCAGTCCTAGATGGAGGTTCTTTTGACGAATGCTTGCTTGAAATTCAGAGTCATTTTTATCCCCTGCAAGTCCTTCCTTCAAGTGCAAATCTCCTGTTCTCTCAGCAGCCCTGGGAGGGTCTGCATGTCTTTTCAAAGACATAAAAGAAAGTCTCTCTGGAAAGACTCTGAGTGGGGCTCAGATTTTCAGCCAAGACCCCTGAAACAAACTGGCTTGAAACAAAAAAGTTGAGTTTCTTCTGGGCAAACCCTAGTTCACATTTTAGCATATCCAATCAAGCATTGGTTGAAGGCAGCGTTATACACTCTCTGTAATCTATAATGCCCAATATTAACTTTCACTATACATTTAGATCTGTTTTATAACAGTAGGTGGAAGAAGCATTCAAATGAACACACAACTCTTTTTAAAACATTCCAATTCCATCTTCTCATCTCCACACCTTGACTAGCTTTCCATCCTATATGCATATGGACTTGGGCTTCTGGCTGAGTGGAACCAGTAGATCAGGACTTAGCAATCATTTTATTTAATCAACTTGGCTTTTGCCCCAGGCCACTCCAGATTTAGCTTTTCTCCCCTCAGTTGCATTTCTTACTAGCTTCTCAGACACAACAGGTGTGTAAAAGTAAAATGCCTGAATTATACCCAGGTATATGCCACTTTCAGCAAAATTAGATCAGACTTTTTACAGATGCCTCTTTGGGCTTTGTATCTGGTCAAACAACCACAAATAAGTAGGGGAATGTTTTCTCTGTGGTCAAGTCAGGATGTGGAAGGAAGACAACCCAAGGAAGGGAGTTTTACAGAAGTACATTAGTGTAAAATGTCCTTAAGGAATATTTTTTTCATGAAAAGGATATCGAAACAAAGTCTCAAGAAGAAACCTTGGACAATCAACTCATTATCTAAGTTTGCCAGGTAACCAAGAAGGTTTCACTTGAGCAAGCAGTTTCTAAAGAATGAATGAGACTTAAAATTAATTCCTATTAGAGCTCCAGCCTCAAGGAATGTTTTACATCAATCTAGAAAATTTTATAACTTGTTCTGAAAAGTATACATTGTAAGAAATCTTTGAAGCCTACTTAAGATAGCTAAGAATTTATATCCATTGGAATTCTGTCCCCACTTCTATAACCCTCCCTTTGTGATCTAAATAAAAAAACTAACCAATCAATGATTTTATTGTAATCCCTTTACTTTTTGCCCCATGTCTATCTCTGCTTGGGACTCACTATCTGAAATTGCCACATTTAGACTTTGAGAGCTGCTAATTTCCCCGTTCAGATGCCTCTCTAATACTGAATAAATCTTCTGAATCTTCATTTAAAGTGTGTTTTTTCCTCTACGATACAGGAAACACCAACCAAAATAACCATTTCACTTCCCACGTCCCTTCATTCTTTGTCTTACAAAGTCTTATACTTCCATGAGTCTGGAGTCATTAAAACAAGTGGGAAAATGCCACGGGACAGTGTCTCACCCTCTCTAACTTCACAAAGAGAGAGAGAGAGGATCAAGATCAACAGCGCAAGACTGATTCTTACCGGGGCAGAAGTCAGACATGCCTTCAAGCTCAAATGTTATTGCCAGTTCTGACACCAACAACCCCTCCCTACGGCACTCTCCATTTCTCTGCTCATTTCAATAAATCATTGCTATGGCCACACAGAACTCACGGATAATATTCAAATTGATAGGGTTTATTAGGGAAGTAACAGATTACAATTCACGATCTGAAATGATTCAGCACAAAGTTCGATCAGGACAGCCTCTACTCAGCAAATGTCCATAGGCACACCTCTCTCTGGCCCTAGTATTCACATCCATTTGGCTTCTTCCCTCCTAAGGCAAGTGTCACAAAGCTCTTTTCCATTCTGCTGGTAAGTGAGCAGAGGCCCCCACTCCACCAGAAAGCCTCAACCAGAAAACACTCAGCTCTAGTTTTGTGGGTCAGCAAACCTAGGTTCACCAGGTGCCAGGAGGCACCCCACTCTGCCAGCAAGCATCCTGTCTGAAGGGACTTAGCTATCTCACTCTGTGGGTCTGGAAGCCCACCAGCTGCCTCATGTAGTCTCGGTTCTGCTGTCTCTGCTCCCTCTGTTTCTCTACCATCACTTCTCATGGTCTCTTGCAATCTCCAGTGTTAAAGTTCTCTGTCTCCTACACTGATAAGATTCTCACTGCAGGGACTCTGGGTCCAAAGGATGCAGTCTGTTCCCATCTCTTCTTGTTGGTGGTAGTCAGGTCCCCTCTCTCCACCTCTGGCATGGCTCATCTTTAGCCTAGAAGGGAGGTAAAACTACCAATCCCCTTGTTAGGCTTCCATACACCTTTTTTGTATCCTCACAAGGGTGCCATAAATTTGAATTTGTGGCACTGAACATCAAAGACCAAAAATCAGACGAGTTGTAGGATGACATCAAGAACATCATACATGAAGAAAGCAAAAGGTCATTTAAAAGATAGGAAAGGAAGAAAAGACTAAAATGGATGTCAGAAGATACTCAAACTTGCTCTCGAATGGAAAATAGCTAAAGCAAATGGAAGGAAGGACAAGATAAAAGAGTTGAACAGATTTCAGAGAGCAGCTAGAAAAGACAAAGTCAATTATTATAATGAAATGTACAAAGACCTGGAGTTAGAAAACCAAAAGGGAAGAACACGCTTGGTATTTCTCAAGCTGAAAGAAGTGAAGAAAAAATTCAAGCCTCGAGTTGCAATACTGAAAGATTCTATGGACAAACTAATGAATTATGCAGGAAACATCCAAAGAAGATGGAAGGAATACACAGAGTCACTGTACCAAAAAGAATTGGTCGATGTTCATCCATTTCAGGAGGTGGCATATAATTGAGAACCAATGGTATTGAAGGAAGAAGTTGAAGTTGCACTGAAGGAACTGGCAAAGAACAAGGCTCTGGGAATTGATGGAATAACCATTGAGATGTTTCAACAAATGGATGCCATGCTGGAGGCAATCACTCATCTATGCCAAGAAATTTGGAAGACAGCTGTCTGGCCAGCTGACTGGAAAAGATGCATATTTGTACCCATTCCAAACAAAGGTGATCCCACAGAATGTGGAAATTATCCAAAAATATCATTAATATCACATTCAAGTAAAATCTTGCTGAAGATAATTCAAAAACAATTGCAGCAGTATATTGACAGAGAACATCCAGAAATGCAAGCTGGATTCAGAAAAGGACATGGAACAAGGGATATCATTTTGATATTAGATGGATCTTGGCTGAAAGCAAAGAATACCAGAGAGATGTTTACTTGTGTTTTGCTGACTACACAAAAGCATTTGATTGTGTGGATCATAACAAATTGTGGATAATGTTGAAGAGAATGGGAATTCCAGAACACTTGATTGTGCTCATCAGGAACCTGTATGTAGACCAGGAGTCTGTTGTTCAAACAGGACAAGGGGATACTGCATGGTTTAAAATCAGGAAAGGAGTGTGTCAGGGTTGTGTCCTTTCACCATACTGATTCAATCTGTATGTGGAACCAATAATACGAGAAGCTGGACTATATGAAGAAGACTGTTGCAAAAGGCCTCTTTAAAATGCTGACAAGTAAAGATGTTTCCTTGAAGGCTAAGGTGTGCCTAACCCAAGCCATGGTATTTTCAGTCTCCTCACATGCATGTGAGAGCTGGACAATAAACAAGGAAGACTGAAAAGAGTTGATGCTTTTGAGTTGTGGTGTTGGTGAAGAATACTGAAAGTACTTTTGCTTTCTTCATGGATGATTTTTTTTTTTTTTTACTTTAAAAGCTTGTTTTACATTCAACGTATGTGTACATTTAGTTTCATTCCCCATTAACCATGTCCAACCCTAACCCAGTCTCCTCCCCTCCCTACCCTGTAACCCTGCTCCTGTGCCCCTCATATTTATGCACTTGTTTGTGCTACATTTCCTCAATTTGAATGTTGGTTCTCTAAGGGATGTATTACCATAGAGTATGTGGGTGCATCACCCTGGGTTGAGTGGTCTGTGTGTACATCTTGTTAACTATTCGGCTGGGAGCCAGCCCCTAGGAGTGCATTTTATTTCAGGCACAGAATGTATTCCAGGGCCATAGTATTAGAGGTCTCACCAGATTTCATCTGACCGGTAATTCTGGTCATTATTGAGTTTTTGGATTTTGTGAGGAAGCTGCAGGACTGGGCAGTGTTTTGTTCTGTTGTACACATGGTAACTGTGAGTTGGAGCCAACTAGATGGCACCTAACAACAATATATCTCACTGTTTCTGTTTCTCTAGAGAACCCTGACAGACATGCCCTCTGTTTTATTTACAAAAAAGATGCAATTTGTGTCTGAAACATTAAGTAGGAAGAGGAAATAGAAATAAATGTAGTTGTCATCAGCATATAGAGGTTAATTTAGCCTCTCCAGGGGGCAGTCAGTAGTTCAGCTGGGAAATAGCCAAGTCCCCCGGAGCTTTCTGAGAAGGATGTGGGTCTGACCATAAACAAATCCCTATAATAGTTTGGTCCTCACAGCCTCAATGACAACCAGCTTGCTGGATTCTCCTGATACTCCTTGTTCGCATTTGCTCTGCTCAGTCTCAGAGGACTTTGGGAAGCCTGCTTCTTCCCTCAGAGGAAGTCATCTCTTCTGGTCTGATTAAGCAATTCACAGGTTAGTCAGAGTGGTCTCATCTTCTTAGCTCTGGGGACCCCTTATATTCAGTGCCAGAGTCAGAACCCAAGAAGACAGGCCTGAATTTTCTGAGTCCACAAAGATCATCTTCAGCATATAACCTTTTAACAAGCAGAATGTTTCCAGCAATTTTACTATCTGATTCCACTTTGTAATTTTCCTTCAGAATGTACTCAATCAGGGCATAACTAGGGTTATAGGTCTCATCTCATCATAATCTGTTGTTGAAAATAAACACAGAATAGTCTTAAAAGTTTGGAGGTAAAATAACATTGACTTATAACACAGAATTGCTTTTGAAATGCATGAGTAAAACTTAAAAAGGATTTCAGCAAATTAACATTTTTTTTGTGAACCAACTTATGTTTCTTAATTATAAATTTAATTGCATTTTATTAAAATTAACACACTATTGTGTCTGATTTACTATCTGAAAATAGCCCTGTGCCGCCATTTACTACAAAATTCCATACTGGCTAATGATACGCAGATACACTTTGACCACAGGAAATAAATTTCATTAATATTACATTAATGGTATATTATTCCTACAAAATAAGAGGTTTCATGAAGAAAATATTTTTCTACCAAGCTGTCTCTTGAGAGCCCCCTTAATCTCATTATTCCTGAGACTGTATATGAGAGGGTTCAACATGGGGATCACCACCATGTAGAACACAGACACCACCTTGTTCTGGTCAGTGGAGAAGTTAGACTTGGGCATCACATATATGAATGTAATGGTTCCATAGAACAGAGTGACCGCAGTAAGGTGGGAGATGCAGGTGGAGAAGGCCTTGTGGTGGCCCTCACTGGAGTGCATCTTCAGGATGGTGATGGGGATGTACACATAGGAGATGGCTATGATAAACAATGTGACCACAATGATGAATCCAGCAAAAGTTGAGGAGACCGTTACAATGATACTGGCATCAGAACAGGAAAGTTCAACTAAAGGAGCAAAATCACAGAAAAAATGATTGACTCGATTTGGTCCACAGAAGAATAAAGAAAAAAAGGAAATATTAAAACAAGAAGCATTAAGAAAACCACCGACATAAGCCACAGAGAATAGCTGGACACAGACTCGTGTGGACATTTTGGTTGAATAAAGCAGTGGGTTGCAGATTGCTACAAAGCGGTCATACGCCATGGCAGCCAGAAGAAAGCACTCAACTGTTCCAAAGAAAACGGCTGAACAAAGTTGAATGGCACATCCAACATAGGAGATTGTATTTCTCTCCACCAGGAAGTTTACAAGCATATTTGGTGTGACAGAGGATGAGTAGCCTATGTCAGCCAATGCCAATTGGCTCAGGAAGAAATACATAGGATGATGGAGCTGAGAAGAGATTCTGATAAGAATGATTGTGCTGAGATTGCCAAATACAGTCACCAGATAGATGCATAGGATGACCACGAAGAGGATGACCCGAAGGGTAGGATCGTCTGTTAAGCCCAATAAAATGAATTCTGTCACTGTAGTGTGGTTCCCATCCACCAGGGAATTCATGAGACAATGTAGCCGGTATCAGAAAAGATCTGTGATAAAAAAGTTGCATTAAAGAAATTTCATAGCTCCATTTTCATTAATATAAATATGAGAGGTCATTATAAATAAAGATGCCATTCAAGTATCATTCCATGGTAACACGTAATGACACACATTGTTGTTGTTGTTAGGTGCCGTCAAGTCAGCTCTGACTCTTAGTGACCTTATGTACAACAGAATGAAACACTGCCCGGTACTGTGCCAGCCTCACATATATATATTTATTTTCTGGCAGAAAGACCTATTACCAGACCCACTGCCAGCAAGTCACTTCTGACTCCTAGAGACTGTATCATTTGGAGTAGAACTGCCCAGAGAGTTTCCAAGGCTATAAATCTTTATGGAAGCAGACTGTCAGATCCTTCCCCCATAGAGTGGGGCTGGTGTGCTTGAACCACAGATCTTTTGGTCAGCAGCCAAATGTGTAATCACTGTGCCACCAGAGCTTTTTGCAGAAACCCCAGAAAATTCATTATACAATGCTTTTCTTTTTATATTTTTTCCAAAAAATTGTATTTAGTGCTTTTAAAGCTAAAGTACAATAAAGAGAAACTGATTAAGAATACAGAAAAAAAGGAATAGTAAGTTTTATAACCAAGAAAAGTACACGTTTTGTAACCAAAGATGCATGGAAATAATTAGTCCAAGGAGCTGGTACACCATGTGATCCTCCTCCTATATGACTATGAGACCAGAAGAACTAGATGGTGCCCAGCTACCACTGTCAACCACTCAGAGGGGCATCTATGTAGGAGATCCTGGATAGAGTGGGAGAATAATGTGAACCAAAACTCAAAATCATAAAAAAAAAGGGACCAGGTTTACTGGTCTGATAGAGCCTGGTGAAACCCCTTAGACTATGACTCTTAGCTGCCCTTCAGGTTTGGAATTGAACCCACTCCTGTGGCCTCCAGCCAAACAAAAGAGAGGCATGTGAGCTGAACATTTACATTGTTGTTGTTGTTGTTGATTAGGTAGATACATTCCTTGGAGAGATCCATCATAGGAGAATAGAAGGGCTATGTATACATAGGGAGACCGCTCAGGGGGCAGGAGTGCATGGGAGGGAAGGACACAGGGAAGAGGTAACTATTGGGAGGTAGTGGGAAGAGAGCTGCTGCACTGTGGGAAATTGTAGTCAATGTCATGAGCCAAAATGTGTATGAACTGCTGTATGGAAAGTGAATTTGCTCTGTAAACTTTCACCCAAGTCAGAATAAAAATTTTAAAAAAGAAAGGAAAATACAGCTTTTGCAATGAAAACTTGAAAGAAATAATGCCAGCATTTATTATAAACTTAGTAAATGATAATAGGGCTATAAGATATATATATATATATATATATATATATATATATATATATATATTCCCATTTTA
>NW_006921601.1:4073093-4076307 GCF_000298275.1 Orycteropus afer afer | reverse complement strand
ATTCCCATTTTATTTTCTATAGAACAACAGTAAGTGCTTCCATTATTATTTTATAAATGAGGAATCTGAGTCTGAAAGAGATTACATAACTTATGCAAAGCTACACAGCAAGTGAGGAGTCAAAATATGAATCCCAGAAGTCTGACATTTCTTCAGTAACTAAACCATAAATGAAGTTAAATAATACTAACCTTGAAGTCCAATTCTCTTGCCAATATGTGGATATTAGATTATCGTTTAAGCTTTTTGGCAGCTAATATATAAGCAAGGTGACTAGTTAGCTAACATTTCACAATGTCTTATCAATTATATATTATCATTAAAAAAAGAGAGAAGACACACATCACACTCTCCTTGATGACCTACCCCATCAGATAACAACCTAAATCCACAAATGGAAAGTACCCAGAAACACTCCCCACCCACTGTAAAGACTTCTGGTTCATTCTAGTTCCTTCTCCTCCCACTTTACCTCCAGTAAGTCCTGAGTCAGGGACTCCAGGAGCTCCCTGAAGGTCTGTTTTTTCCACAGTACCCCCGTCCCTCTTGAGAGTCAAGGGAATGTGCCTGTCCTTTAATGTCAGCAAGTGAACACATTAAAAAAAAAAAAAAAAGAAAAGAAATGTAATTGTTCTTGAAAATAGTTCCAGAAGAAAATTTCAAATTAGAGATAAATGAAGTCATCTAAGGTAAATTTGTTAAATTTTAAGACATCAGTAATTAAAATATTATTGTTTTATCAAGAAGAGGTAGTCCCCAACTTCAACAGAGTTCCATTCTGATGACTCCAGCATAAATTGGTTTACTTAAGTCAAATACCTTTAATATATATATTTTTTCACCTTACATAGCCTGTTATACTGCAGTGTTTGAGCAGTAAATTGTAACACTGAGCATCTGTGAGTGAATATCTGACAATGATACATCAGCAAATTATGCACTGCAACATGGCATGTCATACATACTAGTAATGATAAGATGCACGAACAAAAAACAAAAAACAAAAAGCCAGAAAGTTTTAAGTGTGATTTATTATAATTCCAATACATTATAAATTGGGGACTACCTACAGTTTGAAATATCAATTTAATCACTATGTAAAACACAATGTGATTGATAATCAGGATATAAATAAAGTGCATTTATTCAAACAAATAAAATCCCTTTTCACTCTAATAATATTTTCTAATTGGAATACTGTAGAACAAAATTATATTATTTTTCATATAATATACAGCTGAATAAATTGTAACCTAAAAATATAAGTTTATCCCAGATCACCCAGCTAGTGGCTAGGTTGGCCCTCATCACCAAATTTTTCACTTTATATCCTGAGCTTTGTCCAATGATTATGCATTCAGACCCACAAACAAAGTAAGGTTTTCTGCAAAACTATTTCTAACAAAAAGTGTGGAAAGCATCTCAAAGCTGGTAAATTGATTAGCACTATGGCTACTCATGTTGTTTAGATAATTTTGAATGACTGAATTTCTACTCATATGCTATCCTGATAACTTTGATCATCCTTTTTCATTCACATGAATATGATTGTAGAAGCAGAATAATTCAGCCAAAGTTTCTTACTTGACTCACAGCGATCCCTCCTTGGGTTTCTGAGGTGGTATCACAATGGAAGTAGATTGCCGAACCTTCTTCTGAGGAGTGAGTGACTGGTGGGTTTGAACTACCAGCCTTCTGGTTAGCAGTCAAATGCCTTAGGCACTATGCCACCAGAGCTCCTTGCTTGATTACAGTTACCCTGTTTCCCAATTTTGGCTTGTGACAACTTTAGAGACTAATGTATTCTTAATTGGCAAAGGAAAACCAGTACACCAGATTCATTAACAATATAAAACAAAAATCTTCTCTCATGCAATAAGAACTCAGTCATCTTTCAGTAACAATTGTAATGTCATTGTGGTTACATAGCTATGTTTTGTATTATTGTTTGCCTTTAGGGACAAATCTCTGAAGATTCTAGAGATTCAAATGTGACTTGAAAAGCACCAAAGAGCATTATCATGTTCTGGATTGGATATTGAGCATTCAGTTCACACAGGATTCTGTGAATTCTCAAGTGGTCAATTTATTCTTTTGTTTCTCCACAGTTGTCCATGCATAGTTCAATAACTTTCATTTAATAATTATTGAGGAGTATAATATAAATTGTCTTATTCCTAAATAAAGCTATTATATCTGAAGTTTAGTACTGAGTATACTTTCAGTATGGATTACACCTCAACTTAAAAAAAAAAAAAAAATCCTCACAAGTGGACCAATAAGCAATATTATGATAAATGGAGAAAAGATGGAAGTTGTCAAGGATTCATTTTACTTGGACTCACAATCAACGCCCATGGGAGTAGTAGCCAAGAAATCAAACAACGTATTGCATTGGCCAAATCTGCTGCAAAAGACCTCTATAAAATGTTTAAAAGCAAAGATATCTCTTTGAGAAAGACATAGAGAGGTATGTGGGAAGTACAGACAACAAAGATGAACCCTTTTGCACATATAGTGTGGCATGGTCAGTGAAGGCAAACACGGGTATACGGGTAGACAGATGGGTGCACAGGCTGAAATATTAGGTATGTATATGAAGTGGAGAGCGCACCCAAGAACAGGTATATTTTTTGGCAGAAAGTGGTCCAATAACTTTATGTGTATGATCTGAATTCACAGGTGTATAATGGGGCTGACAAGGGGCAAGGTAGCTTGGTCACAGCCAGCTACCCAGAGGGACCAAGTAGTTGAACCTGTGGGCTCAGGACCATTGTCACAGAGGACATCAAGCTCAACTGGCATAACATACTACACAAAACATTGTTACACCTCCTACTGTGGCAAGTAGCAACTGAGGTCTTAAAAGCTTGCAAGCTGCCATCTAGATGCAATGATGGGTCTCTCCTCATCCAGAGCAGAGAAGAATGAAGAAAACCAAAAATTCATGGAAACAGTTAGTCCTAGTGACTGGTACACCATCCGATCTGCCACCTATATGACTACGAGACCAGAAGAAATAGATGGTGCTCGGCTACTACTGTCAACCACTTGGAAGAGAATCTTTGTAGGAGATCCTGGATAGATAGGGAGAACAATGAGGAACAAAACTCAAAATCATTTGGAAAAAAAAAAGCGGGGAACAGGTTTGCTGGCCCGAGGGAACCTGGTGGAACCACTGAGACTATGGCCCTTAGCTGCCCTTCAGGTCTGG
>NW_006921601.1:4071635-4072843 GCF_000298275.1 Orycteropus afer afer | reverse complement strand
AAAGTGTATTTGCACTGTAAATTTTCACCCAAATCACAATAAAAAATTAGAAAAATAAAAAAAAGAGAAAGTTTCAACCAGGCCAAAGGGTGACTCTCAAGCCAAAAAAAAAAAAAAAACACAAAGGTATCTCTTTGAAAACTAAAGTTGGCTTGACTTAAGCCATGGTGTTTTTCAATAGCCTCAAAGGCATGTGACAGCTGGATAATGAATAAGGAAGACTGCAGAAGAATTGATGTATTTAGATTATAATGTTGACAAAGTATACTAAATGTACTATGGAATTCCAGAAGAATGAATAAATCTGTCCTGGAAGAAGTGCTGCTGGAATTTTCCTTGTATGCAAAAATGGCCAGACTTCATCTCACCTGCTTTGGTCATGATGTCAGAAGGGACCATTCCCTGGAGAAAAATATCATACTGGTTAAGTGCAGGGTTGGCAAAAAGAGGAAGACCCTCAACAAGATGGATTGACAGAGTAGCTACAACGCTGGGCTCAAGTATAGTTAGGATGGTGCAGGACCAGGCAATGTTTTGTTCTGTTGTACAAAAGGTCGCTATGAGTTGCAGCCAACTTTCTGGCCCATCATAACAACAACAACATACTGAAATATTGATTCCAAGTTCACTTTGATATTTCTGATTAAGGTATGCTGTTCTTAAGTGCTGTCAAGTCGGTTCTGACTCATAGAGACCCTATGTACAATAGAGTGAAACACTGCCTGGTCCTGCACCATCATCACACTCCTTGTTATGCTTCAGCCCATTGTTGCATCCACTGCATCAATTTATCTTATTGAGCATTTTCCTTTTTTTTGCTGACCATCTACTTTACCAAGGGTGATAGTTGAGGTTGTATGTCAACTTGGCAGGACCATGATTCTGAGTAGTGTAAGCAGTTGTGATGTGGCTATTCCCATGAGATCTGATGTATATGCTTTGAGCAGCCAATCAGTGGAAGGGGAGTTTCCTTAGGGGTGTGTACTGTTTCCAATATATAAATGGACATCCTGGGAAAATTTGGGAACCTTCTGTGGTTCTGGATCCTGTCGTGCTGCCTACAACTGTCATGTGAGCCAACAATCCACCATTTGGCCTGCTGATCTTAGATTTGTCATCTGCTGAAGTTAGCTGAACTGAACTCACTGCCATCGAGTTGGACCCAACTCATAGTGACCCCTCCTTGGGTATCTGAAGCGGTATCACTA
>NW_006921601.1:4058069-4066976 GCF_000298275.1 Orycteropus afer afer | reverse complement strand
ATATCCTTCCCTTCAAGGCTCAGGGGTCCTGGATTATCTTCTGTGTCTGTGTTAATTGGTTTCCCTTTTCTTTGTTGAAGAGGTTCTGTGCAGTCTTTCTGCCTAGTCCGCCATCTTGCCGGAACTCCCCCCATTCTCACTTCTAAAGAACATTCCAGCTGTACTTCCTCCAGACAGATTTGTTTGTTCTGGCAGTCCATGGCACATTCGGTATTCTTCACCCATACCACAATTCAAATGCACCAATTCTGTAATCTTCCTTACTTATTGCCCAGTTGTCACGTGCATTTGAAGTTATTGAAAATACCATGACTTGAGTAAGGTTATTGCAGTTTCAAAGTGACATTTTTGTTATTAAACACTTTAAATAGGTCTTTTGCAGAAGATCTCCCAATATAGTATGTTGTTTGATTTCTTGACTGCTGATTCCATGGAGGTTGAATGTGGATCCAATTAAAATGAAATCCTCAACAACTTCAATCTTTTCTTCATTCATCACGATGTTGCTTATTGGTCCATTTGTGAGGATTTTTGTTTTTGTTATGTTGAGATGTAATCCATACTGAAGGTATACTCAGTACTAAACTTCAGATAAAACGGTAACCTTAGCTATTTATTCTATATTGTTAATTGATAAGTATTTTTTACTGATATCTATAAAACAAGTAATTACATATCTGGGAATATGAGATGGAATTTGATGTAAAATTGAATTTTTAAAAGTAAGAATTTTTAAGACTTACAACTTAATTATTATAGCTAAAGTTAGTAAACACATATCTTGAAAATTGTAATAGATAAAGAATGAAAATACAAATAGAGGTTTGGAAGACTTACAGAGAAGAAATAATCTTTCACTCACCTTGTGGAAGTATGTGGTTCCAACACACACTGACAGTTTCCCACTTCAACTATTAACTACTAATTTCTCCACATTAATGTCCTCAGGCCTTCTCTGAAGCCTAAGACATTCTGGAGAGTCCCCAGCAGCCTGTTCAGGCACATTCAAGGACAGCCCAGATGTGGGGGCAATTAAAGCCCCTAGGGGCAATCCACAACCAGTGGTGGCTGGAATTCAGTACATAAATATCCTGAGACTTCCAGCAAGATGACAGATTAGGCAAAGAAGCTAACCAGACTCTCTACAACAATGACGTGAGAAATCAAATGAAACAGGTAGATGATGATCTCTGAACCCTGAACTTCATAGAAAAGGATAAAGTATTGGATTGAATACTAACTAGAAGAAAGAACTGAATGAAAATAGTAAACTAGGAGACAATGTAACAGTGAACGGACATCTGTCCTGACACAGCACGGCCATTCTGAATTTTTGCAAGCGGCATTTCAATCAAGGCAGCAATCTAATAATTGGCTCTTCTTGCCCAGGATTGTACAAGCAACCACACCATTAGCTGGTGACCAGAGGTGTGCAGTCTTCCCTTTATTCCCCACACCCTCCTGGTGACCAGAAGTGTGATGATCCTCCACCCGCACCCACCTTTTAGACTGGTAGGAACACTGTCCCAAACCAGTGATCTGTCCCTAGTCACCTTCTAGATTGGCAGGAACTCCTTCTAGGCCCAGGTGCCCTAATCTCAGCTGCCTTCTTGGCCGGTAGGAACTCTGTCCCAGACCAGGCTCCCTGCCCTCAGCCACCCCCTAAGGTGGCAGAAAGTCTGTCTGGGACCAGGCACCCTTCCCCTACCTTCCTTTTAGGCCAGCCATAACTCCTTGTGGGTCCAAGCACCATGCCAACAGCTGTGTTCTATGTGGGCAGGGGCACCTTCTGGAACCCGGGATCCTGGCCCCAGCTGCCTCCTAGACTGGTAGTAACTATGTCTTGAACTGGACACTCAACATCCCATGGACAACTTGGCTGGCAGAGTGCCCCACACTGTACTGGATGTCCTGACCCCGCTGCCTCCTCAGCAGTCAGGAGGACTGCCTACGTGCTGTGTTCCCACAGTTTTCTCCTTCTTTTTTTTCCTTCTCTTGTTATTTATTGTTTTCTTTTCTATTTCCAGTTTTGTCTTTCTTTTCTTCTTTTTCCTCTTTCCTTATTTTGCTTTTTAAATGTTTATTTCTTTAATATTCTCTTTTTTATTTTCCCCACCAAGTTTAAGGAGTTCTGGTGGTGCTAATTAGTTTTGCTTTTGTTCCTTCTTTTCTTTTTCCTTCCCTTGTGTTTTTCTTTTATACTACTCCATCCTTTTTCATTCTTTGTATTTTTTTTTTTCTTTATGTATATATTTTATGTCCCACCAGTTAGAGACAGCAACCATGCCCATACTACCCAGGCCAACCCTAAATTGTGCTACAGGAACAGTGAACAGAAAACTATACACACACTGCCATAATATATAACACCCACCAGAAGATATGTGGTAAGTGCTTAAGGAGTACATACTAAAGAGCTCTGGTGGCACAATAAAGGAGCTCTGGTGGTGTAGTGTTAAAGGCATTTGGCTGCTAAACAAAAGGTAGGTGGATTGAACCCACCAGCTACTCTGTGGGAGAAAGATGAGGCAGTCTGCTTCTGCAGAGATTTACAGCCTTGGAAACTGAATGGGGGTTGCTTTGATTCCAAATCAACTTGACGGCAATGAGTTTGGTTTGAATTTTTTGGTGCCACAGTGTATTTGATGGAAGTGGTTTTTTGGTTTTACAGCTAATAACTTAGCAATTTAGGTAAATATCAAAACTTTTTATGCTTATTTTCTTCCTACTGACTTTATGCTATAGTTACATATGTGTTACAGCTATATATATTAAAAACCCCACAAGAGAGGACTTCTGGTAAGATGGTGTAGAAGCAGGCAAGCTACATAGACCCTCTTCAACAAAGAAAAGAGAAAACAATTAGCAGAGATAGAGAAGATAACCTTGGATCCCAGGCTTTGAAAGGAAGTATACAGAAGAGGATTAGGCACCAACTAGCTCTGGTAGCACAGTGCCTAAGGCACTTGACTGCTAACCAGGAGGCTGGTGGTTCAAACCCACCAGCCACTCCTTGGAAAGAAGGTTGGGAAATCTACTTCCATAGTGACACTTCCTTGGAAACCCAAGGAGGGGTTGCTATGAGTTGGATCCACTTGACGGCAGTGAGTGAGTGGAAAAACCTGAATGAAAACTGTGTACCAAGATGGACAGAACTGTGGATTGTCAGCTACTCTGACCACACCAACAGCCTGAATATTTCCAAATAGCGTTGGGACCTGAGAATTGACCTAAAGATCAGCCCTGATCACCAAAGGCTACAGGGACAACAGCACTGGTGTTCTATGACTACAAAGGGAAATAGCAAGGAGGGAGACAACCTGAGCCATGGATTATTGGCTCTCTGGAGGGTGCAGCTATTTTGATTGTTTACCAGTGGTGGCCATTTTGGATGTTTAAAGTGACCGAGGGTGCAGCCAGTTTGAATGTTTATAAGCGATGGCCATTTTGGATATTTAAAGTGACAGCATTCTCATTCGGATTTCAGGAACCTAAGAATAGGCTCCATTTGCCAAGGATGGCAGGAACATATGGGAGGCTGATAATGGGAAAGGAGACAGGTGGTGAGTGTATAAGTGCTGCCAACTAGCAAATAGAGGAGCACAGTATCCTGCTTAAGTAGATAACATCCAAAGAAAACAAAAATTGTGGGCAAGTCACCCCAACATCCAATAACCAATTAAATATAAACAAACAAAACAAAACACCACAATGTCTCAGAGACAACAGACCATCACAGTCCATGCAAAGAAGCAAGATAAAGCAAGAGAAAGAAGGGACCCAGAAAGAAAGATATAGACCCAGAACATACTCCTGAGGAAGACGTAGCATTAGAACTTCCTGATAAGGAATTCAAAAGAATTATATTTAGGTACCTTCAAAAGACTGAGAGACAGACCAAGGAAAATACTGAGAAAATTGAGGAAAACATAGAGAAAACCTTAGAACAACTTCAAAAGACAATACAAGAACAAAATGACAAAATAAATGAAAAATTAGAAATGATATGCAATCTACAGATAGAAGTCCATAAGATTAATACTAAATTTTCAGAAATAGATAACACATTGAATGGACAAAGGAGTAGAATTGAATCAGTGGAAGACAGAATTAGTGAAATTGAATACCTGAATATTCTGTGGAAAGGGATCCATTGGAAAAAAAGCTCAAAACAAAATGAAGAATGCCTAAGGATCACATGGGATACCATCAAAAGGAATAACTTATGTATAATTGCTATTGCAGAACATGAAGAGAAAAATAAAATCACAGAAAAAAATTGTCGAAGATTAGTTGGAAGAGAATTTCCCTGGTTTGATGACAGATGAGAACATATCCATTCAAGAAATCCAATGAAACCCAAACAGAATAGACCCTAAAAGAAAGTCAGGAAGACATATCATTACCAAACTCACCAAACCAAAGACAAAAAAAGATTCCTGAAAGCAGCACAGGAAAAATGAAAAGTTACCTATAAGGTGCAACCAATAAGACTAAGCTTGGATTTCTCAGCAGGAACCATGCAGGTGAGAAGACACTGAGATGGTATATATAAAATCCTGAAAGAAAAAAATGCCCAACCAAGAATTATATATATATACCTAGCAAAATTGTCCCTCGAATATGATGATGAAATAAGGACATTTCCAGATGAGCAGAAATTAAGGGAATTTGTTAAAACCAGACCAACCTTAACAAGAGATGCTAAAGTGAGTCCTTTAGACAGAGAACCAACAACAGCAAACAACTGACCATTAACGCACATGATGACATAACCCAGAAACCAACCCACTTAAGGAAGTATTCAAAGTAAATAAGTCTACAAGATTGTAAACGGGGAACCAGAGACATTAATTGACAAATGAGGACAACTACAAACCCAAAAGAGGGGAAAAATAGTGGAGTTACAGAAATTGTAAATGATAATGAAGTCAAGACAACTGCAAGATAGAACAGACTGTTCTACACTTGGGAAGAAAATTATAAATCACATGGTAACCTCAAAGAAAAATGATAAACCTTCACATCAAAATAAAAAAGAGGAACAGTAAAAATAGTTAGCAAACACTAAAATAATAGTAAAGAAGGAAGTGATAATACGATTCATAAACAAAAAGAGCTCAGCAAAGAAAATTATATGGAACAAAGAAATCAGAAACACCATGAAAAAGCATATAACAAAATGGCAGCAACAAATTCATACTTGTCAATAATTACACCACCCAAAGAGTAAAAAGAGAACCTATGGATTGGAAAAAAGTATTTAGGTAATGAGCTATCTGACAAGGGACTAATCTCTAAAATTTATAGAAAACTCCAACACCTCAACAACAAAAAGATTAACAATCCAATTAAAAGATGCAAAGAAGACATGAATAGGCACTTCACCAAAGAGGATATTCAGGTGACCAGCAAATACACGAAGAAATGCTCACGATCATTAGTCATCAGAGAGATGCAAATCAAAACAACAATGAGATACCATCTCAACTCAGCACTAATAGCAAAATTCAACAAGACGGAAAATAACAAATGCTGGTGAGCATGTGGAGATATTGGGACTCTCACACACTGGGAGTAGGACTGTCAAATGACACAACCACTATGGAAAGCAGTATGGTGATTCCTTAAAAAGCTGAAATTAGAAATACCATTTGACCCAGCAATCCCATTACTAAGTGTATATCCTAAAGAAGTGAGAGCCAGGACAAGAACAGATATATGCATACCCATGTTCATTACAGTAATATTTGCAGTAGCAAAAAAGATGGAAACAACCTATGTGCCCATCAGCAGAAGAATGGATAACCAAACTGTGGTACATATACATAATGGAATACTATGCCACAGTGAAGAATAATGTAGAATCTGCAAAATACAGCATAACACGGATGAACTTGTAGGACATTATGCTGAGTAAAATAAGCCAACAACAGAAGGACAAATATAGTATTATTTCATTATTGTAAAAAGTCAAGGAAAGGTTTATATATGGAAAGGAAACTTTGTTGGTTACCAGGAGTGGGAGGGGAGGGAACACTGCCAAAAAAAAAAAAAAAAAAAGAAAGAAAAAAGAAAAAGCACTGACCCATGTCACTTTAGTTTTGTGTATTTCACTGTACATAAATTATATTTCAATAAAATGTATTTAAAAAGAAAAAAAAAATCCACATGACAGCATTACAATATTTGCTTCGGTGTGTTTTATGTATTTAAAGAAATTAAGAAGCATGAAAAACCACTGCCATTGAGTCAATTCCCACTCATAGCATCCCAAAGGAAAGAGTAGAACTGGCCCATGGGGTGTACAAGCCTCTAAATCTTTATAGAAGCAGACTGAATCTCCAGCAGAGTGGCTGATGGATTCAAACCTCTGAGCTTCAGATTAGCAGCTGAATGCTTTAATCACTCCACCACCAGAGTTCCTTAAAAATCATACAATATATTTTTATTTTTATTTTTATTTGGGTAATTACCTTTTTCAATTTTCTTCATGCATTCTACAAATCAGAAGTTCCCATTCACCTCTTGATGCCCTGACTGATGCATTGTTCAGCAGAGCAAATCTCATTTCACCTCACAGAAGTGTTTTGTTTTGACTTTCTCTTCAGAACATGAAGTTGGTCACTGTAACATCATCAATAATTAATCCTTCAGTAGGGCAAAATGTCTTCAGGGTGAGTTTACTCAGGGACCAGCCATTCAGGTCTGCTGTAGGTATCTGTTTGATCTGACCAGGTTCTCTAAAAGTTGTCTTGGCTTCACCCTTTCTGGCATCTCATAAAATTTAACTGAGATTATTCCCTTGCTCAGAGCCTCACAAGCTTCCAGTGTAGCAAAACCTTTAAGGGACTTTAGGTTCAGCCACCGAGGTCCAGTCCAACAGTACCTCTCCACTAGGCCATTTTCTCACAATTACGGCTTCTACAATTACAAATATCATAATTAACCCTGTTAACAACCAACATTCACAAATGAATCATATAATACTGTCAGAATCTTCCCCCACACTCTATTTCCCAGACCCAACACGAAGAGAAGAAACTATGCAATGGGGATCCAGCCTTGTCCCCTCATTTTGAGTCTAAGCACACTCATGAAAGCATGTAAGCCAGCTACATCATGCCACCATCTCCTCTCAATTTGAAGAGTCAATCTTAATTCTGTATCAAACCACTACTCTGTGGAGACAAGTATGTTCCCTGATCTTTGAAGAATTTTCTGCTCCAGGTAGAACTCTGAGCATTTGCATCCATAAATGAAGTCAACCTAGAGGAAGCCATGAAATTGCAGCAATTTACACCAGCTTACAGTGTCAAGCAGGAGCTCTGGTAGCATAGTGCCTAAGGCAATTGACTGCTAACCAGAAGGCTGGCAGTTCAAACCCACCAGCCACTCCTCGGAATGAAGGTTGGGCAATCTACTTCCGTAGTGATATGGTCTTGGAAACCCAAGGAGGGGTCGCTATGAGTTGGGGCTGACTCGACGGTATATAACAACAACAACAACACAGTGTCAAGCATTTTTGTTTTCAAGCAGTCAGGTTCTCAGCTTATCACTAGCCATTTAAGCTAGGTCAGTGGGTATCAGCCATAAACTTGGAGTACATACATCTCCATTCACTTCAGACCAGGCAGCCTCTTCTCTCTCACTTTCTCAACCCTAGTCCCTATGGGCTAGGTCAATGGGCATCACCTGTAGGCTTAGGCATCCACACAACTTCCTGCACTTCAGCTCAGCCAGCCTCTTCTCTCTCTCTCTCACCCCTAGCTTTCATGGCTGAGGTCAAATGGTGGCAATGGAACATGTCCAAGACAGCCTGTCTCTTCATTGCAGCATCTTCCCAGTTTGCACTCATTGAGTGGACTCAGGTGGTCATAATGAATAAGCTTACCATGCTGTCTGTTTGCCAGAACACTTTAATTTCCAGTCCTAAAAGGGGGTTCTTCTTCTTCTTCTTTTTTTCAATTGTGATTTGGATGAAAGTTTACAAAGTGAATTCATTTTCTATAAACAGTTCATACACATTTTGTTTTGTGACACTGATTTCAATCCCCATAAAGTAACAGCTCTCTTCCCACTTCCTCCCTGTGGTTACCTTTTCTCAGAGTCCTTCTTTCCTATGTATTCCTGCCCTCTGAGCTATATCCCTGTGCAAATACTGCCCTACTGATCTCCCATGCTTGACTGTTCTAAGGAATATACCCATCTGGTATAAATGTTCACATTATATGCCTGTCTATTGTTTGGCTGGAAGCGACAGGAGTGAGTTCAATTCCAGGCCTGAAGGGTAACTAGGGGCCATGGTCTCAAGGATTTCACTAGTATCTATCAGACAGTAAGCCTGGTCTTTTTTATGATTTTTTTTCTCTCCCAAATGCATTTTATTGAAATATAATTTATGTACAGTGAAATACACAAAACTAAAGTGACATGGGTCAATGCATTTTTTTCAGTGTTCCCTCCCCTCCCCCCATAACCAAAAAAGAAAGTTTCTTTCCATATATCCTTTACATTTTACAATAATGAACCAATACTATATTTGTCCATCTGTAATTGACTTTTTTCACTCAGCATGTCCTCCAAGTTCATCCATGTTATGCAGTGTTTTGCAGATTCTACATTATTCTTTAGGGTTGCGTAGTATTCCTTTGTGCGTATGTACCACAGTTTGGTTATCCATTCTTCTGTTGATGGACATGTAGGTCGTTTCCATCTTTTTGCTATTGTAAATAGTGCTGCAATGAACATGGGTGTAGTAGTTATGTTTGTGTGTCAACTTGGCTGGGCCTGGTTGAGTGGCTGGGTAGCTGGTGGTAGTTATTCCCCATGATGAGACTGGCAATCAACTCCATGGTGGGATCTACCACAAGCAGCTGAGTAGCTGCCTTTGGGATGTGGTCTGCT
>NW_006921601.1:4056356-4057699 GCF_000298275.1 Orycteropus afer afer | reverse complement strand
CTTGTCAGAGTGACACTAGGTAATCAGTACAATGGGTATGCATATATCTGTTCTTGTCCTGGCTCTCACTTCTTTAGGATATATACCTAGTAATGGGATTGCTGGGTCAAATGATATTTCTAATTCCAGCTTTTTAAGGAATTGCTATACTGTTTTCCACAGTAGTTGTATAATTTTACAGTTCCACCAGCAGTGTATGAGAGTTCCAGTCTCTCTGCATCCTTGCCAGCATTTGTTATTTTCTGTCTTGTTGAATTTTGCCATTAGTGTGGAGTGAGGTGGTATCTCATTGTTGCCCTCATTTGCATGTCTCTGAGGGCTAATGATTGTGAGTATCTCTTCATGTCTCTTCATTGTGAGTATCTCTTCATATCTATTCATGCCCGAATATCCTCTTTGGTGAAGTGTCCATTCATGTCCTCTGTCCCTTTTTTAATTGGATTGTTAATCTTTCTGTTGTTGAGGCATTGTAGTTTTCTATAAATTTTAAAGATAATGTCCCTTGTTAGATATGTAGTTATCGACAAGTATGAATTTATTACTGTCATTTTGTTATGTGCTTTTTCATGGTGTTCATTTCTTTGTTCCATGTAATCTTCTGCGCTGAGCTCATTTTGTTTATGAATCGTCTTATCACTTCCATCATTACTATTGTTTTAGTATTTGCTAAATATTTGTACTGGTCCTCTTTTTTACTTTGATGTGAAGTTTAACAGTTTTCTTTGAGGTTACTCTGCGATTTATAGTTTCTTCTCAAGTTTAGAACAGTCCGTTCTCTCTTGTACTTGTCTTGACTTTCCTACCATTTAGAAGTTCTGTAACTACAGTTTTTCCCTCTTTTTGTTTTGCAGTTGTTTTCATTTGTCAGTTGATGCCTCTGGTCCCCTGTTTACAATCTTGCATGCTTATTTACTTTGGCTATTTCTATAACTGAGTTGGTTTCTGAGTTATGTCATCATGTGTCAGTTGTTGTTTTCTGTTGTTGGTTCTCTGTCCAAAGGGCTCCCTTTTAGCATCTCTTGAAAGGTTGGTCTGGTTTTAACAAATTCACTTAATTTCTGCTTATCTAGAAACATCCTAATTTCACCATTATATTTGAGGGACAATTTTCCTGGATATAATTCTTGGTTGGAAATTTTTATCTTTCAGGGTTTTATATATTCCATCCCATTGTCCTCTTGCCTGCATGGTTTCTGCCAAGAAATCTGAGCTTATTCTTATTGGTTGCTGCTTGTAGATAACTTTTCATTTTTCCTGTGCTGCTTTTAGGATTCTTTCTTTGTCTTTGGTTTTGGTGAGTTTGATGATGATATGTCTTGGTGATTTTCTTTTGGGGTCTATCC
>NW_006921601.1:4040401-4056256 GCF_000298275.1 Orycteropus afer afer | reverse complement strand
GTGGTTTTATTTGTCTCTTCCTGTTCTGGAATTCCGATTACATGTAGGTTATTCCTTTTGATGGTATCCCACATGAACCTTAGGCTTTCTTCATTTTGTTTTGACCTTTTTTCTGATTTATCCCTTTCCAAAGAAGTGTTCAGGTATTTGCCTTCAACCTCCTAATTCTGTCTTCCATTGATTCAATTCTGCTCCTTTGCCCATTTAATGTCTTATTTAGCAATAAGTCTCTTATCAGATACATCATTGCTGAATATTTTTTCCAAGTCTGTAGGTTCTCTTTTTATACTTTTGGTGAAGTCTTCTGATGTGCATAAGAATTTAATTTTTAGAAGGTCCTAATAATCTAGTTTATCGTCAGCTGTTTGTGCATTTTTACTTATGTTTGGTAGTCTATTAATGCCATATATTAGGGCCCCTAAGTTTGTCCCTATTTTAACTTGATGAGCTTTATAGTTTTAGGTTATACATTTAAGTCTTTGATACACCTGAAGTTAGTTTTTGTGTATGGTGTGAGTTATGGATCTTGTTTCATTTTCTGCAAATGAATATCCAATTTTGCCAGCACCATTTGTTAAAGAAGCCATCTCTTTCCTATTTAATAGATTTTGCCCTTTGTCAAAGATCAGTTGACCACAGATGGATGGATCTATTTCTATGTTCTCAACTCTATTCCACTGGTCTACTTGTCTGTCGTTGTACCAATACCAGGCTGTTTTCACTACTGTGGCTGTACAGTAGGTTTTGAGATCAGGAAGTGTGAGACCTCCTACTTTGTTTTTCTTCTTCAGTAGTGCTTTGCTTTTCCGAGGGCTCCTTCCTTTCCATGTACAATTAGTGACTTTTTTTTTTTCCATGTCCAATGATATTGATGGAATCTGGATTGGTATTGCATTGAATGTATAAACTGCTTTGGGTAGTATCAACATTTTCACAATGTTCAGTCTTCCTATTCATGAGCATGGTATGTTTTTCCATTTATGTAGATCTCTTATAGTTTCTTGGAGTAGTGTTTTGTAGTTTTCTTTGTATATGTCTTTTGTGTCCCTAGTAAGATTTATTCCCAGGTATTTAATTTTTTCATAGCTATTATAAATGGTATTGATTTCCTTTTCTCAACTCTCTTTGCTGGTGCAGAGGGATCCAACTGATTTTTTTGTATGTTGATCTTGTATCCTGTGACTATGCTAAATATTTCATTTAGTTCCAGGAGTTTTCTTGCTAAATCTCTTGGGTTTTCTATGTATAGGATCATATCATCTGCTAGTAGGGACAGTTATACTTCTTCCTTATCAATTTGGATGTCTTTGATTTCCCTTTCTTGCCTTGGTGTTCTGGCTAGGACTTCCAATATAATGTTGAATA
The DNA here is from genome assembly GCF_000298275.1 of Orycteropus afer afer. Classification (NCBI taxonomy): domain Eukaryota; kingdom Metazoa; phylum Chordata; class Mammalia; order Tubulidentata; family Orycteropodidae; genus Orycteropus; species Orycteropus afer. Next base: position 4,054,891 of record NW_006921601.1, on the reverse strand, counting down.
GAAATGGTGATAGTGGGTATCCTTGTCTGGTTCTAATCACAAGGGGAATCCTTTTGGTCTCTCTCCATTGAGAATACTGTTGGCTGTTAGTTTTGCACATATGCCCATATGCCCTTTATTGTGTTGAGGAATTTCCCTTCTATTCCTACTTCTCTGAGAGTTTTTTTTTTTTCTTAAATCAGGCATGCATGTTGTATTTTATCAAATGCCCTTTCTGCATCAATTGATATGATCATGTAGTTCTTTTCATTTTATTTATAGTGATGGATTACATTGATTGTTTTTTTAATGTTGAACCATACTTACAAGCCTGGTATGAATCCCACTTGGTCATGATGTATAATGCATTATTTTTTGATGGGCTTTGGAGGCTATCGGCTAGCATTTTTGTTGAAGGTTTTTATGTCTATATTCATAAGGGATATTTGTTTTTGGTTTTCCTTTCTAGTGGTGTCTTTGCTTGGTTTTGGTGTCAGGGTTACTCTTGCTTCATAAAATGAATGTTGGAGGATTCCATCCTTATCTATGTTCTGGAATAGTTTGAGTAGGATCAGTGTCAGTTCTTCTCTGAATGTTTGCTAGAACCCTCCAGTGATGCTGCCTGGGCCAGGACTTTTTCTTGCTGGTAGTTTTGTTATAACCTGTTCAATGTTTTCTGTTCTTATGGGTCTGTTCAAATTTTCTACCTCAGCCTATGATAGTTCAGGTAAGTAGTATATTTCTAGAAATCTGTCCATTTTGTCTAGGAAGGTTGGGCAATTGTACTTCCGTAGTGATACTGCCTCGGAAACCCATGGAGGGGTCACTATGAGTCGAGGCCGACTCGACGACACATAACAACAACAACAACAACAACAACAGATCTTCATAGTATCCTGATTTATTTCATTTTGTTCTGTTGTGACATCATCCATTTCATTTCTTATTTGTGTAATTTGCATCTTCTCCTTCTTTTCCTTTGTTAAATTTGTCAATAGTTTGTCAATTGTATTAGTTTTTTCAAAGAATCAACTTCTAGTCTTGTTGATTTTATTCTATTGACTTTCTATTTTATCTTTCATTTATTTCTGCTCAAATCCTTATTATTTCTTTTTTTTTTTTTTCCTGGTGACTATAGGTTAAAAGGGGTGTGAGGCAAGGCTAGGCCCCAAGCCCCCTACAGCCAGGAAAGGGAGGGCCCAGGAGTGGCCTCTGGGACCTCAGGAGTGGCAGGATATCCAGGTTTAAAGGGGTGGGTGGCAAGAATAGGCCCCTAGCCCCCTAGAGCCAGGAAAGGGAGGGACCAGGAGCAGCCTTGGGGACCCAAGGTTAAAATGGGTGGAGGCAAGGCTAGGCCCCAAGCCCCCTAGAGGCAGGAAATGGAGGGACCAGGAGCGGCCGGGGACCACAGAGTGGCAGGTTTCAGGTAGGAATTAGGTAAGAGGTGGGTGCAGAGGTTTCCAACAGTGAAGGGAGACAAACTTGTCTGTCAGTTTGTCATCCTGTGAGGCTTGTATGTTGCTGTGAGGCTTGAGGCTGTGCCACCAGTGTTTCAGGTGCCAGAAGAGTTGCACATGGTGTACAGATTTCAACACAGCTGACAGACTAAGACAGACTAGGAGAAGGAGGAGGTCATCCACTTCTTAAAAATTGGCCAGGGAAAACCTTATGAATAGCAGAGAAACATTGTCTGATACATTACTGGGCAACTGTATGAATAGCTTAGAAACATTGTCTGACACAGTGCAGGAAGACTAGCCCCTTGGGTTGGAAGGCACTCAAAATAGAACTGGGAAAGAGTTGCCTCATAAGTGTAGAACCAACCTTACTGATATGGATAAAGTAAGTCTTTCAGGACTCCATGTGTTCCTGTGGCATGACTCAAATTGAGGAGAAACAGCTACAAACATCCATTAATAATAGGAACATGGAATGTATGAAGCATGAATCTAGGAAAATTGGAAGTTGTCAAAAAATGAAATGAAATGCATAAAGATTGATATCCTGGGCATTAGTGAGTTGAAAGGGACTGGTTTTGGCCATTTTGAATCAGACAACCATATTATCTACTATGCCAGGGATGACAATTTGAAGAGGAATGGTATGGCATTCATCATAACAAAAGACGTTTCAAGATCTGTCCTGAAGTACAATGCTGTCAGTGATAGGCTAATATCCATATGCCTATGTTGTTGTTATGTGCTGTCGAGTCGGACCTGACTCATAGTGACCCCTCCTTGGGTTTCTGAGGCAGTATCACTATGGAAGTAGGTTGCCCCATCTTCCTTCCGAGGAGCGACTGGTGGATTTGAACCATCAGCCTTCTGGTTAGCAGTCAAGTGCTTTAGACACTATGCTACCAGAGCTCCCATAGGGAATACCAATTAATACAACTATTATTCAAATTTATGCACCAACCACCAAAGCAAAAGATGAGGAAACTGAAGATTTTTAATCAACTTCTGCAGTCTGAAATTGACCGAACATGCAATCAAGATATGTTGCTTATCACTGGTGAATGGAATGCAAAAGTTGGAAACAAAGAAGGATCACTGGTAGTTGAAAAATTTGGCCTTGGTGCCAGAAATAACACTGGAGATCTCATGATAGAATTTTGCAAGACCAATGACTTTATTCATTACAAATACCTTTTTTCAACAACACAAATGGCAGCTATACATGTGGACTTTACCAGATGGAGTACACAGGAATCAGATTGACTACTGTGGCAAGAGGTGATGGAAAAGCTCAATATCTTCAGCCTAAACCAGGCCAGGAGCTGATTGTGGAACAGATCATCAACTACTCATATGCAAGTTCAACTTGAAGATGATTAAAACAAGCCCATGAGAGCCAAAATATGATCTTGAATATATCCCTCCTGAATTTAGAGACCATCTAAAGAATAGATTTGATGCATTAAACACCAATGACTGAAAACCAGAAGAATAGTGGAATGACATCGAGAACATCATTCATGAAGAAAGTAAGAGGTCATTAAAAATATGAGAAAGAAAGAAAACACCAAAATGGATGTCAGAAGAGACTCTGAAACTTGCCCTTAAGCAAAGAGTAGCTAAAGCAAATGGAAGAAATGACAAGATAAAAAAGCTGAACAGAAGATTTCAAAGAGCAGCTTGAGCAGACAAAGCCAATTATTATAATGAAACGTGCAAAGACCTGGAGTTAGAAAATCAAAAGGGAAGAACACACTTAGTATTTCTAAAGCTGAAAGAACTGAGGAAAAAATTTAAGCCTTGAGTTAAAATATTGGAAGATTCTATGGGCAAAATATTGAATGATGCAGGAAACATCAAAAGAAGATGGAAGGAATACACAGAGTCACTGTACCAAAAAGTACTGGTTGATCTTCATCCATTTCATGAGGTGGCCTATGTTCAAGAACCAATGGTATTGAGGGAAGAGGTCAAAGCTGTGCTGAAGGAATTGGTGAGGAACAAGGCTCCAGGAATTTACAGACTATGCATTGAGATGTTTCAACATACGGATGCCCCACTGGAGGCACTCACTCAGTTATGCCCAGAGATTTGGAAGACAGCTACCTGGCCAATTGACTAGAAGAGATTCATATTTGTACCCATTCCAAAGAAAGGTGATCCCATAGAATATGGAAATTATCAAACAATATCATTAATATCTCATTCAAGTAAAATCTTACTGAAGATAATTCTAAAACAGTTGCAGCAGTATATTGACAGAAAACTTCCAGAGGTACAGGCTGGATTCAGAAGAGGATGTGGAATGAGGGATATCATTGCTGATGTCAGATGAATCTTGGCTCAAAGTAAAGAATACCAGAAAGATGTTTACTTGTGTTTTATTGACTGCAAAAGCATTTGATTGTATGGATCATAAAAAATTGTGGATAACATTGAGAAGAATGGGAATTCCAGATCACCTAATTGTACTCATGAGGAACTTGTACATAGACCAGGAAGCTGTCGTTCAAACAGAAAAGAGAACACTGCATGGTTTAAAATCAAGAAGGGAGTGCATCAGGGTTGTATCCTTTCACCATACTCACTCAATCTATATGCTGAGCAAATAATTTGAGAAGCTGGAGAATATGAAGAAGAACATGGCATCAGGATTGGAGGAAGAATCATTAACAACCTGCAGTACACTGATGACACAACTTTGCTTGCTGAAAGAGAGGATGACTTGAAGCACTTACTGATGAAGATTGAAGAATACAGTCAGCAGTATTCAAGTATCTCAATATAAAGAAAACAAAAGTCCTCACAACTGGACCTATAAGCAGCACCATGATAAATGGAGGAAAGATTGAAGTTGTCAAAGACTTCACATTAGTTGGTTCTACAATCGATGCCAATGGAAGCAGCAGTCAGGACATCACACAATATATGTTGTTGTTGTTAAGTGCCGTGAAGTCGTTTCCGACTCATAGCGACCCCATGCACAGCAGAACGAAACACTGCCCGATCCCGCGCTAGCCCCACAATCCTATACTACATAATATATAGCACTGGGCAAATTGGCTGCAAAGGACGTCTTTCAAGTGCAAAGAGCAAAGATGTCCCTTTGAGGTGCGCCTGACACAAGCCATGGTATTTTCAATTGCCTCAGATGAATGTGAGAGCTGGATAATGAATAAGGAAGACTGAAGAAGAGTTGATGCTTTTGAGCTGTGGTGTTGGCGAAGAATGCTGAAAGTACTGTGGACTGCTAAAAGAACTAGCAGGTCTGCCCTGGAGGAAGTGCAGCCAGAATGCTCCTTGGAGGTGAGAATGGCCAGACTTCATCTCACCTACTTTGGTCATGTTGTCTGAAGGGACCATTACCTGGAGAAGGATGTCATGCTTGGTAAGATGGAAGGTCGATGAAAGAGGGGAAGGCCCTCTACGAGGTGGGTTGATGTGGTGGTGGCGACACACTCAAGCGGAGCAGGAATCATGGAGCTGGCTCAGGACTGGGCGGTGTTTCTTTCTGCTGTGCATAGGGTCGCTGTGAGTCAGACACAACTTGATGGCACTTAACAACAACAGCACAACATAGGTTTTTTTGCTACTATTTTTCTAATTGTTGGAAATGTTGGGTTATGCTGTTGATTTTAGCTCTTTCTTCTTTTTTGATGTGTTCATTTATTGCTATCCATTTCCCTCTGAGCACTGCTTTTGTTTTGTCCCAAAGATTTTGGTATGCTGTATATTCATTCTCACTTGATTCAAGGGATTTTTTTTAATTTCCTTTTTTATTTTTTATGGAGCGCTGGTAGCATAGTGGCTAACACACTTGCCTGCTAACCAGACGGCTGGTGGTTCAAACCCACCAGCCACTCCTCGGAAGGAAGGTCGGGCAATCCTACTTCCGTAGTGATACTGACTCGGAAACCCAAGGAGGGGTCGCTATGAGTCGGGTTTGACTCGAGGGCACATAACAACATATTACCAAAGCCGAAAAAAGAAAACCACTGCTATTGAGTCATTCCAACTCATAGTGATCCCATTGGATTTGCAAGGTTGTAAACCTTTATGGATGTAGATTGCCTCATCTTCCTTCTGCAGAGCAGTTGGTGGGTTTCAACTGCCAGCTGATCTTCTGGTTAGCAACAAAATGTCTTACCCACTACACCACCAGAGCTCCTTTAGTTTTTAAGGAGGGTGTTATTCAGTTTCCATATGTTTGCTCTTTTTCCACTGATCTTCCTATGTTGATCTCTAATTTTATAGTACTGTGATCTGAGAAGATGCTTTGCAGTATTTAAATTTTTCAAATTTGTTGATGGTTGCTTTGTGGCCTAACCTAGAAGGAGGTTCTTTTGATGGGTGCTTCCTTTCCTGACTTGATGTATTCAATAGCCTGCTTGAAATTCAAAGAGAATCATTATTCTTCCTTGCAAGATTTTCCTTCAGTGCAAATCTACTGTTCTCTCAGTAGTCCTGGGTGGGTCTGCAAATCTTTTCAAATGTAAATTTCCTTACTGGCTTGAAAGAAAAAGCTTGTGTTTCTCCTGGACAAATCTAGTTCACTTTTTAGCATATCTGATCAAGTATTGGTTGAAAGCAGAGTTACACACTCTTTGTAATCTATAATACCCAATATTAACTTTTACCATACATTTCAATCTGTTTTATAACACTAGGTGAAAGAAACATTCAAATGAACAAATAACTCTCTTTAAAAACATTCCAGTCTCACCTTCTCATCTCCACATCTTGACTATTTTTCCATTCATATGTATATACACTTGGCTTCTGGCTCAGTGGAACCAGTAGACTCTGGTCTCCTATCAATCATCTTATTTAATCAACCTGTCTTTTGTCCCAGGCCACTTTACATTTAGCTTTTCTCCCCTCAGCTGCAACATAACATCTCTTACTATCCTTTCAGACACAACATATGCAAAAAGATTTTTGACATTTTTGATCAATAGTAAAATGCCTGAATTAAACCCAGGTTCATGCTGCTTTCAGCAAAATTATAAGGGATTCCACAGATGTGTATCTGAAATTGGGATATATTCACGTATGTGAGCTGGTGATTTCCCATTCAGATGCCTCTCTAATGCTGAATAAATCCTCCGAACCTTCATTTAAGGTCTGAGTGGTTTTATCCTCTGTGACATAGGTTAAACAATCAAAGTAACCATCTAAGAATGAAAAGTTTCACTTCCCATGCCCCTTCATTCTTTCTTTTACAAAGTCTTATGCTTCCATGAGTCTGGAGCCATTACAATGAACCCCTCTTCTGTTGCCAAGTATAAAAATAAGTCCTGTTGTCGCACTAATAAAACAGTGATTTCAGGAAAAAAGATTCAGTAGGATGCCAACAACAGGCAAAAGGCAGTTTTTCACTGCTGTCGCTTCAATGTCTCCCCATCATTTCCTCTTTCCTGCCTCCACCTGAAATCAGAGACACAGTCTACAGATTTTGGGCCACTCTCAATCATTAACATATATTTTCAGGTATTCACAAGCCCAGAACAATCTTAGATCAAAATTTCAATCTCTTCTCATTTAAAATTTCTGTTTTACTTCCATTGCTCTGTGGCCAATTGTGTCTGACTCAGGCTCAGTAGCTTGCATTAGGAAGGGAGGGCAGAAGTGTATGGTCAGCATCTCCAGGAATTTCTCATGTGAATACTTCCTTTACTCATTTGGCTATGATTGGTTCCTACAACAGTATAGTTGGAGAAAGGACGAGAGTTAAGTGACAGCAAAGGTGTTCTTGACTACTCATCCAGCCAACTTCTCAATGTTAGTCTTTTTCAGGCATGAGTCAGACACCAGTTCCTATGTCCTTCACATCCCATGGATGACACATCAAACTATGGGTGATAGATACCTCCTTTATTGTCTTGTTAATGGAGGTGTGTGTGTACATCTCTGTGTTTGAATTCCTTAGAAGGCAGAGCTTGAAAGAAGGATGTGGCTGTGGTTAGTTTCCTTGGGAGGTGATCTAAAGAAGCAGGCATAAGGATATATAGGGAAGGTGAAACAGCTAAGAAGAAAAAGCCAATAGAGGGGGTATATAATTAAGGTCACAGCCACAACTCCTTGATTCCACCGGGACATGTGGGAAATACAAAGATTGCCTTCTAAATCTATCCATCCTCGGAAGGAAGGTTGGGCAATCCTACTTCTGTAATGATAACTGCCTCGGAAACCCAAGGAGGGGTCGCTATGAGTCGGGGCCGACTTGATGGCACATAACAACAACAACAACAACAAAGGATGAGAAAGGATGTTTATGCGTTGAATTCTAGCCACCATTGGTTGTGGATTGCCCCTAGGGGCTTTAACCGCTCCCACACTTGAGATGTCCTTGAATGTGGGCTGAACTGTCTGCTAGTGACTTCCCAAAAGTCTTAGGCTTCAGAGGAGGCCAGAGCCATTAATGTGGAGAAGGTAGTGGTTAACACTTGAAGTGGGAAACTAACAGTGTGAATTGGAACCACACATCAGCACAAATTGCTTAAACTATTCTTACTCAGTTTTCTCATGTGAAAAATAAGGATAATAAAAGCAAGTAACCTCATAAAATTGTTGTAATTGTGAAGATTAAATGTATGCAAAATGTTAAACATAGTTCTCGGCACAAAATAAGCTCTGAATGACTGTTTTTATTTTGTTGGTGGAAAACCCTTTTTCACTCATTCTTCAGGGAGTGAACTAAGAGTGTCTAAAATTAGAACTAGCAAAAGAATTAGGATAAGATTTTCAGCCTTCAGATTGACAAAACCAGTGTGACACCATTATCCCTGCTGACTGTAAATCTGTATTCAGGAGGCAACATCTTGAGCATTACAGTGAGTGAAAGACTATTTATTATCTGTAAATCCTCCAAACCTCTTTTTATACTTGAGTTGTATGTCTGTACAATTTTGAAGACAATGTATTTTCTAACTTTTGTTATAATCATTAATGTACGTGTCTTAAAAATTCTTGTCATTAAAATTCAACTTTACATCAAGTTCCACTTCATATCCCCCAAGGTACTTAATGACTTAAAATACCTATCAATGAATGATACAGAATGTATAAAGCTAAGGTTACTTTTCATATCTGAAGTTTAGTACTGAATATACCTTAACCAGAAATATTAACATAAACTTGCCACCAATATTTAGGTATAAGACAATTTGCATTATAAAAACTCAAAAAACTCAGTGCCTTTGAGTCAGATCTGACTCAAAGCAACCCCTCCTTGGGTTTCTGAATAGCGTAATGCCTAAGGCACTTGACTGCTAACCAGAAGGCTGGCGGTTCAAACCTACCAGCCACTCCTCAGAAGGAAGGTCAGGCAATCTATTTCCGTAGTGATACCGCCTCGGAAACACAAGAAGGGGTCGCAATGAGTCAGGTCCGACTCAACGGCACATAACAACAACAACAACAACATCACTATGGAAATACATTGCCCAACCTTCCTTCCCAGGAGTGTCTGGTGGGTTTGAACCACCAGCCTTCTTGTTAGCAGTCAAATGCCTTAGGTGCTACGCCACTAGAGAATATGCAGTTAACTAGTCTCCTTTCGTATATATTAACTGCCGAAAAGCTTAAAGGATAATCTAATACATACCTTTGCAAGTGTATTGGATTTCAGTGTAGGTATTATTTAACTTTATTTATTGTATAGTCACTAAATAAATGTCAGACTTCCTGGGATTCATATTTTGACTCTAAACTTGCTATGTTAACTTGTGCAATTTACGTAATCTCTTTCAGATGCATTGTTCTCATCTATAAAATAATAATGAAAGAACTTACTATTATTTTATAGAAAATAAAATAGAACTATGTATATAACATATAACCCTATATAATTTACTAAGCTTGTAATAAATGGTAGCTTTTTCTTGTTTTCTTTACAAAACCTATTTTTTCTTGGTTATTGTACTCATAATTCCTTTTGTTATTCTAATCAGTTTCTATTTTTTATTCTTTAGCTTTAAAACCACTTTAAATGCATTTTGGGAAAAAATATAAAAAGGAAAACCATCATATATTGAATTTTCTGGTGTTTCTACAAGGAGCTCTGGTAGCATATTGGTTAAGCACTCATTTGCAATTTGAACATACCAGCCATGCTCCACAGGAGAAAGATGGGGCAATCTGTTTCCATAAAGATTGCTCTCTGGGCAGTTCTACTCTGAGCTGGAATTGGTTGTTGGTGTGTTTTCTAAGAAAAAATATATGGAGCTCTGGTAGCATAATGGCTAAAGCACTTGACTGCTAACCAGAAGGCAGGCGGTTCAAACCCACCAGCCACTCCTCGGAAGGAAGGTTGGGCAATCCTACTTCCGTAGTGATACTGCCTCGGAAACCCAAGGAGGGGTCACTATGAGTCGGGGACGACTCGACGGCAAACAACAACAACAACATAGATAAATACATAAACACATACGTCTATACACACACACACATATATGTATATTTGTTATTACATGTTAATATGCAATAATGTTTGAATAATTATTTATAAGTACTTCCCACATTAAAATGGAGCCATGTAATTTGTAAGTACATTAATGCAATTTTTTTCCTTATAGATCTTTTTTGATACCAGCTATACTGTCTCATGAATTCCCTGGTGGACAGGAACCACACTACAGTGACAGAGTTCATTTTATTGGGCTTAACAGACGATCCTACCCTTCAGGTCATCCTTTTTGTGATCATCCTATGCATCTATCTGGTGACTGTATCTAGCAATCTCAGCACAATCATTCTTATCAGAATCTCTTCTCAGCACCATCATCCTATATAGTTTTTGCCTGAGCCACTTGGCACTGGCTGACACAGGCTATTCATCCTCTGTCACACCCAATACACTTGTAAACTTCCTGGTGCAGAGAAATACAATCTCTTATTTTGGATGTGAAAACAAAAATCCTCACAACTGGACCAATAAGCAACATCATGATAAACGGGGAAACAAATGAAGTTGTCAGGAATTTCATTTTACTTGGGTCTATAGTTAACACCCATGGAAGAAGCAGTCAGGAAATCACAGATATTATTGCACTGGGCAAATCTGCTACAAAAGATCTCTACAAGTGTTAAGAAGCAAAGATGTATTTTGAAGACTAAGGTGCACCTGACCAAAGCTATGGTATTTCAATAGCCTCCTATGCATGTGAAAGCTGGACAATGGATAAGAAAGATGGAAGAAGAGTTGATGCCTTTGAATTGTGGTGTTGGTAAAAAAACAAAACAAAAAACCAAATGCACTGCAGTCCAGTCGGATCCGACTCATAGTGACCCCTCCGACTCATAGTGACCCCTCCTTGGGTTTCCGAGGCAGTATCACTCTCAAAATAGATTGCCCAACCTTTCTTCCAAGGAGTGGCTGGGGTTTGAACTGCCTGCCTTCTGGTTAGCAGTCAAATGCCTTAGGCTCTGAAAATACCACAAACTGCCAGAAGAACCAACAAATCTGTCCTGGAAGAAGTACAGCTGGAATGTACTTTGGAAGCAAGAATGGACAGACTTCATCTCATCTACTTTGGTCACGTTAAAAGAGACCATTTCCTGGAGAAGGATATCATGCTTGGTAAACAGAGGGTCAATGAAGAAGGGGAAGACCCTCAATGACATGGATTGACACAGTGGCCACAATGATAGTTTCAAGCATAGCAAAGATCGTGAAGATAGCTGAAGACCAGGCAGGGTTTCAATCTGTTGTACATAAGGTTACTATGAGTCAGAGCTGACTTGATGGCACCTAACAAAAACATTACAGGAACAGTCTGAGATGTGCCATCCAACATGGTCCAGCCGTTTTCTTTGGGACATAGAGTGCTTTTTTTTGGTTCCTATGGTGTAGATGATCATTTTGTAGCAATCTACAACTTGCTGCTTTATTCAACCAAAATGTCCAAATCAGTCTGTGTTTAGTTATTCTGGGTAGGCAGTTTTCTCAGTGCTTCCTCTTCCAAAACTTCTTGTTTTTCTTTATTCTTCTGTGGACCAAATCTAGCTAATTTAGCTAATATATATATTTTTTTTCGGGGATTTTGCTCCATTGGTTAACCTTTCTTGTTCTGATGTTAGTATCCCTGCACTGGTCTCCTCACTTTTTGCTGGATCCATCATCGTGGCCACAGTTTTTATCATAGTTGTCTCCTATGTCTACATCCTCCTCCTCATCATGAAGATATAGTCTACTGAGGGTCACCGCAAGGCCTTTTTCACCTGCACCTCCCATCTCACTGCAACCACTCTCTTCTGTGGGACCATTACATTCATTTATGTGATGCCCCAGTCCAACTACTCAATAGAACAGAACAAGGTAGTATCTGTGTTTTACACAGTTATGATCCCCATATTGAATCCTCTTATTTACACACTGAGGAATAAGGAGGTTAAAGAGGCCATGTGAAAACTGATGGATAGAACACACTGGTGGTCTAGAACAAATATGATTTTAATAATAAACCATGTCTAGTGTGTACCTGTCTGATAGATGAAAGGATGATATACTAAATAAATTTCCAGTTCATGTCCTACTATTCTAGAGTCACAGATTTCATTGTGGTATTCTCAAGAAAATTCTAGTGTCAAAAATATATGTGGATTCATTTCTGTTTGTGCTGTTGTTAGGTTCCGTTGAGTCAGTTCTGACTCATAGCGACCCTATGTACAACAGAATGAAACACTGCCTGGTTGTGCACTATCCTCACAATCCTTGCTGTACCTGAGCCCATTGTTGCAGCCACTGTGTCAGTCCATCTTTTTCGCTGATCCTCTAGTTTGTTGTTGTTGTTGTTTGCCATCGAGTCAGACCCAACTCATAGCGGCCCCTCCTTGGGTTTCTGAGGCAGTATCACTATGGAAATAGATTGCCCCATCTTCCTTCCAAGGAGTGGCTGGTGGTTACCACGTATGATATCTTTCTCCAGGGAATGGTCCCTTCTGACAACATGACCAAATAGGTGAGATGAAGTCTAGCCATTCTTGCTTCCAAGGTGCATTCCAGCTGCACTTCTTCCAGGACAGATTTTTGGTTCTTCTGGTGTTCCATGGTACTTTGAATATTCTTCACCAACATCACAACTCAAAATCATCAACTCTTCTTTGGTTTTCCTTATTCATTGTCCAGCTTTCACATGTATATGAGGCGACTGAAAATACCATGGCCTGGGTTAGGTCCATCTTAGTCTTCAGAGACATCTTTGTTTTTCAGCACTTTAAATCTTTTGCAGAAGATTTGCCCAGTGCAATGTAACATCTGATTTCTTGACTGCTGCTTCCATTGGTGTTGAGTGTGGATCCAAGTAATATATTGACAACTTCAATCTTTTCTCCCTTTATTATGATGCTGCTTATTGGTTCAGTTGTGAGGATTTTCATTTTCTTTACGTTGAGGTATCATCCATACTGCAGACTGTAGTCTTTAATCTTCATCAGTAAGTGCATCAAGTCATCTTCACTTTCAGCAAGCAAGGTTGTGTTGTCTGCATATCCCAAGTGTGGATTCATTAGGATAGGAATATTTAGTAAGAAATATTCACTTTATACTTACCTGCATCAGTTAAGTACAAATATTTTCAAATAAGTTCTGTGCTCTTTGAATGTAGTCTTTGGACTTAACATCTGTGGACACATCTGAAATTCTTTGAGTGGGAAATGAATAGCAGTGTGCTATCTAAGATCTCTTCATTTCAAAAACATGGTCTTCATGCTCTACAGACACTCTAAAGTTGAACTCACTGATGCTGGTGGTTGAAAAACTTCTGTTGCTTTGTAATAAAGCCTGACCAGCAAGACCCCTGAGTTATCTTTGCTGGTGAAGCTTGTCCAGCCAACTCAGAAGATACCTGAAGCCCCCTCAGCTACCAGTTCTTCTTTAGAAATCTTTCCGTGAATACACTTAAGAAGCTCCTGAAAGACAGCCTTCAGGATAATAGGGATAACAGAGATGATCTAGCTCATTGTGGGGTGAAGAATTGCATTATGTCTGTATGCATTTCTTCTTAGGGTGTTTCTGCCTTGGTATCCACATATATTCTATCCACACATATAACGTCTACTAAATCATTTTTTCCTGTTCTATTCCTATTGCCTCCAATACTGAAAAAGCTCAGATTTCTTACTATAATCTCACTGGAAGTATTGTAAGAGTCCTGAAAATATTCTCCCTGAATCAGGCTAATTCTCATTTTTAGAACTTAAAAATTTTAGTATTATTAAATACCCTTTTGTGTTTATTCTCCTAGTTATTTTTTCCATGTCAATACATATTGTAATGAAAAGAGATAATTTTTTAGGAGCTTGATTTTTTTCACTTAATAAAAATGCAAACAGCAGATTCTTCTTCATGTAAGTTAGATTGTGCAACTTTTATTTAATTGTCAACAATGATTATATGGCTTCAACATTAAGGCCAATTTCTTTAAGTAGTAGATGAAGTAGCATCTCTCATTTCCTGACCTCTAAATTGCAGCTACCATGATAGGATCTTGAAACCTAAAATCTTATTTTAGTTCCTTGAATTCAATTTCTCCAGGTTCTTCACTACTTCTATTCAACATTTTACTGGAGGTCTGTCTTAGTTACCTAGTCCTGATGTAACAAAATATACCACAAGTGAGTGGCCTTAAAACAGAAATTTATTTTCTATTATTACAGGAGGCTAGAAATTCTAACTCAGGGTGTGACTATGGAGGCAGGTTCTTCTTTGTCTATTTCAGTTTCTATTAGCTGGCAATTCTTGGAACTCCTTGGCTTGTAGAGTCAAAATCCATCTCTGTTGTCATCGTCAGAAAGAATTTGTCTTTCCCCTCTGTATTCATGACATTGCTCTTTTTATAACTCAGAAGTGATTAAGTTCAGGACACTGGTATGGCCTCATTAACATAAAAAAGAGAATCCTATTTCCAAAATAGGATTTATTATTAAAATCAGATTTATTCTAGACCACAGTGTGCCTGACAGAAGCTGGACAATATGAAGAAAAACGTGGCATCAGGATTGGAGGAAGAATCATTAACAACCTGAGATATGCAGATGATACAACTTTGCTTGC
>NW_006921601.1:4038996-4039742 GCF_000298275.1 Orycteropus afer afer | reverse complement strand
CGATGATGGGCTCAAGTATAGCAGGGATTGTGGAGCTGGCCTGGGATCAGGCAGTGTTTCGTTCTGCTGTGCATGGGGTTGCTATGAGTCGGAAACGACTTGACGGCACCTGACAACAACAACAACAACCAGTGTGTTCTATACAACAGTTTTCACATGGCCTCTTTAACCTCCTTATTCCTCAGAGTGTAAATAAGAGGATTCAATATGGGATCACAGCTGCGTAAAACACAGATACCACCTTGTTTTGTGGATATAATTCTGTTTGGAAATAGGATTTGGCAGGACAAAATTCAATCCATATGTCGTAGTTATGTTTGTATGTCAACTTGGCTGGGCCTGGTTGAGTGGCTGGGCAGCTGGTGGTAGTTATTCCCCATGATGAGACTGGCAATAAACTCCATGGTGGGACATACCACACGCAGCTGAGTAGCTGCCTTTGGGTATGTGGTCTGTTCCCATATATAAGCAGCACCTTTGGGAATGGTCTCTAGCTTATGGCATGCTTGGACCCTGCATGTAGCTGTGTCATTGTTCAGCAGCTTGCCATGGTCTGCTGACCTTGGTACTTACAATGGACTTGAATTAATGGCCTGCTGTCTGGTTTGGTAACATCGGGACTGTGCCATTTTATTTGTCAACCTTGGGCTTGTTAGCCTCAGCAGTCAGTAGCTGCCTGAGTGAAGACATGCCTCTAGCTTCAGTGGGCTGGGAGCAAGAGGCAGAGCTGAAGCCCAAGGTCCAGG
>NW_006921601.1:4024460-4028145 GCF_000298275.1 Orycteropus afer afer | reverse complement strand
CAGTCCCTGGCTGGCAGGGTGATTTTTGGGCCAATTCTCAGGTCCTACCACCAGTCGCGTATCTCTGAGCTGCCTTTATTGTCAGGGTCACTCAGTTCGCTGTGCGACCGCAGAAGAGCCTGGCACTTTGAACTTGGACTTCTAGCCTTCTGAACTGTAAGAGAATAAACTCCTGTTTGTTAAGGCCATTACATTTGTGGTATATTCTTGTCAGAGTGGCATTAGGTAACCAGATTAGAATAATAATCACTTAATTTTGTTGTCTGTTTCTAAGGAATTCTGGTAGTATACTGGTTAAGACATTTGACTGCTAACCTAAAGGCCAGCAGTTCGAACCAACCAGGTGCTCTGTGGATGAATTATGAGGCAGTTCTGCTTCTGTAAAGACTTAGAGGCTTGGAAACCCTATGGGAAGTTCTATTCTGTCATATAGAATCACCAGGGGTTGGAATTGACTCCATCACAGTTGGTTTTCGGTTGGTGTCCTATACTAGAAGGACGTACATCTTTGTTTGTCATGTATATTTCCACCAGGCTAGACTGTACCTGGAATATTTGAAGTACTCAATATAATTGGTAAAATGAATTAGAAAAAATTAATGCCCTATAATAGTTCATTTTATGAGTTAACTTGGCTAGGCTACGGTGCCCAGTTCTTTGACCATATACTAGCCTAGATATAGCTGTGAAGATGTCTACATGTGATTAATATTTAAATCAGTTCTCTTTTAGCTAAACAGAGGTTTCCAGAAGAAGAAAGGCTCTGCACCAAAAATGTAAATAGACAAGACTGCTGGAATTTCAAACCTTTTCCCTAACCTATAGATTTTGGACTTTTTAACCCCCTGAATTGTTTAAGCCAATACCTTAATCTCTCTCTCTCTCTTGCTCTCTCTCTCTGCATATATATTCTTGCTCCTTGGAAGCAAGAAAGGCCACACTTTGTCTCACCTACTTTGGTCATGTTGTCAAAAGGGATCATTCCCTGGAGAAGAATACAATGCTTGGTAAAATAGAGGGTCAGCAAAAAAAGGGAAGGCCCTCAGTGAGATGAATTGACACAGTGGCTCAATAATGGGCTCAGGAACAGCAAGGACTGTGAGGAAGCTGCAGGACTGGGCAGTGTTTTGTTCTGACGTACACGTGGTTGCTGTGAGTTGGAGCCAACTAGAGATGGCACCTAACAACAATATATCTCACTGCTTCTGTTTCTCTACAGAACCCTGACTAAGACATGCCCTCTGTTTTTGTTTACAAAAAAAGATGCAATTTGTGTCTGAAATATTAAGTGGGAAAAGGAAGTAGAAATAAATGTAGTTGTCATCAGCATATAGAGGTTAATTTAGCCTCTCCAGGGGGCAGTCACTAGGTCAGCTGGGAAACAGCCAAGTCCCCCAGAGCTTTCTGAGAAGGATGTGGGTCTGACCATAAACAAATCCCTATAATAGTTTGGTCCTCACAGCCTCAATGACAACCAGCTTGCTGGATTCTCCTGATACTCCTTGTTCGCATTTGCTCTGCTCAGTCTCAGAGGACTTTGGGAAGCCTGCTTCTTCCCTCAGAGGAAGTCATCTCTTCTGGTCTGATTAAGCAATTCACAGGTTAGTCAGAGTGGTCTCATCTTCTTAGCTCTGGGGACCCCTTATATTCAGTGCCAGAGTCAGAACCCAAGAAGACAGGCCTGAATTTTCTGAGTCCACAAAGATCATCTTCAGCATATAACCTTTTAACAAGCAGAATGTTTCCAGCAATTTTACTATCTGATTCCACTTTGTAATTTTCCTTCAGAATGTACTCAATCAGGGCATAACTAGGGTTATAGGTCTCATCTCATCATAATCTGTTGTTGAAAATAAACACAGAATAGTCTTAAAAGTTTGGAGGTAAAATAACATTGACTTATAACACAGAATTGCTTTTGAAATGCATGAGTAAAACTTAAAAAGGATTTCAGCAAATTAACATTTTTTTTGTGAACCAACTTATGTTTCTTAATTATAAATTTAATTGCATTTTATTAAAATTAACACACTATTGTGTCTGATTTACTATCTGAAAATAGCCCTGTGCCGCCATTTACTACAAAATTCCATACTGGCTAATGATACGCAGATACACTTTGACCACAGGAAATAAATTTCATTAATATTACATTAATGGTATATTATTCCTACAAAATAAGAGGTTTCATGAAGAAAATATTTTTCTACCAAGCTGTCTCTTGAGAGCCCCCTTAATCTCATTATTCCTGAGACTGTATATGAGAGGGTTCAACATGGGGATCACCACCATGTAGAACACAGACACTACCTTGTTCTGGTCAGTAGAGTAGCTAGACTTGGGCATCACATAAATGAATGTAATGGTCCCATAGTACAGAGTTACTGCAGCAAGGTGGGAGGTGCAGGCGGAGAAGGTCTTGTGGCGGCCCTCACTGGAGTGCATCTTCAGGATGGTGATGGGGATGTACACATAGGAGATGGCTATGATAAACAATGTGACCACAATGATGGATCCAGCAAAAGTTGAGGAGACCATTACAATGATACTGGCATCAGAACAGGAAAGTTCAACTAAAGGAGCAAAATCACAGAAAAAATGATTGACTCGGTTTGATCCACAGAAGAATAAAGAAAAGAAGGAAATATTAAAACAAGAAGCATTAAGAAAACCACCGACATAAGCCACAGAGAATAGCTGGACACAGACTCGTGTGGACATTTTGGTTGAATAAAGCAGTGGGTTGCAGATTGCTACAAAGCGGTCATATGCCATGGCAGCCAGAAGAAAGCACTCAACTGTCCCAAAGAAAACGGCTGAACAAAGTTGAATGGCACATCCAACATAGGAGATTGTATTTCTCTCCACCAGGAAGTTTACAAGCATATTGGGTGTGACAGAGGATGAGTAGCCTATGTCAGCCAATGCCAATTGGCTCAGGAAGAAATACATAGGATGATGGAGCTGAGAAGAGATTCTGATAAGAATGATTGTGCTGAGATTGCCAGATACAGTCACCAGGTAGATGCACAGGATGACCACGAAGAGGATGACCCGAAGGGTAGGATCGTCTGTTAAGCCCAATAAAATGAATTCTGTCACTGCAGTGTGGTTCCCATCCACCAGGGAATCCATGAGACAATGTAGCTGGTATCAAAAAAGATCTATAAGGAAAAAAATTGCATTAAAGAAATTTTAGAGCTCCATATTTTCATTAATATAAATATGAGAAGTCATCATAAATAAAGATGTCATTCATGTATTATTCCATGGTAACATGTAATGACATATATTGATGTTGTTGTTAGGTGCCGTCAAGTCAGCTCAGACTCTTAGTGACTTTATGTACAACAGAATGAAACACTGCCTGATTCTATGCCAGCCTCACATATATATTTATGTTTTGCCAGAAAGACCTGTTAGCAAACCCACTGCCAGCAAGTCACTTGTGACTCATAATTACCCTATAGGACAGAATAGAACTGCCCAGAGAGTTTCCAAGGCTATAAATCTTTATGGAAGCAGACTGTCAGATCCTTTCCCCATAGAGTGGGGCTGGTGTGTTTGAACCACAGATCTTTTGGTCAGCAGCCAAATGTGTAATCACTGTGCCACCAGAGCTTTTTGCAGAAACCCCAGAAAATTCATTATACAATGCTTTTCTTTTTATATTTTTTCCAAAAAA
>NW_006921601.1:3964299-4024164 GCF_000298275.1 Orycteropus afer afer | reverse complement strand
CATGGAGAAAAAAAAAAAAAAAAAGGACCAGGTTGGCTGGTCTGATAGAGCCTGGTGAAACCCTGAGACTATGACTCTTAGCTGCCCTTCAGGTTTGGAATTGAACCCACTCCTGTGGCTTCCAGCCAAGCAAAAGACAGGCATATGAGTGAAGGACACAGAGAAGAAGTAACTATGGGGAGGAAGTGGGAAGAGAGCTGTTGCATTGTGGGAAATTGTAGTCAATGTCATGAGACAAAATGTGCATCAACTGCTGTGTGGAAAATGAATTTGCTCTGTAAACTTTCATCCAAATTAGAAGAAAAACTAAAAAACAAAGAAAGAAAGAGAAATATAGGTTTTGTAATGAAAACTTGAAAGAAATAATGCCAGCATTTATTACAAGCTTGCTGGTGTTGTTATTTGCCATTGAGTCGGACCCAACTCAGTGACCCTTCCTTGGGTTTCCAAGGCAGTATCACTAGGGAAGTAGATTGCCCAACCTTCCTTCTGAGGACTGGCTGGTGGGTTTGAACCTTCAGCCTTCTGGTTAGCAGTCAAGTGCCTTAGGCACTATGCTATCAGAGCTCCTATTACAAGCTTGGTAAATAATAATAGGGCTATAAACTATATATGTGTTTCCATTTTATTTTGTATAAAATAATAGTAAGTGCTTTCATTGTTATTTTATAAATGAGGAATCTGAGTCTTGTGCAAGGTTACATAGAAAGTGAGGACTCAAAATATGAATCCCAGGAAGTCTGACATTTCTTTAGTAAATAAACTATAAATGACGTTAAATAATACTAACCTTGAAGTCCAATATCCTTGCCAATAGGTGCATATTAGATTATCCTTTAAGCTTTTTGGCAGCTAATATATAAGTGAAGAGAAATAGTTGGCTATTTTACAATGTCTTATCAGTTAAATATTATCATTAAAAAAAGAGAGAGGAAACACATCACACTCCCCTTAAGGACCTACCCCATCAAATAACAATCTAAATCCACAAATGGAAACTATCCAGAAACACTCCCCACCCACTGTAAAGACTTCTGGTTCATTCTAGTTCCCTTTCCTCCCACTTTACCTCCATTAACTCCATTAAGTCCTGAGTCAGGGACCCCAGGAGCTCTCTGAAGGTCTGTTTTTTCCTCAGTACCCCCGTCCCTCTTGAGAATCAAGGGAATGTGGCTGTCCTTTAATGTAGGCAAGTGAACACTTAAAAAAAAAAAAAAAAAAAAAAAAGCAGCAGCAGCAGTAAAGACAAGAAATGTAATTGCTCTTGAAAATAGCTCCAGAAGACAATTTCAAATTAGGAATAAATGAACTCATCTAAGGTAAATTTGTTAAATTTTAAGACATTTGTAATTAAAATATTATTGTTTTATCAAGTAGAGGTAGTCTCCAACTTTGACGGAGTTCCATTCTGATGACTCCAGCGTAAATTGGTTAACTGAAGTCAAATACCTTTAAATTTTTTTTTCATTTTCCATAGCCATACAGCATACAGCATAGTTATGCTGTAGTGTTTTGAGCAGTAAATTTTAACACTGAGCATCTGTGAGTGAACATCTGAGAACAATACATCAGCAAACTATGCATTGCAACATGGCATGTCATACATATTAGTAATGATAAGATAAAAAAACAAAGCAAGCCAATGGTTTTAAGTGTGATTTATCGTAATTTCAATACATTGTAAGTTGGGGACTACCTGTAGTTTGAAATACCAATTTAATCACTATGTAAAACATTATGTGATTGATAATCAGGATATAAATAAAGTACATGACTGCTAACCCAGAAGGCTGGCGGTTCAAACCCACTAGCCACTCCTCTGAAGAAAGTTGGGCAATCCTACTTCAGTAGTGATACTGCCTCGGAAACCCAAGGAGGGGTTGCTATGAGTCGGGGCCGACAACAACAACAACAACAACAACACATTTATTTAAACAAATAAAATACTTTCTCACTGTAATAATATTTTCTAATTGGAATACTGTAGAACAAAAGTAAATTATTTTTCACATAATATACAGCTGAATAAAGTGTAACCTAAAAATTTAAGAAATTTATCGCAGATCATCCAGCTAGTGGTTAGGTTAGCCCTCATCACCAAATTTTTCACTTGATATTCTGAGCTTTTCCAATGTTAACACATTCAGACCCACAAACAGTAAGTTTTTCTGTGAAGCTATTTACACAGAAAAAGTGTGCAAAGCATCTCAAAGCTAGTAAATTGAGTAGCATTATGGCTACTTATGTTGTTTAGATAATTTTAAATGACTATATGAGTTTCTACTCATACGCAATCCTGATAACTTTGATTATCCCTTTTCATTTACATGGGGGCTCTGATAGCATAGTGGCTAAAGCACTTGACTGCTAACCAGAAGGCTGGCGGTTCAAACCCACCAGCCACTCCTCGGAAGGAAGGTTGGGCAATCCTACTTCCGTAGTGATACTGCCTCGGGAATATGATTGTGGCAACAGAGTAATTCAGCCAAAGTTTCATATTCGACTCATAGTGACCGCTCCTTAGGTTTCTCAGGCGATATCTCTATGGAAGTAGATTGCTCAGTCTTCCTTCTGAGGAATGGCTGGTGGGTTTGAACTTCCAGCCTTCTGGTTAGCAGTCAAATGCCTTAATGCCTACGCCACCAGAGCTCCTTGCTGGATTATAGTTACCTTGTTTCCCAACTTTGGCTTGTGAGTACAGACAACTTTAGAGACTAATATGTTCTTACTTGGCAAATGAAAACCAGTAAACCAGACTCATTAACAAAACAAAACAAAAATCTTACCTCATGCAATAAGAACTCACTCATCTTTCAGTAACAATTCTAATGGCGTTGTGGTTATACAGCTATGTCTTTTATTATTGTTTGCCTTTAGGGATAAATCTCTGAAGATTCTAGAGATTTAAATGTGAGTTGCAAAGCACCAGAGAGCATTATCATGTTCTGGATTGGATACAGAGCACTCAGTTCACACAGGATTCTGTGAATTCTCAAGTGGTCAATTTATTCTTTAGTTTCTCCATGCATAATTGTATAACTTTCATTTAATAATTATTGAGGAGTATAATATAAATTATCTTATTAATAAATAAAGCTAAGGTTAGTTTTTATACTGAAGTTTAGTACTGAGTATACTTTCAGTATGGATTATACTTTAACATAAAAAAAAAAAAATCCTCACAAATGGACCAATAAGCAATATTGTGATAAATGGAGAAAAGATGTAAGTTGTTAAGGATTTCATTTTACTTGGACCCACAATCAATGCCCTTGGGGGCAGTAGTCAAGAAATCAAACAACATATTGCATTGGGCAAATCTGCTGCAAAAGACCTCTATAAAATGTTTAAAAGCAAAGATTTCACTTTGAAAACTAAAGCAGGGTTGACTTAAGCCATTAAGTCAACATTAAGGCATTTTCAATAGCCTCAAAGGCATGTGACAGTTGGACAATGAATAAGGAAGACTGCAGAAGGATTGATGTATTTGAATTACAATGTTGACAAAAAATACTGAAAGTACTATGGACTTCCAGAAGAATGAATAAATCCATCCTGGAAGAAGTGCTGCTGGAATTCCCCTTGGATGTGAAAATGGCCAGACTTCGTCTCACCTATTTTGGTCATGTTGTCAGAAAGGACCATTCCCTGGAGAAAGATATCATACTGGTTAAGTGCAGAGTCAGCAAAAAGAGGAAAACTCTCAACAAGACGTATTGACACAGTAGCTACAATGCTGGGCTCAAGTATAGTGAGGATGGTGCAGGACCAGGACAATGTTTTGTTCTGTGATACACAGGGTTGCTATGAGTTGCAGCCAACTTGCTGGCACATCATAATAACAACAACACACCTAAATATTGGTTCCAAGTTCACTTTGATATTTCTGATTAACATATATTGTTCTTAAGTGCTGTCAAGTCAGTTCCGACTCATAGAAACCCTATGTACAACACAACGAAACACTGCCTGGTCCTGCACCATCATCACAATTTACTGCATCAATTTATCTCATTGAGAATTTTCCCTTTTTTTGCTGACCATCTACTTTACCAAGGGTGATAGTTGAGGTTGTGTGTCAACTTGGCTGGACCATGATTCTGAGTGGTATAAGCAGTGGTGATGTGCTTGTTCCCATGAGATCTGATGTATATGCTTTGAGCAGCCAATCAGTTGAAAGGGAGTTTCCTTAGAGGTGTGGCCTGCTTCCAATATATAAATGGACTTCCTGGGAAAATTCGGGAACCTTCTATAGATCTGGATCCTGTCGTGCTGCCTACAATTGTCCTGAGAGCCAACAATCCACAATTTTGCCTGCTGATCTTAGATTCATCATTTGCCGAAGTTAGCAGCTTATTACACTGCCTGCCCATCTTGAGCTTGTCAGCCCCTGCAGCTGCCTGAGCGGGAAAAGCTTCTAGCTTGATGTTTGATCCAGGAACCTAGGACTTGCCAGCCTCTCTAACTGTGTGAGCCACTTTCCTAAGATAATTTTTTTTTTTTCTCTCTCTCTCTAAGCTTTACTGGTTTTGCTTCTCTAGGGAACCCAGCCTAAGACACCAAGCATGATATCCTTCTCCAGGGATTGGTCCTTTCTGACAATAAGACCAAAGAATGAGAGACAAATTAGGTCATTCTCACTTCTAAGGAACATTCCAGCTATACTTCCTCCAGGAAAGATTGGTTTGTTCTTCTGGCAGTTCATGGTATATTCAGTATTCTTCACCAATACCACATTTCAGATGCATCTGTTCTGCAATCTTCCTTATTTATTGTCCAGCTGTCACATGCATTTGAGGTTATTGAAAATACCATGGCTTGAGTAAGGTCATTTCAGTTTCTAAAGTGACATTTTTGCTATTAAACACTTTAAAGAGGTCTTTTGCAGAAGATCTCCCAATACAGTACGTTGTTTGATTTCTTGACTGCTGCATCCATGGGGGTTGATTGTAGGTCCAAGTAAAATGAAATCCTTGACAACTTCAATCTTTTCTTCATTCATCATGATGTTGCTTATTGTCCATTTGTGAGGATTTTTATTTTGGTTATGTTGAAGTGTAATCCATATTGAAGGTATACTCAGTACTAAACTTTAGATATAAAAGGTAATCTTAGCTATCTATTCTATATTATTCATTGATAAGTATTTTTTTACTGATATCTATAAGGCAAGTAATTATGTACCTTGGGGACTATGCGGTGGAATTTGATGTAAAATTGAATTTTTTTTTTAAAAGAATTTTTAAGACATACTTCTTAATTATTATAGGTAAAGGTCCAAACCAAAAAACCAAACTCACTGCTGTGCCCAACCTTCCTTCTGAGGAGTGGCCGGTGGGTTTGAACTGCCAGCCTTCTGGTTAGCAGTCAAATGCCTTAGGCACTATGCCACCAGAGCTCCTGTAACTGAAGTTAGTAAATACATATCTTGAAAACTGTAGTAGATAAAGAACAAAAGTACAAACACAGGTTTGGAGGATTTACAGATAAGAAATAGTCTTTCACTCACCTTGTGGTGGTGTATGTGGTTCCAACTCACACTGACAGTTTCCCACTTCAACTCTTAACTATGAATCTCTCCATATTAATGTCCCAGGCCTTCTCTGAAGCGTAAGACTTTTCGGAGAGCCCTCAGCAGCCTATTCGTGCACATGCAAGGACAGCCCAGATGTGGGGGCAGTTAAAACTCCTGGGGGCAATCCACAACCAATGGTGGCTGGAATTCAGTACATAAATTTCCTTTCTGAGACCTCCAGCAAGATGACAGACTAGGTAGAGAAGTTAACCAGACCCTCTACAACAATGACATGAGAAATCAAATGAAGCAGATAAAGTTGATAATCTCAGAACCCTGAGCTTGATATAAAAGGATAAAGTATTAGAACAAATACCAACTAGAAGAGTAAACTGAATGAAAACATTAAACAAGGAGACAATGGAACAGTGAACTGACATCTGTCTTGACACAGCACGGCCATTTTGAATTTTTGCAAGCAGCATTTCAATCAAGGCAGCAATCTAATAATTGGCTCTTCTTGCCCAGGATTGTACAAGTAGCCACACCATTAGCTGGTGACCAGAAGTGTGCAATCTTTCCTTTATCCCCCACACCCTCCTGGTGACCAGAAGTGTGACGATCCTCCAACCCCACCCACCTTCTAGACTGGTAGGAACTCTGTCCCAATCCAGTGCTCTATCCCGTCACCTTCTAGATTGGCAGGAACTCCTTCTGGCCCAGGCACCATA
Organism: Orycteropus afer afer; assembly: GCF_000298275.1. Taxonomy (NCBI): domain Eukaryota; kingdom Metazoa; phylum Chordata; class Mammalia; order Tubulidentata; family Orycteropodidae; genus Orycteropus; species Orycteropus afer. The sequence continues at coordinate 4,017,918 of NW_006921601.1, read as the reverse complement.
ACATGAGCTGACTTCTAGGCTAATAAGAACTCTGTCCAAGACCAGGCTCCCTTCCCTCTGCCACCTCCTAAGGTGGCAGAAAGTCTGTCTAGGACCAAGCACTCTGACCCTAGCCTCCTTCTACACCAACCATAACTGCTTGTGGGTCCAAGCACCTTGTATACAGCTGCCTTCTATGCTGGCAGGAATACCATCTGGAACCAGGTATCCTGGCCCCAGCTGCCTTCTAGACTGGTAATAACTATGTCTCTAACTGGGCACTCAACATCCTATGGACACCTTGGCTGGCAGAGTGCCACACACTATACTGGATGCCCTGACCCCACTGCCTCCTCAGCAGTCAGGAGGACTGACAGGGTGCTGTGTTCCCACAGTTTTCTCCTTTCTTTCTTTCTCTTGCTTTTTATTTATTTTTTCTTTTCTATTTCCAGTTTTGTCTTTCTTTTCTTCTTTTCTTGTTTTGCTTTTTAAATTTTTATTTCTTTAATATTCTCTTGTTTCATTTTCTCTTTTTAATTTCCCCTACCTAGTTTAAGGAGCTCTGGTGGTGCTACTTAGTTTTGCTTTGGTTCTTTCTTTCTTTTTCCTTTACTTGTTTTTCTTTTATATTACTACTTCCTTTTTTGTTCTTTGTATTTTTTTTCTTTATGTATATATTTTATGTCCCACCAGTTACAGACAGCAACCATGCCCACACTACCCAGTCATACCCACACTTCCTGCAGCCCCACCCACTAGACAAGGACAACTACCCACTACTGTACCACCTGATCAAGGAGAAATGGTGGCCCACACCAACCCAACCCTAAGCTGTGCTACAGGAACAGTAAACAGAAAATGATACACACACTGCCATAATATATAACACCTACCAGAAGACATTTGGTAAGTGCTTAAGGAGTGCATACTAAAAAGCTCTGGTGGTACAGTAAAGGATCTCTGGTGGTGTAGTGTTAAGGCATTTGGATGGTAAACAGGAGGTGGGGGATTGAACTCACCAGCGACTCTGTGGAAGAAAGATGAGGCAGTCTGTTTCTGCAAAGATTTACAGCTTTGGAAACTCAATGGGGGTTGCTGTGAATCAGAATCAACTTGATGGCCATGAGTTTGGTTTGAGTTTTTTCAGTGGAACAATAGATCTAATGGAAGTGGTTTTTTGGTTTTACAAAATTTAGCAATTTAGGTAAATATCAAAACTTGTCATGTTTATTTTCTTCCTACTGACTTTATGCTATAGTTACATATGTGTTACAGCTATATCCATTAAAAACCCCACAAGAGAGGACTTCGGGTAAGATGGTGGAATAGGCAGACAAGCTCCACAGACTCTCTTCAACAAAGAAAAGAGAAACCAATTGACAGAGATATAGAAGATAATCTTAGAGCCCTGAGCTTTGAAAAGAAGTATACAGAAGTGGATTAGGCACCAACTAGTTGAAAAACCTGAATGAAAACAGTGAGTATGGAGATGGACGGAATTGTGGACTGTCAGCTACTCTGATGGCACCAACAGCCTGAATATTTCCAAGTAGTGTTGGGACATGAGAATTGACCTAAAGATGAGTCCTGGTCACCAAGGGCTGCAGGGACAACTGCACTGGTGGCCTATGACTATGCAGGGAAACAGCAAAGAGGGAGACACCTGAGCTGTGGACTATCAGCTGTCTGGAAGGTTCAGCCATTTTGACTGTTTACAAGCAGTGGCCATTTTGGATATTTAAAATGACCAAGGGTGCAGCCATTTTGAATGTTTACAAGCAGTGGTCATTTTGGATATTTAAAGTGACAGCATTCTCATTTGGATTCCAGGGACCTAAGAATAGGCTCCATTTGTCAAGGGCAGCAGGGACATATGGGAGGCTGACAATGGGAAAGCAGACAGGTGGTGAGTGTATAAGTGGTTCCAACTAGCAAACAGAAGAACACAGTACCCTGCTCAAGTAGATAACATCCAAAGAAAACAAAAATTGTGGGCCAGCCACCCTAAAATACAATAACTGATTAAGTATAAACAAAAAGCCCCCACAATGTCATGGAGACAACAGAGCATCACAGTCCACACAAAGAAGCAAGAGAAACAAGGGACCAGGATACAGACCCAGAACACATTCCTGAGGAAGAAGCAGCATTGGAACTCCCTGATAAGGAATTCAAAAGAATTATATTTAGGTACCTTCAAAAGATTGAGAGATAGATCAAGGAAAACACTGAGAAAACTGAGAAAAACAGAGAAAACCCTAGAAAAACTTCAAAAGACAATACAAGAACATATGACAAAATAAATGAAAAATTAGAAATGATACACAATCTACAGATAGAAATCCATAAGATTAATACTAAATTTTCAGAAATAGATAACACATTGTGTGGGCAAAGGAGTAGAACTGAATCAATGGAAGACAGAATTAGTGAGATTGAAGACAAATACCTGAGTACTTCTTTGGAAAGTGATCGATCAGGAAAAAGATCAAAACAAAATGAAGAATGCCTAAGGATCATGTGGGATACCATCAAAAGGAATAACTTATGTGTAATCACAATTCGAGAACATGAAGAGAAAAATAAAATCACAGAAAAATTGTCAAAGATTTGTTGGAAGAAAATTTCCCTGGTATGATGAAAGATGAGAATATATCCATTCAAGAAATCCAACGATCCCCAAACAAGATAGACCCCAAAAGAAAGTCAGCAAGACATATCATTATCAAACTTACCAAACAAAAGACAAAGAAAGAATCCTGAAAGCAGCATGGGAGAACAAAAAATTACCTGCAAGATAATAAATAAGACTAAGCTTGGATTTCTCAGCAGAAACTATGCAGGCGAAAAGACATTGGGATGGTATATATAAATCCCTGAAAGAAAAAAATCATCCAACCAAGGATTATATACCTAGCAAAATTGTCCCTCGAATATGATGATGAAATTAGGGTATTTCCAGATGAGTAGAAATTAAGGGAATTTGTTAAAACCAGACCAACCTCACAAGAGATGTTAAAGGGAGTCCTTTGGACAGAGAACCAACAACAGCAAACAACAACTGACCATTAACACACATGATGACATAACCCAGAAACCAACCCACTTAAGGAAGTATTCAAAGTAAACAAGCCTACAATATTGTAAACAGGGAACCAGAGGCATCAATTGACAAATGAGGACAACTACAAACCAAAAAGAGGGAAAAAATTGTGTAGTTACAGAACTTCTAAATGGTAGGGAAGTCAAGACAACTTCAAGATAGAACAGACTGTTCTACACTTGGGAAGAAAATTATAAATCACAGGGTAACCTCAAAGAAAAATGATAAACCTTCACATCAAAATCAAAAAGAGGACCAGCAAAAATAATTAGCAAACACTAAAACAACAGCAAAGAAGAAAGTGATAATATGATTCATAAATAAAATGAGCTCAACACAGAAAATTATAAAGAACAAAGAAATCAGGAACACCACGAAAAAGCACATAACAAAATGACAGCAACAAACTCATACTTGTTGATAATTACACAGCCAAATGAGTGAAAAGAGAACCTACAGATTGGAAAAAAATATTCGGCAATGACCTATCTGACAAGGGACTTATCTCTAAAATCTATAGAAAACTCTAAGACCTCAACAACAAAAAGATTTAACAATCCAATTAACAGAGTAAATTCATTTTCTATAAACAGTTCATACACATTTTGTTTTGTGACACTGATTTCAATCCCCATAAAGTAACAGCTCTCTTCCCACTTCCTCCCTGTTGTTACCTTTTCTCAGAGTCCTTCTTTCCTATGTATTCCTGCCCTCTGAGCTATATCCCTGTGCAAATACAGCCCTACTGACCTCCCATGCTTGATTGTTCTAAGGAGTATACCTACCTGGTGTAAATGGTCACATTATTCACCTGTCTACTGTTTGGCTGAAAGTGACAGGAGTGAGTTCAATTCCAGGCCTGAAAGGTAACGAGGGGCCATAGTCTTGAGGGTTTCACCAATATCTATCAGACCAGTAAGTCTGTTTTTTTTTTTTTTATGTTTATGATTTTGAGTTTTGTTCCACACTTTTCTCACACTGTATCCAGGATCTCCTATGCTAATTCCTTTCTTGGTGGTTGACATTGGTAGCCAGGCACTATCTAGTTCTTCTGGTCTCAAGGTGATGTAGGCTGAGGTTCGCATGGTCCACTATTCCCTTGGACTAATTGTTTCCATGTGTCTTTGGTTTTCTTCATTCTTCTTTGCTCCAGATGAGGAGGAACAAATTGTTGGGTCTTAGATGGCTGCTTGCAAGCTTTTAAAACCCCTATTGCTACCCACCAAAGTAGGATGTAGAACAATGTTTTTGTATAGTATGTTATGCCAATTGAGCTTGATGTCCCTGGTAACCATGATCCCACATTCCCAACAACTCTTTCCCTCAGGCTGGTTGGCTGTGGCTAAGAAGTTATCATAAGTTTGTCCCCATTAGCTCTATTATATATATGGATATTCTTATAGCACAAATATGTGTGTAGAAATATTGTTGGCCAAACTAATATATGATCATGCATATATTCCCTTTTGCTAGACATACCTGATCATTCAGCCTGGCTACCTATGAATCTACCCAGAGATGAATGTTTGTTATTACTGATAACAGTATTGTGTATGTAAAAGGGTTTAACTTTGTTGTCTGTACCTCTTGTGCACTTCTCTTCCTTTTCCTTAGTCTTATTGTGCTGGTCACTACCTTTTGTATATTGCCTTTCCCTTCACCCAAATCAATATGTGTCTCATACCTACCTAGCTATTTTCCCTCCCCTCCCATCCCTGATAACCAAATAAGAAAGTTTCCTTCCATATGTAAACCTTTCCTTGCCTTTTTACAATAGTGGACTGATACAATATTTGTCCTTCTTGATTAAAGTATTTCATTCAGCATAATGTCTACCAAGTTTCTCCACTTTATGAGGTGTTTCACAGATTCTACATTATTCTTTAGTGTTGCATAGTATTCCATTGTGTGTATATATATTACTGTAGTTATCCATTCCTCCATCGAAAGGCACTTAGGTTGTTTCCATTTCTTTGCTATTGTGAATAGTGCTGTGATGAACATGAGTGTGCATTTATCTATTCATGTCCTGGCTTTCATTTCTTTAGGATACATACTTAGTAATGGAACTACAGGATCAAAAGGTATTTCCATGTCCAACTTTTCAAGGAATTGCCATACAGTTTTCCACAGTGCTTGTACCATTTTATAGTCTCACCAGCAGTGTATGAGAGTCTCAATTTCTCCACATCCTCACTAGCATTTGTTATTTTCTGGCTTGTTGAACTTTGCTATTAGTGCTGAGGTGAGATGGTATCTCACTTTTTTGATGGCTAATGATCTCAAACATTCTTTCATGTGTTTGTTGGCTGCCTGATGTCTTCTTTGGTGAAGTGTCTTTTGGTCATTTTTAAATTGTATTGTTCATCTTTTTGATGTTGAGGTGTTTGAGTTTTCTATACATTTTAGAAATAAGTCTCTTGTAAGATATGTCATTGCTGAATATTTTTTCCAAGTCTGTAGGTTCTCTTTTTACTCTTTTGGTGAAGTATTTTGATGTGCATAAGAATTTAATTTTCAGATGGTTCTAATAATCTTCTGCTGTTTGTGCATTTTTACTTATGTTTGGTAGTCTATTAATGCCATATATTAGTGCCCTTAAATTTGTCCCTATTTTTTCCCTGATGAACTTTATAGTTTTAGGTTATATATTTAAATCTTTGATCCACCTGAAGTTAGTTTTTGTGCATGGTGTGAGTTATGGATCTTGTTTCTTTTTTCTGCAAATGGATATCCAGTTTTGCCTTCACCATTTGTTAAAGAGGCTATCTCTTCCTCCATTTAATAGAGTTCGGCCCTTTGCTAAAGACCAGCTGACCACAGATTGATGGATGTACTTGCATGTTCTCAATTCTACTCCACTGGTCTATTTGTTTGTTGTTACCGGACAAATACTAGGCTGTTTCACTACTGTGGCTGTACAGTAGGTTTTGAGATCAGGGAGTATGATACCTCCTACTTTGTGCTTCTTCTTAAGTAGTGCTTTGTTTATCCAAGGGCTCTTTCCTTTCCATGTAAAATTAGTGACTTGTTTTTCCTTGTCCAAGGATATTGATGGAATCTGGATTGATATTGCATGGAATGCATAAATTGCTTTGGGAATTATCAACACTTTCACAATGTTCAGTCTTCCTATCCATGAGCATGGTATGTTCTTCCATTTATGTAGCTCTCTTATAGTTTCTTGAAGTAGTGCTTTGTAGTTTTCTTTGTATATGTCTTTTGTATCCCTAGTAAGATTTATTCCCAGATATTTTATTTTTTTGGTAGCTATTGTAAATGGTATTGATTTCCTTTTCCCAGATCTCTTTGCTGGTGTAGAGGAATCCAAATGATTTTTGTATGTTGGTGTTGTATCCTGTGACTATGCTAAATATTTCAATTTTCCAGGAGTTTTCTTGCTAAGTCTCTTGGATTTTCTATGTATAAGATCATATCATTTGCTGGTAGGGACAGTTGTACTTCTTCCTTATCAATTTGGATGCCTATGATTCCCCTTTCTTGCCTTGGTGTCCTGGCTAGGACTTCCAATATAATGTTGAATAGAAATGGTGGTAGTGGGCATCCTTGTCTGGTTCTGATCACAAGGGGAATCCTTTCAGTCTCTCTCCACTGAGAATACTGTTGGCTGTTGGTTTTACATATATGCCCTTTATTGTGTTGAGGAATTTCCCTTCTATTCCTACTTCTCTGAGAGTTTTATTTATTTATCAGGTATGTGTGTTGTATTTTATCAAATGCCTTTTCTGCATCAATTGATATGATCATGTCATTCTGTTCCTTTATTTTACTTATATGATGGATTATGCTGATTGTTTTTCTAATGTTGAACCACCCTTGCATGCCTGGTATGAATCCCAATTGGTCATGATGTATGATGTGTTGTTGTTTTTTTATAGGTTTTGGAGTCTATTGACTAGCATTTTGTTGAAGATTTTTATGTCTATATTCATGAGGAATATTGGTTTTTGGTTTTCCTTTCTAGTGGTGTCTTTGCCTGGTTTTGTTTCATAAAATGAATTTTGGGAGATTCCATCCTTTTCTATGTTCTGGAATAGTTTGAGTAGGATCAGTGTCAGTTCTTCTCTGAATGTTTGCTAGAACCCTCCAGTGATGCTGTCTGGGCCAGGACTTTTCCTTGTTGGTAGTTTTGTTATAACCTGTTCGATGTCTTCTGTTTTTATGGGTCTGTTCAAATTTTCTACCTCAGCCTATGATAGTTCCAGTAAGTAGTGTATTTCTAGAAATCTGTGTATTTTGTCTAGGTTTTCAAATTAATTGGAGTACAGATCTTCATAGTATCCTGATATTATCCTTTTTATTTCATTTTGTTCTGTTGTGACATCACCCATTTCATGTCTTACTTGTGTAATTTGCATCTTCTCCTTTTCCTTTGTTAAATTTGTCAGTAGTTTGTCAATTGTATTAGTCTTTTCAAAGAATCAACTTCTAGTCTTGTTGATTTTATTCTATTGTCTTTCTATTTTCTCTTTCATTTGTTGTTGTTGTTAAGTGCCATCGAGTCATTTCTGACTCAGTGACCCCATGCACAGCAGAATGAAACACTGCCCGATCCCGTGCCAACACCACAATCCCTGCTATACTTGAGCCCATCATCGCAGCCACCATGTCAATCCATCTCGTTGAAGGCCTCCCCCTCTTTCGTCAATCCTCCACCCTACCAAGCATGACATCCTTCTCCAGGGAATGGTCCCTTCTGACAACATGACCAAAATAGGTGAGACGAAGTCTGGCCATTCTTGCTTCCAAGGAGCATTCTGGCTGCACTTCTTCCAGGACAGATCTGTTAGTTCTCTTAGCAGTCCATGGTACTTTCAGCATTCTTCGCCAGCACCACAACTCAAAAGCATCAACTCTTCTTCAGTCTTCCTTATTCATTGTCCAGCTCTCACATGCATACCAGGCAATTGGAAATATCATGGCTTGTGTCAGGCGCACCTTAGTCCTCAAGGAGATATCCTTGCTCCTCAGCACTTGAAACAGTTCCTTCACAGTTGACTTTCCCAATGCTACACATCGTCTAATGTCCTGACTGCTGCTTCCGTTGGCATCGATTGTAGAACCAAGCAATGTGAACTCTTTGACAACCTCAATCTTCTCTCCATTTATTGTGATGCTGCTCATTGGTCCAGTTGTGAGGATTTTTGTTTTCTTTATATTGAGATGTAATCCATACTGCAGACTGTATTCTTTAAACTTCATCAGTAGGTGCCTTAAGTCATCCTCACTTTCAGCAAGCAAAGTTGTATCATCTGCATATCTCAGGTTGTTAATGATTCTTCCTCCAATCCTGATACCACGTTTTTCTTCATATAGTCCAGCTTCTCGGATTATTTGCTCAGCATATAGATTGAATAAGTGTGGAGAAAGAATACAACCCTGACGCACTCCCTTCTTGATTTTAAACCATGTAGTGTCCCCTTGTTCTGTTTGAACGACAGCCTGCTGGTCAAGGTACAGATTCCTCACGAGTACAATCAAGTGCTCGGAAATTCCCATTCTTCTCAATGTTATCCATAATTTGTCATGATCCACACAATCAAATGCCTTTGCATAGTCAATAAAACACAAGTAAACATCTTTCTGGTATTCTTTGCCTTGAGCCAAGATCCATCTGACAACAGCTATGATATCCCTTGTTCCACGTCCTCTTCTGAATCCAGCTTGAACCTCTGGAAGTTCTCTGTCAATATACTGCTGCAAACGTTTCTGTATTATCTTCAGTAAGATCTTACTTGCGTGCGATATTAATGATATTGTTCTATAATTTCCACATTCTGTGGGATCACCTTTCTTTGGAATGGGCACAAATATGGATCTCTTCCAGTCAGTTGGCCAGGTAGCTGTCTTCCAAATCTCTTGGCATAACTGAGTGAGTGCCTCCAATGGGGCATCTGTTTGTTGAAATATCTCAATCGGTATGCTCCATGAGTCTGGAGCCATTATAATGAATCCCTCTTCTGTTGCCAAGTATAAAATATCATGGAGCAGTGTGTGACCCTCCCTAAATTCACAGTGGAGGGAGGAAGATCAAGATCAACAGCCCAAGGTGGATTCTTATGTGGCAGAGGTTAGACACGCCAACAAGTTCAAACATTTTTTACCAATTCTAACGCTAACCATCCTTCCTATGGCACTCTATTTCTTTGCTCAGTTTGATAATTTTTGTAATGACCATACAGGACTCACAGACAATACTCACAATTATGGGCTTATTAGGGAAGCAACAGGTTGCAATTCAGCATCAGAAACACGTCAGCATACAGTTGTTTGATAGGCCCTCGGACTCACATCACCTTGGCCTCTTCCCTGCTCAGGCAAGTGTTACAAAGCTCTTTTTAGCTCTGCTGATAAGTGCACAGAGGCCCCCACTCCACCAGCAAGCCTCATCTGGAAGGTGCTTAGCTCTAGCTCCATGGGTCAATAAATAGGTCTACTAGGTGCCAGGAGGATCCAACTCTGCTAGTAAGCCTCCTGGCTAAGGGTGCTCAGCTTTTTCAATTCATGAGTCTGGGGCCCACCAGCTGTCTCATGGTTCTGATGTCTTTGCTACCACTGTTTCTTTGCCATCACTTCTCACCATCTCTTGCCATCTCCAGTGTTATAGCTTTCTGGCTTCTACATCTAAGAGACTCTCAGCACAGGGACTTTGGGTCAAAGGATGCACTCTGCTCCCATCTCTTCTTGTTGGTGATAGTCACGTCTCCTCTTTCTAGTTCTAGCATGGTTCATTTTAAGCTTAGTAGGATGGCAAAACTACCAATCCCCTCATTAGGTTTCCACACACCTTATTTGTTCCCCTACCAGAGTCCCATGGCCCTTGTTTACATTATTAGCAAGCTATCCAATCCCTTTAGTGAGCCATGACCACCTTATATTTGCATAGTCCTACCCAGTCATTTGGTGGGAGTTACAAAAACAATGGCTAGAAGGGCCATATTAAGTAATTTACTGCACTGCAGCAATGAAGATCTTCAATATAAAATACATACCATATAAATTCCCCTCAATCATACGGGACCCTCATAACTGTACCCAAACTACTGCCTTGTCACAGTTACAGAATATGGTGAGTATCTCATTTCCTAGGACTCATTTATTGCTTTCTCACTGACTTATACAAAAGGAAGTCTACTGAGCTTACCTTCTCTTATGAGCATTCATTTAACTATGGGAATATTACTCTTCTGTTACACAATTACTCTTGGGCTTAATTCTTTTCTATACTTATTTATATGTAAATTACTCATAAGAAAATATTTGATTGAGAACCTCTCAAAATAAGCTCATATATCAAAGTGATAATATTCACACTAAGCATAAGAAACTCACTGCCATCAAGTCAATTCGACTCCTAGTGACCCCTCCTTGTGTTTCTGAGGCAGTATCTCTAAAGAAGTAGATTGCGCAACCTTCCTCCCAAGGAGTGGCTGGTGGGTTTGAATGTCCAGTATTCTGGTTAGCAGTCAAATGCCTTAGGCACTACACCACCAGAGCTCCCCACACTGTGCATAGATAAGAGTAAGTCCTGTTGTCGCACTAATAAAACAGTGATTTCAGGAAAAAAGATTCAGTAGGATGCCAACAACAGGCAAAAGGCAGTTTTTCACTGCTGTCGCTTCAATGTCTCCCCATCATTTCCTCTTTCCTGCCTCCACCTGAAATCAGAGACACAGTCTACAGATTTTGGGCCACTCTCAATCATTAACATATATTTTCAGGTATTCACAAGCCCAGAACAATCTTAGATCAAAATTTCAATCTCTTCTCATTTAAAATTTCTGTTTTACTTCCATTGCTCTGTGGCCAATTGTGTCTGACTCAGGCTCAGTAGCTTGCATTAGGAAGGGAGGGCAGAAGTGTATGGTCAGCATCTCCAGGAATTTCTCATGTGAATACTTCCTTTACTCATTTGGCTATGATTGGTTCCTACAACAGTATAGTTGGAGAAAGGACGAGAGTTAAGTGACAGCAAAGGTGTTCTTGACTACTCATCCAGCCAACTTCTCAATGTTAGTCTTTTTCAGGCATGAGTCAGACACCAGTTCCTATGTCCTTCACATCCCATGGATGACACACCAAACTATGGGTGATAATTAGATACCTCCTTTATTGTCCTGTTAATGGAGATGTGTGTGTGTATGTCTCTGTGTGGGCTGAACTGCCCGCTAGTGGCTTCCAAAAAGTCTTAGGCTTCAGAGGAGGCCAGGACCTTAATGTGGAGAAGATAGTGGTTAACACTTGAAGTAGGAATCTAACAGTGTGAACTGGAACTATACATCAGCACAAATTGCTCAAACTCTTCATTCTCCATTTCCTCATGGGAAAAATAAGGATTATAAAAGCAGGTAACCTCATAAAATTGTTATAATTGTGAAGATTAAATGTATGCAAAATGTTAAGCATGGTTTTGGCACAAAATAAGCTCTGAATGACTGTTTTTATTTTGTTGGTGGAAAACCCTTTTTCTCTCATTCTTCAGGGAGTGAACTAAGAGTGTCTAAAATTAGAAAGCAAGAGAATTAGGATAAGATCTTCAATCTTCAGACTGACAATACCACTGTGATACCACTATCCCTGCTGATTGTAAATGTGTATCCAGGAGGCAACATTTTGAGGCATTACAGTGAGTGAAAGACTATTTATTATCTGTAAATCCTCCAAACCTCTTTTTATACTTGAGTTGTACATCTATACAATTTTGGAGATAATGTATTTTCTTTTGCTATAATAATTAATGTATGTGTCTTAAAAATTTTTGTCATTAAAATTCAACTTTACATCAAGTTCCACTTCATGTTCCCCAAGGTACTTAATGACTTATCTTACAGATATGAGTAAAAAATACTTATCAATGAGTGATACAAAATGTATAAAGCTAAGATTACTTTTTATATCTGTAGTTTAGTACTGATTATACCTTGTCCAGAAATATTAAAGTAAACTTGCCACCAATATTTAGGTATAAGAAAATTTATATTATGAAAACTCAAAAGCTCACCGCTGTCAAATTGGATCCAACTCATAGTGACCCCTCCTTGGGTTTCTAAGGCGGTATCACTATGGAAATAGATTGCCCAATCTCCCTTCTGAGGAGTGGCTGGTGGGTTTGAATCACCAGCCTTCTGGTTAGCAATCAAATGCCTTAGGCACTATGCCACCATAGTCCTCAATAATTATTAAATGAAAATTATAGGACTATGCACAGACATCTATGCAGAAACAAAAAATAAATCGACCACAGAATCTGGTGTGAAATGAATGCTTGATATAAAATAAAATATCTTAAGAATTTTTTGAAAGACAGCCTATCTCAATGTGGGGAGAAAAATTAAATCATGTCAGTGTGCTTTTTTCTCAAGTTGTTTCAGTCCTGGAAAATGTACGTTGTGCATGTATATAATGTCTGCTGAACCATTTTTTTCCAGTTCTGTTCCTATTGGCTCCAATACTGAGAAAGCTCAGATTTCTTACTCATAATCTCACAGAACTATTGCAACAGCCCTGAAAATGCTCTCCGTACCTGACTACTCTCATCTTTAGAACTTAATTTTTTTAACACCATTAACGACCATTTTATGTTTATTCACCACTTTTATACAACATTGTGCTGGAAGCTGTAGCTAGTGGATTAAGAAATGTGAAAAAAAAAAAAAGTAGAGGGTCAGTGAAAAAGAGAAGACCCTCAATGAGATGGATTGACATAGTGGTTGTAACAATGGGCTGAAACACAGCAACAGTTATGAGGATGGAGCAGGACCAGGCAGTGTTTCATTGTACACAGGGTCACTATGAGTTGGAACTGACTCAATGGCACCTAACAACAAAAACTTACGGAAGATAGGGTATTGCCTTCTCTATTCAATATGGCTGAAGCTCATTTCCTTGTGTATTACTGTGGGAGTTCTGGGGCCAATGGCTTAACCCTATTTCAAGTTCTTTTCCATTAGATACCAGGAAGGCTGGTCTTTGTAGACCTAGAACTCATCATGACATCCATAGAAGATCTTTCTTGTTTTGATATGTCATCATGACTTTTTAGTGAAGTGTTTTTTTTTTTTTTTCCTTTAGGGTGAAAGTTTACAGAGTAAATTCATTTTCCACACAGTAGTTCATACACATCTTGTTTCATGCAGTGTGTTATTATAACAAAATAACTGAATTTGACTTGTTAAAATATCTTTTAGAATGTGAATGATATTCTTAGGCAATTTTACTTTCTAGTCAATATCATTTAATTTATAGTTCTGAAAGTTTGTCAAGTCCCACAGGTGTCTTCTGATTTATATCCACAGGGCTAGAGATAGGGCAATGATATGAGATTGTTGTCCAAGGGATAGTGAGAACAAGGGTGAAGAAAGAAAATGAACAGACAGTATGATTACTAAGAAAAACAAAACGTTTTACTTTATCTTCATTTATTCCTTTCCTAACTTTCCTTCTCTTTATATACATTTCTTCCCTGTATCATTCTCCTCTTTGAAGAACTTTCAAGTTCTTAACAGGCAGGTCTGTTGGTGACAATTTCCTTTAATTTTTGTTTTTATTAGGAAGACTTTATTTCTCCCTCATTTGTGAAGGATAATTTTGCTGGATAAAGAATCTAGGTTGGTGTTTGTTTTTCTTTCAACATTTTAAATATTTGATTCCACTTTCTTCTTGCTTGCATGGTTTGTGAAGAGAAGTCTGATGTAACAATTATTCTTTTTTCCTCTATAGGTAAGATTTTTTTCCCCAACCACTTTCAAGGTTTTCTTTTTGTCTTTGGTTTTTTGTAATTTAAATATCATATGCTTAAGTGTGATTTTGTTGTCGTTGCTATCTATCCTGCTTGGTATTCTCTGGGCTTCCTGAATATGTAGATTGATGTCTGTCATAAATTTTGGAAAATTCCAATCCATTATTTATTTTCTTTCTTTCTCTATTCATCTTCTTCTAGCACTTTCATTCATGAATTTATACCTTTTGTAATAGTCTCAGTTCTTGGATAGTCTTCATCTTTTTTCTCTTTGTGTTCCAGTTTGAGAAGTTTCTCCTGATAAATCTTCAGATTCACTGATTTTTTTTTTCTTGGTAATGTCTAGTCTACTGATGAGCCATCAATAAGTTAGTTAGTTCATAAGTTATAAGCATTCCTCATTTCTGTCACATTGTTTTTTATTTCAAAATTTGATTTCTTTTAAAGTTTCTATCTCTTTTCTTACATTTCTTATCTGTTCTTGCATGTTGTCCTCTTTTCCCATTATCCCAATTAACATGTTAATCATAGTTATTTTAAATTCCCAGTCTAAAAATTCTAAAATCTTGGTTATCTCTGCTGGTTCTTTTGCTTACTTTGTCCCCTCAGACTATATATTCTGTTACCATTCTCTTACCTCCTTACCATATTTCTAAATCATTAATTTGCCATCTTCATGAAAATCTTTTCTTTCTTTGAAACTATTACATAACTTGAAACCATATGTTATTCTTCTCAGAGTCCTTTACAACCACTCAGTGACTTCTCTTTTATTGAGGACTTTGCCACTGGGCTCTGTCTTTTTCATATTCCAGGCCTGTAATAGCATAGATAACATCACACACTGTTTGGATGTAATATTACACAATTTGACTTCAAAATACCTTGGCCTTATGTCATCTAATTTCTCCCACAGTCTACTACAGATTCTCACTACCATAACCACAACCACATCATAGTAATATATAGCCTTTTCACCTCTTAGTGTTTCATAAGTTAGAAGATATTTATTTTTATTTATGCTGTAATTCTGGAGGTGTAGTGCCTAAGGCATTTGACTGCTAACCAGAAGGCTGGTGGTTCAAATCCACTAGCCACTCCTCAGAAAGAAGGCTGAGCAATCTACTTCCATACAGATATCACTTCAGAAACCCAAGGAGGATCATTCTGAGTTGGAATTGACTTGATGGCAGTGAGTTTGGCTTTTGGTTTTGTTTTTAGTTTAAATAGCATTTGAATTATTTGTAACCTGAAGATTAGAACAATTTATGAAGTCATCTAGCTTAATGCTTTGGTGGTAGACAATGAGAACAGCTTTTGACAGATTTAAATTTTTTTTGCATGGAAAATATATAAAAAATGCCCATTTTTTTTGGTGGGTGCTCAAGTTTGTCAATAGATATTATTCCAGAAAGTCAACCATTTCTATCAAATTTCAAAATATGTTTTCATAGAGTCAAAGAAAGTAGTATCTTAAAATACTTTTAATTTTCTCTGTCTGGTGGTGACTTTCTCATTCTTAATTCCTACTTCATGTGTTAGTACTTTCTCCTGTTTTTTAATTGAGTAAACTAGTTACGTATCTTCTATTTCCCCTCCCTCAATTAGTACCTTCCTCCCTCTTTCCTTCCCCATTCATTTTTTTCACTCTTTCTTTTCCTTCTTGGTCTAATTTCCTCTTTCCTCAAATGCAAAAGCTATTTTGCAAATATTGGGTTCCAGACGTGTTTTGATATGTTTACTACATAAGTGTGTATGTGTGGATAGATAAATAGAGATATATAATACAAAGTTTAAAATACATGTTAAGTCTGTAGACAGTCTGTAGTAGGAAAATGGTGATGCTAGCATGGATCAGGCATAATTCTCTACACAAATTGATGGTTTTTATTGGAAGTACTCCACTTCTCACATATTTATCAAAACTACGTACATTCTTTAAAGATTCAGGGTTCTCTTATTTCCGCTTGGACTGATAAATCTATTTGCATTGCCTAGTACTTTCCTTAGGGCTGTCTGCATTTCTTTGTTTCTTAGACTGTAAACAATGGGATTGAGCAGAGGTGTCAGCACTGTATATGTCACAGCCACCAGCATATCTTTGCGGAATGAGTCATTATTCTTGGGCCTCAGATAGACAAAAGAAGCAAATCCATAGTGTATGGACACCACAGTGAGGTGAGAGGAACAAGTTGAGAAGGCCTTAGACCTCCCTGCAGAAGGCATCTTTACAATTACTGACACAATGAAGACATAGGAAATCATGATCAAAATAAAGCTGCCCACCAGGACAAAGGCAGTAAATGCAAGAAGAACCATTTTTTGAAGGGAGGTATAATCACAAGCAAGGGAGACCACAGGTGTGATGTCACAGAAAAAGTGCTGGATGGTTTTAGAGTCACAAAAAGACAAATGGAATACTATGCTGACAATGCACAGAGAGACCAGAAGCCCAACCACAAAACAGGCCACCATCTGCTGAAAGCAGATCTTCCAGGTCATCAGGATGGGATAGTGCAGTGGGTGGTGGATGGCAGAGTAGCGGTCATAGGACATGGCAGCTAAGATAAAACAGTTATTGGCTCCCAATCCAAAAAAGAAAAACATCTGTGTGGCACACTCAGGGAGAGAAATGGTCTTGGTCTCTGATAGCAAGTCTGCCAGCATGCGGGGGATGATTGCCATAGTGGTACAGGTTTCTGAAAGAGATAGGCCACAGAGGAAAAAGTACATGGGGGTATGAAGGTTGTGGCTGAGCTTAACGGCCACCATTATGGACACATTTGCAGCAAGGATGGTCACATGGGAGAAGAAAATCACCACAAAAAGGAGATACTGTAGGTCTGGGAAACTGGAAAATCCCCACAGAAGGAATGTAGTCACTGCTGTGTGATTGTCCATCCTCCTGGTGAACTCAGGGAATTTCATACACAATTTCAAAGGTACTTGAGGTCAAGGCTCTGAGATAATTATAAAAAGTTTGTCCTGCATTTATCACATGGACTAATATCAAGGGCTCCCAGGCAAGGGAAAGATAACTCTTAGCAAGAGAGCTTGAGACAGGAGAGCTAAGTACCTGATGTCAAGGTCAAGAGTCTGAGTGTAAGGAGATAGTTCTAGTAGGAGAATCTGTATGAATGTCAAATATCTTCTGGAGCCCACTCACCTCAGAACCCCTTTCCTTCCTCTATTGTCAGGATCTGTATGAAAGAGGAAAAATATGGAAAAAAAGTGCATATGTTTTTATCTACAGGACTCTACCACTAATATCTGTGAAATGTCTATGTGTGATCTAAAGGTAGTCTGAAATACAGAATGCCTAAACAATGTTGACTGAATATATAAAAACAATTCCTTTTCCCCCAAAAAAATTCTAAGAAGGGAAATTTCTGAATGATTTCCAACCTTTCTTTGAAAGTAATCCTATCTTAGGAGATGCTTCTCTAAATGGAGAGTTTTCTTGGCTGACAGTTCTGCCAATTAGTAGACCTAATAAATGAATTAACCATATTAAAATGAATACAGCCTTCCTAACCATAACAATAAGTTAAAAGTTTGCGATGTCTAGTAACTGGTCTCCTACCAGGTGTATCTTGGAGTTAAAATGGTTATGCGAGGCTATTTCACTTCAGGATAGCATGATCTTGTCATCATATCCTGATCAATTCTTGTGTTTTCAGCAAAAATTTCAGGGCATTTTCTAACTGATATACTCATAAAAAGGGGCTGCTTTGCAACACAGCCCTGATAAAAATGAACTCAAGTTCCAAAGATCATTGTTCCAAGTCATATTTTTATTTCCATCCTTTCTTAAATATCCACTCTGTGTGTGAGAGGACAGTATAAAAGTGACATAAAGATCTTCCACACAATTTGAGTCTCAGCTCTGGCACTTTTATAAGGCAAAGGAAAGGAAGATAACGAGGAACAGGGGTGTAGGATCAGTGGTGGGGAAAGATGGAGAGGAATTCAGGAAGGAAAGCTGTAGGATCCACAGAGCTAGAAGAACAAAGAAGAAAATATATCTTTAGTTGATGAGTTTCTGTGTTCTTTATGTACTGAATTTCTGAGCCCAGAATATAGGGAGAGGCAACTGAGGTAAACAACATTTTCTCAACATCTGAAATATGCTGGACAATATACTGAATGTTTGGTAGAATTATCTCATTCAATTCTCCAACAACTCTATGAGAAAGATATTTTAATCCTTAAACTGTTGTTGTTGTTATGTGCCACTGAGTCGGACCTGACTCATAGCGACCCCTCCTTGGGTTTCTGAGGCAGTATCACTATGGAAGTAGATTGCCCCATCTTCCTTCCTAGGAGTGGCTGGTGGGTTTGAACCGCCAGCCTTCTGGTTAGTAGTCAAGATTAAGATAGGTATAGAATACGTAAGTGACTATCCACAGCCAATATATTAATAAACAAATATTGACTTCATGCCTGTTATGTGTCTGGTAATTTTAAGCATGGGAAATACAAGGTGGTATAACACACGTATGATCTCTCCTATCTCAGATAGATAAAAATGCCATAAAGAGAATTTTTTTAAAGTTATGTGAGAATGGCTGCCTAAGTAGCTACTTTGGATTGCATAGTCAGGAACATTCTTTCTATAGATGTAACACTCAACTGCAATTGAAATTATTGTAAGCAGTCAATTATGTGAGATCAAGGGGGAAAACATTACATGCACAGGTAACACCTAGTGCAAAGACCTTTAATGTGCATGAGGTTGACATGTTCAAGTGATAGCAAGTAAGCCAATATATCCATAACACCTCTCATGTATCTTCTTCAACATATTTTCAGATATATATTAGTATTTTGCCCATGTTTGAGACAAGGAAACTATGGTTTAAAGAATTCCTAATTTGCCAAGGTGATAAAGTGGATGAGAAAAGGAACTGATAACCACACCCAGGCAAAGTGACTTTGGAGACAACCTCCTTGACTATTCGATAATAAGTGTGCTAGCATTATGGTTTTATGTGTCCAGCCATATTTCTTGCCACCAACCTCCCCTATATGGAGAACACTCACTCTGTCAGTCAGCCTCAACTTTTGAGGCTCTTCTACTTTGCAATGTTTTCTCTAACTTGTAATATTTGTCCTGCCCATCTCTGCTTCATAGACTGCAGTTTTTGTTTCAAATACAATTCAAGTCTCACTTCCTTAGGAAGCCTTCTCCAACTAGTCTGAGAGATTTAATCACTTTTTCTTTGGGGTTCACATATGGTTGTATAATGATAACATTTTTATATGTTTGACTCCTATGTCATTAGAGCAGAGGCCTATTTTACAACTTTGTGTCCCTAACTTGCAGCCTAAGACTGGTAAATATAAATGTTTGCATCATGAGATTTCAATGAATGAATGGGGTGCCATTCCGTTAGGAACCCTCATATGATTTTTTTTAAGGTACACAAATTCTTCCCAACTCTATTATTTGCTCTATTCAGCAGTTATTGAATTTGCACAATTATCAAAGGTAGTTGGCTTCCTTCCTCAGCACATTTTAAGATGCATCAAAGTATAGCCATGTTACCTAGCAATGTGCCATTTACAAATCAGTCTTTAACACATGCTTGCCCAATTGAATAAGTTATGGTATCCCATTCCAAAAAGAAACCCCCCAAAATTCTAGGAGTGGATGTCTAGGAGTACAGCAGAAAATAATTATGTTTTTCTTAATTCTACAAACTATACCTTGATTTCCTCTCCTTATCTGTCAGTTTGTTGTACTGTGGTGGCTTGCATGTGCTGTCATCCTGGAAGCCATTCCACCAATATTTCAAATACTATCAGGGTCAACTATGGTGGACAGGTTTCAGTGGAATTTCTAGATTAAGTCTAGGATGAAGGACCTGGTGATTTACTAAAAAAAAAAAAAAAAATGGCAAGTGAAAACCCTATGAATAGCAGCAGAACACACTGTCTTTAGAGAGTCAGCAAAAAAGGGGAAGACCCTCTTAATAAGATGGAGTGACTACAACAATGGGCTCAAACAGCAAGAATTGTGAGCATGGGGCAGGACCACGCAGTGTTTCAGTCTGTTGTACACAGGGTCACTATGGGTCAGAACCAACTCGATGGTGCCTAACAACCACAACATACTTTGATTTACTGAGGTGTTCTAGTTACCTAGCGCCACTCTGATAGGAATATACCACAAACTGGATGGCCTTAACAAACAGAAGTTTATTCTTACAATTTGGAGGCTTTAAGTCCAAGTTTAAGTGTCAGGCTCTAGAAGCTGGGTGAAAGCCCCTCAACCTTGGGGTCCAGCTTTGCCTCCTGCTCCAGGCCCACTGGAGCTAGAGGCGTTTCTTCACTCAGACAGCTGCTGGCTGCTGAGGCTGAGAAGCCCCAAGGTTGACAAGCAAAAAGGCACAGTCCCGATGTTACCAAACCACATGGCAGGCCATTAACTTAAGTCCATTGTAAGTCCCAAAGTTGGCAGAGCATAGTAGGCTGCTCAACAAAGACAGAGCAGGGTCCAAGCATGCCATAGGCTAGAGACCATTCCCAAGGCTTCTCCTTATATACAGGAAGCAGACCACATCCCAA
Organism: Orycteropus afer afer; assembly: GCF_000298275.1. Classification (NCBI taxonomy): domain Eukaryota; kingdom Metazoa; phylum Chordata; class Mammalia; order Tubulidentata; family Orycteropodidae; genus Orycteropus; species Orycteropus afer. Next base: position 3,997,507 of record NW_006921601.1, on the reverse strand, counting down.
AGGCAGCTACTCAGCTGCTTGTGGTAGATCCCACCATGGAGTTGATTGCCAGTCTCATCATGGGGAATAACTACCACCAGCTACCCAGCCACTCAACCAGGCCCAGCCAAGTTGACACACAAACATAACTAGCACATGAGGCATCAAATCATACTTGACTTACATACAGTTCCTCTACCAGGGGGCACATTGAAATTGCCTGGGAGTCTTTAGAAGAGTTATTCATCTCCATTCTCACTCAACCCAAGTTTCTGGTAGGCCTTTCCAAGAGGAGAAAACCAAAAGCTTCAAAAGAAGGTGACATGGGTAGGTTCAAAAACTCTCACTGGGATTCTGTTACTTCCTGTTTTCACTGGAACTCATGATAAATCCTACACCTCTCCTAATACTCAAGGGAAGGAATGACTGAGAGTATGTCAGTATGACATTATTCTCATCACCACAGTGATCCTTGCAGACCCTGAGGAACAGAAATTGAGAAATATGTTTACTGGGCCAGCATTTTATAATAAATTCCCTCCCTTTAGTTTGTATCAATGAAAGGGTACAAGTTATAGACTGAAAGGGACACAACCGATTTCTATTCCTGAAACCCCTGTCCAATGTTTGTCAAGCCATCACCTTTGCAGAGAACTACTGTACTTAGAATACCTACTTTCTTTGAGACAGCAACACTTACAGGAATTTTGGGGCTGCTTCTGGACTTCAGACTATCCTGAAGATGCTCTTGTCCTATCCCCATATCAAAACTCTTGACTATGGACACTGATCTGCTCCCCAAGATACACATCAAAATCATGGGCAGACTGGGGAGGGATGGGTCCACCATTTCACTTATCTTTCATCTTTCCTCTCCAAAATGAATGGGAGGTTGTTTTTTTTTCAGCTAACCTTAATCCCATGCTTAAGAGATAATTTTCAAAGGTAGTGAAAAGGTGAATATTTATCACAAAGTCTTTAGAAAAGTGCATTTAACTTTTTTTCATTTGACCCAATCAATATAGTCAGAGATGATGCAGCTTTTCTGTGTTGTCTTTTACACTGTTTGGAAAAGAGGTTGATATTTTAAATTATGTGGAAAATAAAGAAGTGTGTTTTATTGAGTTGCCGGCATGAATTATGATTAGGATATTTGACCAAATTTACATATTTCAGAGGCTCATGGGGTCCACGTTTTTACTGCTTGTAAATGGTTATCTGGGTTCCCTTTATAGATGTGAAAACTTAATTTCCCTAGTTATTTCCATGAGCCTACTTCAGATCCATGAAGGGAATTGTTGCTCTTCTAAATCACAGCTGCATAACTATGAAATCAAGAAATCTTGCGGTCACACTGGCCAAAGGTAAAAAAATGGGAGCGGGGAGACACACAAAGATCCAAATTGTTAATGATTCAAACTGCTGACCTTTTGATTAACAACTGAGCGCTTACCCGCCAGGGCTCCTTACAATTAAGATTACAACTGGAATTACACAGGAGTCTACTATGTAGTTGGGTAAGGATTGAGCAGTTAGAGGCCAGGGTTTAAATTTCAGTTCTATTGTGTAGACATGGATAAGTAATTTAATCTGATAATCATTTTCCTCATCTGTAAAATGGACATAAAAAATCTCCTTGTATGGCTGTCATGGCTGTGCATACAGACCTAGCACATAGTAAGTGTTCAGCACTTGCCATGCCCTTTCCCATTTACTGAAACATAAAATACTTTCACCTAACAAGTTACCTGTAATGTGTGCCAGCCCTTTTGGTTGGCCTTCCCAAACAAAACCTTTTCCTTTGACTTGGCTTTTGTCTGAGATTTGTAGTGTTATTTTCTGTTTACAGATTTCTAAGCTCCCCTTATTGCTTTTGTCTGTGTGTCAACTATACCAGGAATAGGAAAACAAAAACAGTATTTATCCTTAGTCCAATAGTGCCCTTACTTTGTTCAGTACCTTTCAATTTATCCATTAACATCCATAACTCCTTCCCTAATAGTGGCTAACACACGATGTTCAGGGTAAATGGAAACATAAAATAAAATTCTCACCTTATGTCAAAGGGGAATCACCTGCCAAAATCTTAAAATAATGAATGCACTTAAGTTGTGGGAACAACTTAGCATCTCACTGATCATGCAAAGTTTTCTCCAAGTCTTATAATGTAATTTTTAAAGTAATTTGTGCTCTTTGAATAAGTCCACCTTATATCTGAAATATGAAATCTCTTACGGGAGATAGGGTGTTTTTCATTACATATGGCTCGAGTTTTTTTCCTTGTGGATTAAAATGAGAGTTCTGAGGCCTCCTGAGACCATTACCCCTTGACACTACTTTGAGTTTCTTACTTTCCACTAGATCCCTGGAAGATTCTTTTCTGGGTACCTACGTACATGTGTACATGTACCTATGATGTGGTACATCACAATGTACCACATCATTGTGATGGCCAGAAAAGCCTGATTTTATTCTGACATGCTAACATGATTTTTCAGTGAAGTTTACTTTTATTATTCTGAACAAGAAATTGAAATTCAACTTGTTAAAATACATTTTGGAAGGTGGATGATTCCTTCATGTATATTTCACTTTCTAGTCAAAGCCATTAAAAAAAACAACAAAAACAAAAAAACCTTTTGAAAATTTGCCAAGTCCCACAGGTCTCTTCTGCTCTATCCCAGGCCTAGAGATAGGGACTAAAGTGGCTGGAGAAACAAGGCTGTGACCCAGAGACTCAGTAGGAAGGGCAGAATAAAGAAAATGAACATACAGTATAATTGTTGTGACTGTTTTCTGATGATGCAAGTCTTCTGTAGTAGGAAAATCCATGTTAACCCAAATCCCCAGTTATTGCATTGTCACTTTACTTTTTTTTTTTTTTAAACATAAACTCAGACAAAAAGAATCCTACTGTGATATTCTTTATATTCACTAAATAGATTGTTCTGAGTATACTCTCGTGTAATAACCCTCCCCATTAAATAATACAGTATCTATATAGGCATAAGGGAGCTCTGGTGGCATAGTGCCTAAGGCATTTGACTGCTAACCAGAAGGCTGGCAGTTCAAACCCACCAGCCACTCCTCGGAAGGAAGACTGGGCAATCTACTACAATAGAGATATTGCCTCAGAAACCCAAAGAGGGATCAGTAGTGAGTTTGGTTTGAGTTTTATATAGGCATGGAGTAGTAGACACAACAGGTATTATCAAAAATTTTGTTTACTCACAAAATTTGGTTGTTGATGTTGGCTGTTGTCTGGCACCTTAATTGGGGCTTTGGTCTCTCTGTATGGACATGGGAGTTGGATTCCAAAGGTGAGCATCACATAAAAGCAAGGCAGATGCTTTATCACCGTTTATGTCCTACCTCACTTGTACTGCATTCTATTCATTGAGGCAGTTCCAAAGATCTGCACAGGTTCTGGAAGAAAGAAACAGTAAGCTCATTTTAATAAAATGTTTAGGGAATTTATATGTCTTTGGGAATAAACATCAAAGAGTTACTTGTATTTAACCTACTACTTTAAAAAAATTTTTTTTTTGCATTATGCTAAGTCTTGTTTTATAATTTTCTTGTGCAACCCAGTTGAGATTCCAGTTGGAGTCAGAGGCTGAATAGGCTATTAGGTGGTAAGATACTGAATTGATATATTTAAAAATCAAATACTCCACATCTTTTTTTGTTTATTTACTTTGCATAGTATAACAAGTAAACAAACAAACAAAAAAAAAGTGTGTATTCATTCTTGTTACCTAGTCCCACTCTAACAGAAAAACACCACAAATGGGATGGCCTTAATAAATAGGAGATTATTCTTACAATATGGAGGCTTTAAGTCCGATTTCAAAGTGCCAGACTCCAGGAGCTTGGTGAAAGCCCCTCAACCTTGGGCTTCAGCTCTGCCTCTGGCTCCTGGCCCACTGAAGCTGGAGGCTTTTCTTCACTCAGCTGCTGGCTGCTGAGGCTGACAACCAAGGTCAACAAGTAATAAGGCACAGTCCCAGTATTACAAAACCACATGCAGGCCATTAATTCGAGTCCATTAAAAGTCCCAAGATGGGCAGAGTAGGGCGGGCTGCTGCACAACGACTCGACTACATGCAGAGTTCAAGAGTGCCATAAACTAGAGACTGTGCCCCAAGGCTTCTCCCTATCTACAGGAAGCAGACCATATCCCTAAGGCAGCTACTCAGCTGCTCACAGTAGATTCCACCATGGAGTTGATTACCAGTCTCATCATGGGGAATACTACATCCAGCTGCCCAGCCACTCAACCAGGTCCAGCCAAGTTGACACAAAAACTTAACTACCACAGTATTTAATTCAAATAAATATATGAAATGTGAAGAGAAAATTGATAAAGATTTTAAATTATATTTAAACTTTTTTTTCAAATCACAATATTACCTTTTCATCATTATAGCAAAATTAAAGGTTCAATGTAAGGATTAATTTGGGTAATATAGTTATGAGCTGTGGTGGCATAGTGCCTAAGGCATTTGACTGCTAACCAGAAGACTAGCAGTTCAAACCCACCAGCTGCTCCTCAGAAGGAAGACTGGACAATATACCTCCTTAGAGCTACCACCTCAGAAACCCAAGGAGGGGTGGCTATGAGTCTGAATTGACTCAATGGCAGGGAGTTTGGTTTTTTTTTGGTTTTCAGTTATAATCTTAAGATGAGAATTCACATGATGTCAGAAAGGAGGCAAAAAGGACAAGTCTCCTGGATGTGGGGGATCTGCTCTGTCCCAGGCATTAGGCACTGTGACAGATGAGGAGTCAATAATGGATTTCTCTCTTTTCTCCTTCTTTACATCTCTCTTCCCTTCTTCCATTTCTCTCTGCTTCTTTCCCTGTTTCCTTTATTCCAACTTGCTACCTATCTTGCTTCTTTCCTGTTCTTGAGAACATCACAGTCTGATGACACAGACATTAAACAACCATCGTGCCATAAGAAGTGAGAAACTGCTATGCAGGACAAAGTAAGAGCAGAACAAAGAGAATATCAATGACCATGAAGTTATGTATTGTGACACCATTTCACCCTTTGAAACATTATAAAAATTTGTTTTTGGTCATGAAAAGATAACTACTGGCTGTTCTTATTCACTTCAGCATTGTCACTTATTCCTCCAAGGCAGCAAAGAAAAATTCTTCAGTTTCAGTTATTTATAAAAATCCTACCTATCTCCAAAGTCAGCTGAATTTCAGATCTAACACAGATATTTCTTCACTTGTCATTAGATGCCACTTGGCCTTTGAAAATTATTAGAAATAAAATTTATATGTTTTTAAAGATAAGCTGTACACTCATTTTTTTTTTTCTACTTTCTGGAAATTAAATAATTTTCTGTTATTCTGAAAATGGAGTACTGTGGCATGGAAAGACTGGTTGGCTATACCTTAATATCTGTTTTATATTTTTCAGAAGTTCAACATTTTCATTTAAATACAACACGTTTTAGAAAGTGACTGGAAACATCGTACAAAAGGCACAATAAAGCAAAACTTTTATTTTAGTGCAAAAGATATTTTAGTAAGATGATGCTGGGGATTTGCTTCAAAAGCAGTATCAGCTACTTTATTTATTTTAAGCACTTCAGATGTTTTTTATTAGTTGTCAGTAAATAAAAATTAAAGAAAGGAGTTGGAGATGGCCAAGAAATCTTCACTCCTCACCCTTTTCTTGGTCTTGGTATTAAGTATGAAGGAACTAAACAGAGACCATATGTTCTATTATTTTACCTGGCCAAGAGGCTGTAGGGATTTGAAGAGCATTCAGGTGTTCAGTTCAGTTGCAGGAGTCAGCTACAAAGTTTAAGAAATGAAGTTATCAGAGTGTGACCAAAAGATTCTTTCCTTCTCAATTCTGGGTAATGACTCTTCTGAGTATTAGGCCTTGATCCACATGTAAAAAACTTGCATATAGTTAAACATAAAGGAGCTCTGGTGGCATAGTGTCTCAGGCATTTGATTGCTAACCAGAAGGCTGATGGTTCAAGCCCACCAGCCACTTCACAGAAGGAAGAGTGGGCAATCTACTTCCATAAAGATTTACCACCTCGGAAACCCAAAGGAGGTCACTATGAGTTGGAATCAACTCCATGGCAGTGAGTTTTTGGTATGGTTAAAAATTCTCTAAAGAATTAATCAAACAAAAAACATTAAAGATCTTTATGGGAATATAGAGGACTTAGACTTAATAGGAGGCATTTAAGAAAGTACAAAGATGAAGTTTGTGAGAAGGGTGGTCAGAAAACCTTCGATCACACTTGTAATTCAATGTTGTACAAAGACTGAGGCCTGAAGACTCAGTAGGTGTGTTACCACCTACAGTCTATGGAGCAATGACTTAAGTCCCAGGTGTAAGCCATTAGGTAAATTCTCATTGCCTGTGCTTTTTACAACACAACTCCATGCTTCCTCTCTTCTCTTTCTTTCTTTGCTAGGCTTTTTCCCAACATTTTTTACTTTGGTGTTCTGGTTACCTCTGTGCTGCTCTGACAAGAATATATCACAAATAGGATGAACTTAATAAACAGGAGTTTATCCTCTTACAATTTGGGAGGCTAGAAGTCTGAGTTCAAAGTGTCAGGCTCTAGGGACTGTGTGAAAGCCCCTTGACCTTGGACTTCAGCTTTGCTTCTTGCTACTGGCCCACTGAAGCTAGAGGCATCTCTTCAGTCAGGCAGCTACTGGCTGCTGAGGCTAACAAGCCCAAGGTCGACAAATAAAATGGCACAATCTTGATATTACACAAAACCACATGGCAGGCCATTAATTCAAGTCCATTGAAAGTCCCAAGGTTGGCAGAGCATGGGAGGCTGCTGAACAATGACATGGCTACTTGCAGGGTTCAAGCATGCCATAAACTAGAGGCCATTCCCAAAGCTGTTTCTTATATATGGGAAGCAGACCACATCTCTAAAGCACTTATTCAGCTGCTTACGGTAGGTCCCACCATGGAGTTGATTGCCAGTCTCATCATGGCGAATAATTACTACCAGCTTCCCAGCCAATCAACCAGTTTGACACACAAACTTAACCACATTTGGTTTCTGGAATCTTCTCTCGACTCCACTCATCAATTTTTTATTTTATTATTATTATTTTTATTGTGATGTGGGTAGAAGTTTACAGAGCAAATTGGTTTCCATTCAATAATTCCTACACATTTTTGCTTCATAACATTCATTGCAATCCCCACAATGTAACAGCACTCTTCCCACTTCCTCCCTGTGTTTACCATTTCCCTTCATCATTATTTCCTATCTCTTCCTGCCTTCTTATCTTTATCCCAGGGAAAATGCCACTCTTTTGATCTCATTTGGTTGTTTGTTCTAAGGAGTGCATACCTCACTGGTGTAACTGTTCATCCTCTAGGCCCGTGTGTCATTTGGCTGAAAGTTGACTCATGGGGGTGATTTAATTTCCACGATTGAAAGGTGTCTAAGGGCTATAATCTTGGGGATTCCCTCAGTCTCTATCAGACCAGTAAGCTGTTTTATTTATTTGTTTTGTGATTTTGAGTTTTGTTCCACATTTTTCTTTCACTCTATCTAGGATGTCCTATTGTGATTCATTTCAAAGCTACCAGCAGTGGTAGCTGGGTACCATCTAGTTCTTCTGGTCTCATGATCGTAGAAACTGGGGTTCACGTGGTCCATACACTCTTCAGCTTTTTACAGAATACATCCTATACCTCCTTAACTAAAACCTGGTTACCCAAGAAGAGAACCTCTTCTTCTCAGCTCTTTTGAAGAGAAGTTACTCATTTCCCATATCCTACAGGCACCAGCACACAAGAACATGCTCTTAGCTCCTTACTATATTTCTAAGTCATTAATATGCCATCTTCATGACAAACTTTTCCTTCTTTGAGACTAGTATTATCCAACTATAAAACCATATACTATTATCCTGAGGCTTTATGACCACCCAGCTACTTCACCTCATTTATTGAGGATTTTACCAGTAGGCTCTCTTTTTTCAGATCCTACTCCTGCAACAGCATAGTTAACATCACTCATCATGTGGATGTATCATCTGACAATGTGACCTCGAAATGTCTTGACTTTCTTACATTATCTAATTTTTCCCACAATCCACTCCAGAACTTCACTACTATGGTAACAACTGGACCACAGTAATATAAAGCTCTTTCTACCTCTGCAGGTTTTATAAATTAGAAGCAATTTATCTTTCTTCTATACTCTAACTCAGTTTAAATACCATTTGAACTACAGGTTGTCCCTGACTTATGATGGGGTCCCATTCTGACAACTCCCTCATAAGTTGGTTCTGATTTAAGTAAAAGAATTCTTTTTTTTTTTTTCATTATTACTGTCTTTTATTATCAGTATCTTTATAGATCCAATCTTTATTAGTCTTTGGGGGTTGGAAATTACATATAGACTTACAGATATATTTTAGTACATACATTCATACATAAAAATACACAAATCATGAAAACTTACTCCAACAACATAGAACATGCTCAGCATTTCTCAACCTGAAAAATCTGAAGAAAAAATTTAAGCCTCAAGTTGCAATACTGAAGGATTCTATGGGCAAAATATTTAATGATACAGGATGTATCAAAAGAAGATGGAAGGGATATATAGAGTCATTGTACCAAAAAGAATTGGTCAATGTTCAACCATTTCAGGAGGTAGCATAAAATCAAGAACCAATGGTATTTAAGGAAGAAGTCCATGCTGCACTGAAGGAATTGGCAAAAAATAAGGTTCCAGGAATTGACAGAATACCCACTGCTGTAAAAGGAATACTGTAAGTGGATGACTTTAACAGATGGAAAATTATTTTCTCCTAGTTCAAGAGGCTAGAAATCTGAATTCAGTGTGTTGGTTCTACGGGAAGGCTTCCTCACTCTGTTGGCTCTGGAGGTAGGTCCGTGTCTCTTCTGAACCGTTTCCGAACAATCTTCAAGTGGCTTGGCATCTCTCTTCTCCCATCTCTGCTTTGCTTGTTTAAACTCTTTTATATCTGCCATTTTGTCCATTCCAATTCATAGCGACCCCCATTGGGTTTCCAAAGCTCTAAATATTTACGGAAGCAGACTGTCTCATCTTTCTTCTGTGGAGTGGCTGGTGGGTTCCAAGCAATGACCTTTTGCTTAGCAGCCAAATCTAACAGCAGAGCTCCTTGTTAAAAGTGAAGGAATAGAAAAATAATGTGGATGCAGAGGTGGGAAATGAAGAGGTTACAAAAAAGAAAAAAGAAAAAAAAAAACAAAACACCTCACTGCCATCAAGTCGATTTGACTCACAGCGACCTCTCCTTGGGTTTCCGAGGCAGTATCTCTACAAAAGTAGACTGCCCCACCTTTCTTCCAAGGAGTGGCTGGTGGGTTTGAACTGCCAGCCTTCTGGTTGCAGTCAAATGTCTTAGGTACTAAGTCACCAGAGCTCCTATTTATCTCTAAAGGAAAATGTTTTCCATTCTTATTGCTTCAGCTACCACTTACCTTACAAGTTTTCAATTATAGCCTCTACTAAAGAAGAATCTCTAAATTCCTCTGGCACATCTCCAGTGCCTGAATGTCCTCCAAGTGTGGAAAGCAAGATTTTCAGAAAGAATTGGCCATATTCCCCCACATATGAAAGTTTCCTCTTTTATTTCCTACTTGAATTAATTACAGCCATCAGTGAGAGTTACTATCAGATTCCACTTTTTACTCCTTCCTCATCTGTTATACCCAATAATCACTTCCAAAATGCTGTTTGCTGACATCTCTATCTTCTTTTTTCATCTCCTCTGCCATTGTCCTGGATCTGTCCCACAAGGTGGATATGATACTTTCTTAGTTGTCTATTAGTCACAAGTCTCTTACATGTTCATTTTATATATCATACTATGACCAGATATTAGACTCTTAAACACAACTCACTTATACATATCAACTCACTAATAACACTTTTTTTTAAGTAGATAGTTATACAATGCTTATAGGTTGACATGCCAATACTCAGCATGGCATTCAACACCCTTCACAAACTAATTCCAAGATACTACCACTCCTGACTGAGCACTCCTGGCTCAGACAATGGTATTCTTTATTTTCCAAACATATCATAAAAGTTCATGCTGCTGTGACTTTGCCCAGTCTGTTCCCTCTTCCTTAAATTCTCCTACTTTATTTCACTTCCTATGAGACTTTTAGGAGCTATGGTGGCATGGTGCCTAAGGCATTTGACTGCTAACCAGACGGCTAACAGTTCAAACCCACTGGCCACTCCTCAGAAGGAAGATTGGGCAATCTCCTTCTGTAGTGATATCGCCTCAGAAACCCAAGGAGAGGGTGCTATGAGTTGGATCAAACTTGACAGCAGTGAGTTTGGTTTTGGTTTATGAGAATTTTAGTTATCTATCAGGCCAAACCTGGATCCTATTGACTCCTCATTCTCTCTTATTGTCTACATTTTCTAGATTCTAGGATCCTAACAAAAAAAAAACATCTTTTGAATTCTGTTCTATTACTCATTTGGAATTTTGTAGCTCTCTACTCTCTCCTTCTCCCAGCTATATCCTTCATCAGCTTTTCAAGTCAGATATATCAAATCTCTGATAATGCTACTTCTCTTCTCTATAGACCTCTTTTGAATTTCCTTTGCTTACAGGTTAGATAACACTAATAACTTTTAAACTTTATTGCATGCTCATAGTCACCCTAAGTGATAAATATTGTTTTATCCATGTTTGTAATGAAAAATCTATAGCTTAGCTATACAACTTTCCAAGGGTAATATAACCCATAAGAGGAGGTGCTCATACATAAAACAGTGAGAAATCTGGAAACCCACGTGCTTGGCTAGTCCCCAAGTGCAAGTGCTCTAGCATGGCATTCAGAGTCTTACCTAACTGGGCTCATCTCCTGTCACCACCCAGCTCCATAAAGGGAACATGCCACTGTTTCCCAAACACTGTGTGTCCTTTCGTGGTTCTTCTACTTACTTTGTGCATGTTGTTTTCTCTAACTTGCAATATCCTTGCTGCCCTTCTTGCCTGCCAAAACCTAGCATTCTTGAAAAGATATTCAAATGTCACCTCCCCAAGGAAGGCTCCCTAAACTTACCCATTTCTTTTAGTAATTTCTTCTTCTAGATATGTACCCTATTTTATTATGATGCAGTCTTCAAAGCTAGACACTTAACACTAAACAGAGAAGACATAGTTTAAAATTTCATATCCCCAACTTGCAGCCTAAACTAATGAACATAGATTTTTGAGTATTGTTAGTTTACTGATTATAGGAATGAATGGAATCTCATCTTCCCCAAAAAATTTCCCATGATTATTTCTTAGATATATTTACTAATTCCTTCTCAGTGCATTGTTTGCTCTGTTGTTGTTGTTGTTATTTGCCGTCGAGTCGGCCCCGACTCATAGCGACCCCTCCTTGGGTTTCTGAGGCAGTATCACTACGGAAGTAGATTGCCCAACCTTCCTTCCGAGGAGTGGCTGGTGGGTTTGAACCACCAGCCTTCTGTATAGCAGTCAAGTGCCTTAGCCAGTATGCTACCAGAGCTCCCTATTGTTTGCTCTATTTAGCATTTATTTCATTTGGAAATGTAGTGAAGATAGCTGGCTGTTCTCTAAATAGATTTTAAGAATCATAAGGGCAAAACTACATCACCCAGCAATGTGAATACACATATAGATGCTTACAACATGTTTGCTTAATTAAAGAATTAAATTTAATATTTCCCAAAACTCCAGCAGTGGTTTGCTTAGAGTATGGGAGAAGGAAATTATCGATTACTCATTCAAGACACTACAAACCACACTTGACCTACTTAAGTGGCCAAATTTTAAAGAGGCATATCAGAATCTCTTGAACTTTATCAAAATAGTATATACTCACCGACACTAAGTACAAGTTTTGGCAAGCCTCTGAATCTCCAAGATATCAGCTTATGTACAGTTTGTGAAGGAACCCCAGTGAAACAGTGGTTAAGTGCCTGGTGCTAACTGAAAATTCAGAAGTTTGAACCCACCAGCTTCCAAGAAAGATGTGGCAGTCTGCTTCTGTAAAGATTTATAGCCTTGGAAACCCTACGGAACAGTTCTACTCAATGCTACAGAGTTGCTATTAGTCGGAATCGACCCCATAGCAGTGGGTATTGTTTTGTTTCTTTGAGTAATTTGCAAAATCTTTCTTAGTACTTTCCTCATATTACTCAAGTGCAGAAGTGGTAGAGGTATGCCAATGACTTTATTTTTATTCCTCCCAATGACCATGGCAGATTCTAGAGAGAAAAATGCCTAAAACCGTGTGTTAGCCCTTATGTTTGTTTTGCCCATGTCACCCTCTTTCCAAACCTGAATTTTGCCTTGAATTTGCCATGCTGTTCTCCACTTTCAGTTCTGCAAACCTTCCCTCATTTAGTTTTCTGGTTCCAACCTCTTGCAAGAATAAGGAATTGACAAAATTCTTAATTTAACCCATCATTTCTTCAGGACACTCTAACAGCTCTTACCATCTACAGAAACTTGGTTATTAAAGATATACAACAATGTTCTTTGTAAAGAGAAATAGAAAATCTAAATTCCCATTTGCTACAGTAGAATAATAATTTTCCATTCTCTTAAAATCAAGAGGTAATTAGGCTATAGGAAGAACTTATAGTCTTACAACCTATGCATGGCTTTCTGGAGCTCTTTCTGTGATTTCATGCCTATAATTCAGGGGTAAGTTTTAGACCAGTTCGTCCCTCAAAATTCTATGGTTAAGTCCATTCTGTGACTTAAATTACAAAGTCTTCTATATCTTTTCCATTCCTTAAGGATGGAGCTCAGTTGCATGAAGATTTTAATGAGAGTCTTGGGACCACTGGAGACCATTATCTTGAGATCACCCTTGTAAATGCCATGAGTCTTATGCTCTGTGGATCTATCACCCTATGTGATGCCAATGAAATTGCTTTTTAAATCCTGACATGCTATAGAGATTTTCAGTGATGTTTGCTCTTATTCTTCTGAATAATAATGAAAAAGATTGAAATTCAACTTATTAAAAACATTTCTGAAGTGCAGATGATTCCCTCTGGCATATTTTACTTCCTGTACAATATTATTTATCTTATAAGTCTAAAAATGGGCCAAGTCCCTCAGGTCTCTTCTGTCCTATTCACAGGGCAAGAGAATGGTGGGGTGTGAGAAACTATTACCTGGGGAATCAGTCAGAAGGGAATGAGCAGGAAGAAAATGAACACACCCTTTGATCACTACCATTGCTTTCTAATGAGGCAAATCTACTGTAGGAAACTTGCTGAGAAGGAAAATACAATTTCACCCAAATCCTCACTGACTGCATTGCCATGGGTAATATCCACAAATGGCTCCTAATTGCCTCTTTCATCAACTTGGCAGTCAAAGTCTTGCTAACTAAATCTAAATGTATTATCATGTCTTATCTCCAATATCTGCTTTATAACCTTAATTCTTTAGGCAAACCAGTCTCCTGATTAAGTTTTGCATTTTCCTTGTGCTCTAGTCTGTTACTTCTGTCTCTGAAATGCCCTTTCCTTGACTTCACCCTCCAAAATATTGCCTATTCACAAATGCAATCTCATCCAAGAAGCCCTTTGCTTGAATAACGTATAACAAACCCAGATAGGAATTACAGCCATGAAGAAAGAATTCTAAATGGAGAGGCACTTACTTGGCATGGTCTCCACTAAGTACCAGAACCTCAATTCTAATGGATGTGGTGTAGCAGTCTAGGTATAGTAAAACCTGCAAAAGCCAGAACCTGTGTAAGGTAGAAAGCCATCAGGGAAGGAAAATTAAAATATTTTTAAGTAATAGAGGGTAATAGAAAAATGGTAAGACTGCATGCTGTCAAAGGTAGAAAACTTGAGAGCCTCAGCAAAACAAGGCAGTCCCGTTAAGTGCTGGCTCTCACAGGTTTCATTGTAGTCGTACATAACAATAATTTGGGACTTTCCGAACATAGGCAGGTATTTTTGTACCCTTTACAGATCTTCTTTACCAAGCTGGTAGGCACATTCCCGAGTTTGTTTGAGAGCTGTCTGCCAACAGCTCCTCCAAAACCAAAAACTAAACCCACTGCCATCGAGTTGATTCCAACTCATAGACCCTATAGGACAAAGTAGAATTGCTCCATAGCATTTCCAAGGCTGTAAATCCTACAGAAGCAGACTGTCTCACCTTTCTCTGGTGGAGATACTGGTGGGTCCCAACTGCTGACCTTTCGGTTAGCAGCTGAATGCTTTAAATACTGCACTACCAGAGCTCCTTAACAGCTCATACCTGTATCTTTTTGAGAATTGCTCTTAGCTGAAAGGAATATAATTGACTACAACTATTAGCGTAGTGCCTAAGGCACTTGACTGCTAACTAGAAAGCTGGCAGTTCAAACCCACCAACCACTCCTTGGACGGAAGGTTGGGCAATCTACTTCCGTAGTGACACTGCCTCAGAAACCCGAGGAGGGGTCGCTATGAGTCAAGTCCGACTCAATGGCAAATAACAACAACAAAAGCTCTGACACAAGCGTGGTCTATGGCCAGTAACTGAATGACAATATGATTAGAAAACAAAATAAACAAGCAGACAAGCAAGCAAACAAACTCACTCCCTTGTCTCAAGATAAGACAGCTCTGACATGTCATTTACATTCCAGGCTCCCTGTAAATCAACTTAAGCAGAGCCCAAACTCCTACCCATTTCCACTCACTAATGTTTTCACCTGAGAGCACTTCTTTGAATCACTTCATAAAAATTGGTGCCTAAGGCTGTCCTTTTGGAGAACTTGCCATCAGACACAGTCAATGCATACATGAGAATGAGGACTTCATACACTTGCTTATGCACACTGAAATGTAATACCACTACCCTTCTGTCAGTTTGTTGTACCGGGTAGCTTGTGTGCTGCCATGATGTGGAAGCTGTACAGCCAATATTTCAAATATCAGCAGGGTCACCCATGGTGGACAGGTTCCAGTGGAGCTTGCAGACTAAGACAGACTAGGACGAAGGGTCTGGTGATATACTCCTGAAAATTACCCAAAGAAAGCCTTTTGGATAACAACAGAATACTGTCAGACAGTGTGCTGGAAGATGAGCACCTCAGGTTGGAAAGCACTTAAAATAGGAATGGGGAAGAGCTGCCTCCTCAACTAGAGTGACCTTAACGATGTGAGTAGAATAAAGGCTTCTGGGCTTTCATTTGCTTCAAAATGAGAAGCAACAGCTGAAAACATCCATTAGTAATTAAAACGCAAAGGTATGAAGTATGAATCACAGAAAATTGAAAGTTGTCAAAAATAAAGACTTGAAAATTGATATCCTAGGCATTCGCTGTCTGAAAGAGACTGGCAGTGGCTATTTTAAATCTGACAATCATGTGGTCTACTATGGCAGAAACTACAAATTGAAGAGGAATGGCAGTGCATTCACTTCAAAAAGAACAACTCAAGATCTATGCTGAAATACAACACGGTCAGTGATAGGCTAATGTCCATCTACCTACAAGGAAGACTAGTTAATATGACTGTTATTCAAATTTATGCACCAACCACAAATGTCAAAGATCAAGAAATTGAAGATTTTTAAGAACTGCTGCAATCTGAAACTGATCATCCTGCAATCAAGGTGTATTGATAGGTGTGTCTGGAATGCAAAAGTGGGAAACAAAGAAGGAATAGTAGTTGAAAAATATGATCTTCGGTGAATCTCCCACAAAAGATCTCTTTAATGTCTTAAAAAGCAAAAATTTTAAGGACTAAGTCATTTTAAGGACTAAGGTTCACCGGACCCAAGCCATGGTATTTTTAATTGCCTTATATCCGTGCAAAAGCTGGACAATGAATAAGGGAGACTGAAGGACAAGACTGACACAGTGGCTATAACTATGGGCTCAAGCACAGAAACAATTGTGAGGATGGCACATGACCAGGAAGTGTTTTGTTCTGTTGTATGTAGGGTCACTATGAGTCAGAACCAATGTGACAGCACCTAACAATAAGGACAACAACATGGCCTTGGTGATGGGAACAATGCTGGAGATTGCATGATAGAACTCTGCAAGATCAATGAATAATTCATTGGAAATATTTTTTTTTTCATCCCTTGCTTCTATTGTTGTTGTTTGGGTGCCATTGAGTTGGCTCTGACTCATAGGGATCCCATGCACAAGAGAAGGAGACACTGCCTGATTGTGCACAATCCTCACAATCCTTGCTCTACTTGAGCCCATTGTTGCAGTCACTTTGTCAGTCTATCTTGTTGAGGGTCTTCCCCTTTTTCACTGACCATCCCCTTTACCAAGCATGATATCCTTCTTCAAGGAATGGTTCCTTCTAACAACATGACCAAAGTAGGTGAGACGAAGTCTGGTCATTCTTGCTTCCAAGGAGCATTTTGGCCGCACTTCTTCCAGAACAAACTTTTTTCATTCTTCTGGCAGTCCATGGTGTTTTCAGCATTTTTTGCCAATGCCAGAATTCAAAGGCATCAACTCTTCTCCAGTCTTCCTTGTTTATTGTCAAGCTTTCACATTCAAATGAGGTGACTGAAAATAGCATGGCTTGGGTTAGGCACACCCTAGTTTTCAAAGTGACATTTGTGCTCTTCAACACTTTAAAGTGGTCTTTTGCAGCAGATTTGCCCAGTGCAAAACATCACTTGATTTCTTGACTGCTACTTGCATGGATGTTGATAGTGGATCCAATTAAAATGAAATTTTTGACAACTTCATTCTTTTCTCCATTTATCATGATACTGTTTATTGGTTCAGTTGTGAGGATTTTTGTTTTCTTTATGTTGAGGTGTAATCCATACTGCAGACCACAGTCTTTAGTCTTCATCAGTAAGTGCCTCAAGTCATCTTCACTTTCAGCATGCAGTGTTGTGCCATCTGCATATTGTAGGCTGTTAATGAGTCTTCCTCCAACCCTGATGCCATGTTCTTCTTCATATAGCTCAGTTTCTTGGATTAAAATGTTGTTGTTGTTAGGTGCTATCGAGTTGTCTCTGACTCATAGCGACTCTATGCACAGAAGAAGGAAACACCACCCAGTCCTGAGCCAGCTCCATGATTCTTGCTATACTTAAGCCCATTGCTGCTGCCACCATGTCAATCCATCTCATTGAGGGCCTTCCCCTCTTTCATCAACCCTCCACCTTACCAAGCATGACATCCTTCTCCAGGGAATGGTCCCTTCTGGCAACATGACCAAAGTATGTGAGATGAAATCTGGCCATTCTCGCCTTCAAGGAGCATTCTGGCTGCACTTCCTCCACCACAGACCTGTTAGTTCTTTTAGCAGTCCATGGTACTTTCAGCATTCTTCACCAGCACCACAGCTCAAAAGCATCAATTCTTCTTTGGTCTTCCTTATTCATTGTCCAGCTCTCACATGCATATGAGGTGATTGAAAATACCATGGCTTGTGTCAGATGCACTTTAGTCTTCATAGAGACATCTTTGCTCTTCAGCACTTGAAAGAAGTCCTTTATAGCCAATATGCCCAGTGTTATACATCGTCTGATATCCTGACTGCTGCCTCCATTGGCATTGATTGTAGAACCAAGTAATGTGAAATCTTGGACAATTTCGATCTTTTCTCCTTTTATTGTGATGCTGCTTATAGGACTGGTTGTGAGGATTTTTGTTTTCTTTATATTGAGATGGAATCCATACTGCAGACTGTATTCTTCAATCTTCATCATTAAGTGCTTCAAGTCATCCTCACTTTTAGAAAGAAAAGTTGTGTTGTCAGTGTATCGCAGGTTGTTAATGATTCTTCCTCCAATCCTAATGCCACATTCTGCTTCATAGAGTCCAGTTTCTCAGATTATTTGCTCAGCATACAGATTGAATAAGTATGGTGAAAGGATACAACTCTGACACACTCTCTTCTTGATTTTAAACCATGTAATGTTTCCTTTTGCTGTTTGAATGACAGCTTCCTGGTCTATGTACAAGTTCCTCATGACCACAATTAAGTGTTCTGAAATTCCTTTCTTACCAATGTTATCCACAATTTGTTATGATCCACACAATCAAATGCTTTGGCATAGTCAATAAAACACAAGTAAGCATCTTTCTGGTATTCTCTGCTTTCAGCCAAGATCCATCTGACATCAGCAATGATATTTCTCTTCTGAATCCAACTTGCATTTCTGGAAGTCCTCTGTCAATATACTGGTGCAACCATTTTTGAATTATCTTCCATAAGATTGTACTTGCACACTATATTAATGATCTTGCTCGATAATTTCCACATTCTGTGGGATCACCTTTCTTTGGGATCCATTTGTTGAAACATCTCAGAGGGTATTCCCTCAATTCCTGGAGCCTTGTTTTTCGCCAATTCTTTTGTGCACTTTCGACTTCTTCCTTCAGTACCATTTGTTCTTGAACATATGCCACCTCATGAAATGGATGAAGATCAACCAGTTCTTTTTGGTACAGTGACTCTGCGTATTCCTTCCATCTTCTTTTGATGTTTCTTGCATCATACAATATTTTGCCCATGGAATCTTTCAATATTGCAACTCGAGGCTTAAATTTTTTCCTCAGTTCTTTCAGCTTGAGAAATGTCAAGTATGTTCTTCCCTTTTGGTTTTCTAACTCCAGGTCTTTGCACATTTCATTATAGTAATTGGCTTTGTCTGCTCGAGCTGCTCTTTGAAATCTTCTGTTCAGCTCTTTTATCTTGTCATTTTTTCCATTTGCTTTAGCTACTCTTCACTCAAGGGCAAGTTTTAGAGTCCATTTTGGTGTTTTCTTTCTTTCTCATTTTTAATGACCTCTTGCTTTCTTCATGGATGATGCTCTAGATGTCATTCCACAATTCTTCTGGTCTTCGGTCGTTGGTGTTCTATGCATCAAATCTATTCTTTAGATGGTCTCTAAATTCAGGAGAGATATATTCAAGGTCATATTTTGGCCTATTTAGCACACACACACACACATACACATAATGTATATAGGTATAACTGCAGCATAAAATTGGTAGGAGGAAGACTTGTTTTAATTGTCTTCAACTTCAAGTTGAACTTGCATATGAGCAGTTGATGGTCTGTTGCACAATCAGCTCCTGGCCTGGTTTTGGCTAAAGATATTGAACTTTTCCATCACCTCTTGCCACAGATGCAGTCAATCTGATTCCTGTGTACACCATCTGGTGAACTCCATGTGTACAGCTGCCGTTTGTGTTGTTGAAAAATGGTATTTGCAATGAATAAGTCGTTGGTCTTGCAAACTTCTATCATGCGATCTCCAGCGTTATTTCTGTCACCAAGGCCAAATTTTCCAACTACTGGTGATTCTTCTTTGTTTCCAACTTTTGAATTCCAATCACCAGCAATAAGCAACACATCTTGATTGCATGTTTGGTCAATTTCAGACTGTAGAAGTTGATAAAAATCTTCAATTTCCTCATCTTTGGCTTTGGTGGTTAGTGTGTAAATTTGAATAATAGTAGTAGTAATGAGTCTTCTTTGTAGGCATATGGATGTTATCCTATCACTGACAGCATTGTACTTCAGGAAAGATCTTGAAACATCCTTTGTGATAACAAATGCCATGCCATTCCTCTTCAGTTTGTCATTCCCAGAATAGTAGATCATATGGTTATCTGATTCAAAATGCCCCAAACCCATCCATTTCTGCTCACTAACGCCTAGGATATCAATCTTTATGCATTCCATTTCATTTTTGACAACTTCCAATTTTCCTAGATTCATACTTCATAAATTCCATGTTTCTATTATTAATGGATGTTTGCAGCTGTTTCTCCTCAATTTGAGTCATGCCATGTCAGCACATGGAGCTCCTGAAAGTTACGTTATCCATATCATTAAGGTAGGCTCTACTCTCATAAAGCAGCTCTTTCCCAGTCCTATTTTGAGTGCCTTCTGACCCAAGGGGCTAGTCTTCCTGCACTGTGTCAGACAATGTTTCTGAGCTATTCATAAAGTTCTCCAGTAATGTATAAGACAGTGTTTCTGTGCTATCCGTAATGTTTTCCATGGCCAATTTTTGAGAAATGGTTGGCCTCCTCCTTCCTAGTCTGTCTTACTCTGTAAGCTGTGTTGAAACCTGTATACCATGTGCAACTCTGCTGGCATCTGAAACACCAGTGGCACAGCCTCAAGCCTCACAGCAATGTTCAAGCACCACAGGATGACAAACTGACAGACAAGTTTGTCTCCCTTAGCTGTTTGAAACCTCTGTGCCCTCCCCTTACCTAATTCCTACCTGGAACCTGCCACTTTGTGGCCCCTGGCCACTCCCTCCTTTTCCTGGCTCTAGGGGGCTTGAGGCCTAGCCTTACCTCCTGCCCCTTTTTAACTGGATATCCTGGACTCCAGAGGTTCCTGGCCTCTGCTGTTCCCTCCCTTTCCTTGATCTAGGGGGCTTTCCTTGATCTAGGGGGCTTGTGTGTGCCAAATTGACACACAACCTTAGTTAATACTTTAGTTTAGATATAATATCAAACCTTATATTTTTATTTTCCTCCTACCAATTTTATGCTGCAGTTATACCTATATACATTATGTGTATGTGTGTGTGTGTGTGTGTGTATGCTGCATGTTACACCTATATCTATATTAAAGACTCCGTAAGACACTTATAACTGTTTTCTTCATGTGTTTTATGTATTTCAAAGGAATTAAGGGTCATGGATTAAAATACATGTTGCTAAATTTTCAGTTTACTCCTTGTCAGCTGAATTCTGTAGAGAAGCAAAATCAGAGCTCTGGTAGTGTAGTGCCTAAGGCGCTTGACTGCTAACCAGAAGGCTGGTGGTTCAAACCCACCAGCCACTCCTCGGAAGGAAGGTTGGGCAATCTACTTCCGTAGTGATACTGCCTCGACAACCCAAGGAGGGGTCACTATGAGTTGGGTCCGACTCGACAGCACATAACAACAACAAATATATATGGGGTGGGGAGAGAGAGGGTATTAGTTTTATTTCAAGGAAATGGCTCATGCAGTTGTAGAGGCTGGCTACTCCCAAGTCCATGAGTCAGATGTCATTTAGAGGCTTCTCCTGACTCACATAGCTGCAGGTACTGATTAACCCCCCAAGATCATCAGGCAGTACAGCAGGTTGATGGCTTCAGAGGCTGATAAATCCAAGACCAGCAGGTAAGATGGCAGTTGCTGTCTCACAGGGTGCAAAGGCAGCAATCTCAAGATCAGCAAGCAATATGGTCACTTGTTGAAGACCAAAGGACCAGATGACAGATGATGATTCGCCATATGCAGGATCCAGATCAAACAAAAAGCCAGAGGGCTTTCCCAGAAAGTCCATATATATCAGAAACAGGCCATATCCCTGAGGAAATTCCCTTTAAACTGATTGGCTGCCCACAGCAGATCTCATCATGGAGGTGATTATATAATATCAGATCTCATCATGAAAGATGACTACATAATAACTGTCAAACCACATAGAGTCATGGCTCGGCCAAGTTGACACACAACTTTAGTTAATATTTTAGCAATTTAGACAAAATACAAAACCTTGTATTATTATTTTCCTCTTACCAATTTTATGCTACAGTTATACCTACATACATTATATATATGTGTGTGTATATGTATGTATATATGTATGTGTGTGTGTATATATATATATATATATATATACTACATGTTATACCTATATACATTGAAGACTCCACAAGACAATGTTATAATTTTTTTCTTCATGTATTTTATGTATTTCAAAAGAACTAAGGGTCATATAATGTATTTTTATATTAATGCAGATATTTACCATTTTAGATTATCTCATTCATTCTTGCAATTCAGAGATTCCCATTTAGCCCTTGATTCCCTGATGCCTTGATCAGCTAAGTAAATCTCATTTCACTTTATAAAATTTTTTGTTTCAACATTCTCTTCAGAACAATAAGTTGGACATTGTAATAATGGCTTGTCAGAGGCATCTTACCTCCTCTAACTTGACACAGGGGAGAGAGTCATTAAATGCATCAACAGCCCAAGGTTGATTCTTACAAGGTAGAAGTCAGACTTGCCTCCATCCTCCAACCTTTTTACCAGTGCTGACACCAACTGTCCTTTTTATGGCACTCTCTCTTCTCTGTTGAGTTTAATAATTCATTGCAACGGTCACACAGAATTTACAGATTATGCTCAAGGTTATCTGGTATATTAGGGAAATAACAGGTTATAACTGAGGATCAGGAATGACTCAAGATGAAGTTCTTCAATCAGAAAAACCTCTTCTCAGCAGTGCCCATATGTCCCAGGGAGCCCTTCCCCATCAACTCTTCCCTTCTACTGACCAAGAATGACCAGGAGAGGTTTAGATTTTCCACACAAATATTTTATTAAGAGAAAATAGCTTGCAAGTGGAGACAAAGAGGGACTAAACAACGCTAGCCTTTGTCTCCCTGAGCAAAGATTTGCTGGGGTTTTTAACAGTTTTGGAATCCATGAGGAGTTTCTGCAAGGCGTACTAGCTGCCTAGAAGGGGTGGCACTATGGAAATTGGGTGTGTGCACAGGAGTTGCTGGGATACTTGACAGGAGTCACAAGGGCTGTCACAACTTATTATGGGATATCATGGATGCATTGTCTCTCAAGGCATCCATTGAATTCCCATTCAGTGTCCTTGCCTCAATATCGACACCCCTGGAAAGTCATATAGCAGCTATGTCACAGTGATGTGTGCATGCTTGGAGAGCTGAAAACTAACTTGCCTGCAAAACACCTGCAAAAATCTTGCAAGAAGGTAAAGCACAGAGCTTGGGGAGGCTGCCAATTACTTCTGCACCTTGTGTTCCAGGATGTGGTTTGGCCTTTAGCTACAGCAATTAGGCTTGCAACCTGTGTTTTTAGTTAACACTTCGGGTCCTGCCACCTTCTGCCTCTTTCACATAGACATGCCTCTCTCTAGTCCTTGGCCTCATAACCCTTTGGCCTCTGCCCTACTTGGGCAAGTGTTACAAAGCTCTTTGAGTTCTGCTGATAAGTGCCCCAAGGCACCCCAATCTGCCAGCAAGCTATAGCCCAAAGGCACACAGATCTACCCTGTAAGTCAGCAAAACTAGCTCCACCAGGTACTCAGAGGCACCCCACTCTGCCAGCAAACCTCCTGCCCAAAGGCACTCAGCTTTCTCGTGCCATGGGTTTGAAGGCCCCCTGGCTGTCTCATTCTGTCTCTTGGTTCTGCTGTCTCTGCTGCTGCCATTTCTCTGCCACCACTTCTCTCCATCTCTTGGTGTCTTCCATGTTACAGCTGTCTTCTAGATCTGAGAGGTTCCCAGATGTGTTCTACTCCTGTTTCTTCTTCTTAGTGGTAGTTAGATTCCCTCTTTCCCCCTCTGGGATGGCTCATTTTAAGCCTAGTGAGATGGCAAAATTGACCAATCCCCTTGTTAGGGTTCACACACTTTATTTGCATGGTCTTACCCCCACAAAGGTGCCATGCCTCTTACTTATATTATAAGCAAGCTATCTACTCCCCTTACTGTGCTTGTGGGGGCCACAAGCACCTTACAGTTGCACAGTCCTACCCAGTCATCAAAGTTTATAAGCCAACAACTTCATGCCTTTATCTCCCTCAATTTCATATAGTCAATGTTTATATTGCCTATTCCTATCAAACCAGTAAGAAGCTCTGGTGGCATAGTGGGTAAAGCATTTGGCTGCTAACCAGAAAGTCAGCAGCTCATACCCACCAGCTGCTCCATGGGAGGAAGATGAGGCAATCAGCTTCTGTAAAGATTTACAGCCTTGGAGACCCAATGGTGGTCACTATGAGTCAGAATCAACTCGATGGCAGTGGGTTTGGTTTTCGTTTTTGGGTACCAAACCAGTATTCTGAGGAGTCAAGCATGTTTCTTGATCTTTGAAGAATCTTCTTTTCCAGTTAGAACTTTGAGTATATGCATCCAGAAGTGAAGTCCAGTTCAGAGCAAGTCATCAAATTGCAGCAATTCGACTCGATGGCAAATAACAACAACAACATACCAGCTCAGGGTGTCAAGCATCTTTCTCTTCATGCAATTGGGTTCTGGTCAACTCATCCCTAGCCATTTAAACTAGATTAATGGCCATTAGCTGTAAGCTTGGTAGTTCACACACCTCCCTGCACTTCAGACCAGCCAGCCTCTTCTCTCTCTATCTCTAGCCTCTGTGGGCTGGGTCATCAGTGCCAATGAAATATGTTCAAATTTAGCCTGTCTCTTCTTTGCTGTACCTCCTCTATTTTCACTCAAGTGGAATCTGATGGTCATCATTAGTGAGCGTATCAGACTGTCTACTTGCCAGCTCCATTTAACTTACAGTCCTAGAAGGGGGTTCTTTTGATGGGTCCTGCCTTTTCCTGTCTCAAAGTATCCAACTCAAAATTGAAAAAGCCAGTAAATTTTTTCCCTGGAGGTCCTTCCTTGCAACGCATATCTCCTGTTCTGTCAGTAATCCTGTTCAGGTCTGCATGTCTTCAATGTAAATTTCCTCACTGGAAGGAATCTGGGTGGGCTCAGATTCTCAACTTAAAGCCCCAATATTCTATAGGCAGGTCTACTGTCTTGAAACAAAAAGCCCATGTTTCTTCTGAGCAAATCCTAGTTCACTTTTTAGCATATCTGATTGTTCTGGTTACCTAGTGCCACTCTGACAAGAATATACCACAAATGGAAAGGCTGAACAATAATGGAATGGCTGGACAATAATGGAATGGAATGGCTGTTTATTCCTGAGAATAAACAGAAGTTTATTCTCTTACAGTTTGGGAGGCTAGAAGTCCAAGTTCACAGTGCCAGGCTCTAGGGGCTGTGCGAAAGCCCCTTGACCTTGGGCTGCAGCTCTTTCTCTTGCTTCTGGCCCAATGAAGCTAGAGGCATCTCTTCAGTCAAGCACCTACTAGCTGCTGAGGCTAACAAGCCCAAGATCGACAAATAAAATGGCACAGTTCTGATGTTACCAAACAGCACAGCAGGCCATTAATTCAAGTCCATTTTAAGTCCCAAGGTTGGCAGAGCATGGCAGGCTGCTGAACAATGACAAGACTACATGCAGGGTCCAAGAGTGCCATAAACTAGAGACCATTCCCAAAACTGCTGCTTATATATGGGAAGCAAATTACATCCCTAAAGCAGCTACACAGCAGCCCACAGTAGATTCCACCATGGAGCTGATTACCAGTCTCATCCTGGAGAATACTATATCCAGCTACCCAGCCACTCAACCAGGCCCAGTCAAGTTGATACACAAACTTAACTACCACACCAATCAAGTATTGGTTGAAGGAGTTACATGCGATCTGTAATGTATAATAGCCAACATTCATGTCTACCATACATTTAGATCTGTTTTCACCATTGTTGAGTAGTTTCTTATTCATAGCGATCCCTCTTTGGGTTTCTGAGGTGGTATCTCTATGGAAGTAGATTGCCCAATCTTCCCTCCAAGGAGTGGCTGGTGGGTTTGAACCACTAGTCTTCTGCTTAGCAGTCAAATGCCTTAGGCATTACACCACCAGAGTTCCTTTTACAACACTAAAAAAGAAAAAATGGTCTGGCATTCATCATCACAAAGGGTGTTTCAACATCTGTCCTGAAGTACAATGCTGTTAGTGTTAGGATAATATACATATGCCTACAAGGAGGACCAGTTAATTTGACTATTTCTCAAATTTATGCACCAACCACCAAATCCAAAGATGGGGAAATTGAAGATTTTTATCAACTTCTGCAGTCTGAAATTGACCGAACGTGCAATCAAGATGAGTTAATTATCACTGGTGACTGGAATGCGAAAGTTAGAAACAAAGAAGAATCACCAGCAGAGAGCCAGAGTTCCCAAAGCTTCTCCATATATACTGCAAGCAGGCCACACCCCAAAGGAAACCCCCTTTCAACTGACTGAATACTTGTAGTAGATCTCATCATGGAGGTAATTACATTATATCAGATCTCATCATGGGGGATAACTACATCATAACTGATAAACCACTTAGAATCATGGTCCAGCCAAAGTTGACACACACTCTTTATTATCACACATATTTTTTTTTATCCATTCATCCACCGACGGGCATTTAGGTTGTTTCTATAAGGTTAGATGACTGATGTTGGGAGGAACCATGCCAGAGGAAAAGGAAAGAAAAGTTTATCCAAAGAGTAAAATCATAGAAGCATAGTTTTTTCAGAGTTCCTTGTTTCTTTGATTGATCGTTGAAAGCATCATTCTCTCTGGTCCTGAGGTCAGCATGCTCTTTCCGTGTGGGTCATATTGCCTTTATTGTTTCTTTCCTGTAGTTTCTGTTCAGAAATAGATTTTGATAAGATCTAGACATTAGTCGTTAGGGGCTTTGTTGGATGTCTTATTTTCAGAAGTACCAGACTGGAACTTCTAATAAGAATCAAACATTAATGATTATAGGGTTGGGTAGTTAGCTATTTCCAGGAGTGTACATTTCTTTTTGCTGAGGATGTTCATTGTAAGATTTGATTTTATTAACCCTTCAGTTTCCATCTTTTTGGCATCATGAATAGTGCTGCAATGAACATGGGTGTGCATATATCTGTTTCTGTCATGGCTGTATTTTTGTAGGCTATAAACCTACTAGTGAAATTGCTAGAGCATATGGGATTTTTATTTCTAACTTTTTAAGAAAGTGCCATACTGTTCACACAGTGGTTGTCCCATTTTACAAACCCACCAGCAGTGTATGAAGGTTCCACTCTCTCCACACCTTTGTCAGCATTTGTTGTTTTCTGTTTTTTTGGACTTGCTATTAACGCTGGGGTGAGATGATATCTCATTTTGATTTCTGTCTCTAATGACCAAGATCATGAGTGTTTCTTCTTGTGTTGGCTGCCTGAATGTCTTCTTTGGTGAAGCGTCTGTTCATATCCTCTGACCATTTTTTAATTGGATTATTTGCCTTTTTGTTGTTGAGGTGCTGAAGTTTTCCATCAACTTTAGAGATCAGTCCCTTGTCGGATATGTCATTGCCAAATAAGTTTCACAGTCTGTGGGTTGTCATTTTAATCTTTTGGTGAAATAGTTTGATGTGCTTAAGCATCTAATTTTTAGGGGGTCTCAGTTGTCTAGTTTGTCTCCTGTTTGTGTGTTTTTAGTTATGTTTCATAGTGTATTCATGCCACGTAGTAGGGCCCCTAAGTTTGTCCCTATTTTTTTTTTTTTTATGATGTTCTTTATAGTTTTAGGTTTTCTGTTTAGGTCTTTGAACTATCTTGAATTTGTTTTTGTATGAGGTGTGAGATATAAGTCATGTTTCATTCTTCTGCAAATGTATATTCAGTTTTGCCAGCACCATTTGTTAAAGAGACTATCTCTTCCTCATTAATGACTTTTCTCACTTTGTCAAATATCAGCTGGCAAGAGGTAATGGATTTGCTTCTGGATTCTCTATTCTGTTGCATTGGTCTATGTGTCGTACAGTACCAGGCTTCTTTGACTACCATAGCTGTGTAGTAGAGACTGAGAAGTAAGTAGTATGAGGCCTCCTACTTTGTCTTTCTTCTTTGGTAGTGCTTTGCTTATCTATGGGTCTCTTTCCTTTCTATGTAAATTTGATGATTTGTAAGTTTTTCCATCTCTTTAAAGAATGAAGATGGAATCTGGATTGGGATTGCATTATATCTGTAGATCACTTTGGGTAGTACTGACATTTTTACAATGGTACACCTTCCTATCCATGAGTATGACATAGTCCTCCATTTATGTAGGTCTCTCTTGGTTTCTTGTAGTAAATGTTTTGCAGTTTTCATTGTCTAGGTCTTTTGTGTCTCTGGTTAGATTTATTCCTGTGTATTTCACTTTTTGGGTGACCATTGTAAGCACTTGACTGCTAACCAGAAGGCTGGCGGTTCAAACCCACCAGCCACTCCTCGGAAGGAAGGTTGGGCAATCCTACTTCCGTAGTGATACTGCCTTGGAAACCCAAGGAGGGGTCGCTATGAGTCGGGGCCGACTCGACGGCACACAACAACAACAACAACATTGTAAGTGGTATTGTGTTCCTGATTTCCTTTTCAGAGCTCTCTTTGTTAGTAGAAAGGAATTAGACTGATTTTTGAATGTTGATCTTGGAATTTGTCACTCTGTTGAATCTTTCAATTAGTTCAAGTAATTTTCTTGCTGAGTCTTTGGGATTTTCTATGCATACAAAAATAAACCAAACTCACTGCTGTCAAGTCGGATCTGACTCATAACGACCCCTCCTTAGATTTCCAAGGCTGTATCTCTATGGAAGTAGATTGTCCAGCTTTCCTTCCAAGGAATGGCTGGTGGGTGTGAACCACCAGCCTTCTGGTTAGTAGTCAAATGCCTTATGCACTTCTATGTATAAGATCATATAATCTATAGAGATAGGAGATAGTTTTACTTCTTCAATTTGGATATCTTTTATTTCCCTTTCTTGGTTTATTGCTCTGGCTGAGACATCCAATAAAATATTGAATAGGAGTGGTGATAAAGGTGTCCTTGTCTGGTACACATTCACAAGGGGAATGCTTTCAATCTCTCTCCAGTGAGACTAATGTAGCTGTTGTTTTTGTATGTATGCACTTAATTATGTTGAAGTGTTTCCCTTCTATCACTGCCGTCAAGTCAGTCCCGACTCATAGTGACCCCTCCTTGAGTTTCTGAGGTGGTATCTCTATGGAAGTAATTTGCCCAATCTTCCTTTTGAGGAGTGGTTGGGGGGTTTGAACTGCCAGCCTTCTGGTTAGCAGTCAAATGCCTTAGGCACTACGCCACCAGAGCTGCTTTTGGTCTTTTGGTTTTCCTATTTTGTTGAGTTTTTATCAGGAATTGGTGTTGGATTTCATCAAATGCCTTTTGTGCATTGAATGATATGATTATGTGGTTCTTTTATTTATGTGGTGGATTATCTTGATAGTTTTTCTAATGTCGAACCATTTTTTGCATACCTGGTATAAATCACACTTGGTTATGATGACAATTTTTTTTTGAAATGTTATTGATTCTATTGATTAGAATTTTGTTGAGTATTTTTCCATCTGTTCATAGGGATATTGGTGAATAATTTTCTTTTTTTAGTGATATTTCTGCCTGGCTTATGTTCACTTCATAAAATGAGTCTGGGAGTATTCTCTCCTCTATATTCTGGAATAGTTTGAGTAGAATTGGTGTCAACTCTTCTCCAAATGTTTGGTAGAATTCACCAGTGAAGCTGGGTGGCCAGGACTTTTTTTGTTGTGAGTTTTTTCTTGTTATTGTTGTTCAATTTCTTCTTTTTCATGTATCTGTTTATATTTTCTACCCCAGTCTGTGTTAGTTTAGGTAAGTAGTGTGTTTCTAGAAATTTGTTCATTTCTTCTAGGTTTTCCAATTTGTTGGAACACAATTCTTCACTGTATTCTGTTATCATCCTTTTTATTTCAGTTGGTTCTATTGTGACATTGCCTACTTGATTTCCTATTCATGTTATTTGTATCTTCCTTTTTTTTTTCTTTTTTAGATTTGCCAGTAGTTTGTCAATTTTATTAATCCTTTCAAAGAACCACCTTGTTAATTGTTAATTCTTTCTGTGGTTTATCTGTCTGGTTTCATTTATTTCTGCTATAATCTTTATTACTTCCTTTCTTCTGGTGACTGTAGGCTTGTTTTGCTGCTCTTTTTCTAATTGTTGGAGATGTTGGGTTAAGGTGTTGATTTTGGTTCTTTTTTCTTTTTTGACGTGTGCCTTTATTGCCATAAATTGACTTCTGAGCACTGCTTTTGTTTTGTCCCAAAGATTTTGGTATGTTCTTGTTTTCATTCTCATTTGATTCAAGGAATTTTTCTGTTTGTTTCATTTTTAATTTCTTCTATCATCCAGTAGTTTTTAAGCAGGGTGTTATTAAGTTTCCATGTATTTGACTTTTTTTCCTTGATCTTACTGTTGTTGATTTTATAGCATTGTGATCTGAGAAGATGCTTTGTAGTATTTCAATGTTTTTAAACTTATTGAGGGGCTGCTTTGTGGCTTAACAGATGGTGCATCCTGTAGAATGTTACATGTGTGTTGGAACAGAATATATTGTGCTGTTGCTGGGTGGAGTGTTCTATATATGTCTATGAGGTCAAGTTTGTTCATGGTGTTGTTTAGTTCTTCTGCATGTTTAATTTCTTTCCAGTTCTTCTGTCCTTCATTGAAAGTGGTCTTTTAAAGTTTCATATTATTATTGTAGAATTCTCTGTTTCTCATTTTGGTTCTCTTAGTTTGATTTATGTATTTGGGGGCTTTATCAGATGGGTGCATAGCTATTTATTATGGCTATGACTTCTTGTTAGATTAACCCTTTAATCATTATATAATGTCCTCTTTTATCTCTTTTGCTGGTTTTTGCCTTAAAGTCTATTTTATCAGAAATTAAAACTGGCACTCCTGCTCTTTTTTGATAGCCATTTGCTTGATATATTTTTCATCCTTTAATTTTTACTCATTTAATTTTTGATTCTTTAATTTTTGTCTTTGTGTCTAAAATACATCTCTTTTATTCAGCATATTGATGCATCATGTTTTCTTATTCAGTCTGCTACTCTCCACCTCTTGATTGATATATTTAATCCATTTATATTCAGTATAATTATTAATAGGTATGAATTTACTGCTGTCATTTTGCTATATTTGTGTGTGTGTGGTGCTGTTGATTTTTTTTTTTTGTTCCATATAATTTTCTGTGCTGAGTTCATTTTGTTTATGGATTATCTCATCATTTCCTTCATTGTTGTTGTTTTAGTATTCACTAAATCTTTATGATTTTCCTCTTTTTTATTTTGATGAGAAAGTTTATTAATTTTATTTGAGGTTAACCTGTACTTATTTTCTTCCCAAATTTAAAAAGTCTGTTCTATTTTTAAATCATCTTGACTTCCTCTCCATCTGGAAGTTCTATAACTACACTATTTATTTCCTCTCTGCTTTGTAATTGTGGTTGTTTACAAATTGGCATCCCTGGTTCCCTATTTTCAGTCATATAGGTTCATTTTATTTTGGATACTTCTGTAGGAGCTCTAGTGGCATTGTGCCTAAGGCATTTGACTGCTAGCCAGAAGGTTGGTGGTTCAAACTCACAACACACTCTGTGGAAGGCAGACTGAGCAATCTACTTCCATAGAGATTTACTGCCTCAGAAACCCAAAGGGCGTCGCTATGAGTTGGAATAGACTCGATGGCAGTGAGTTTTGTTTTTTTGTTTTTTTTCTGTATTTGGGTTGGTTTCTGGGTGATATTGTCATGTGTGTTAATCTCAGGTTGTTGTCTCCCATTGTTGGTTCTTTGTCAGAAGAACTCCCTGCAGTATTTCTTATAAAGTTGGTCTGTTTTCTTTCTTTTAAACAAATATCCTTACTTTCTGTTACTCTTGAAATGTCCTAATTTCACCATCTTAATTGAGGGACAATATGCTGTGTATATAAATCTTGGTTGGAAATTTTTCCTTTCAGAGTTTTATATATGTCATCCTATTGTCTTCTTGCCTGCATGATTTCTGCCAAGAAATCAGAGCTTAGTCTTATTGATTTTCCCTTGTAGGTAACCTCTCATTTTTCCTGAGCTGCTTCCAGGATTCTTTCTTTGTCTTTGGTTTTGGGAAGTTTGATTATGATATGTCTTGATGATTTTCTTTTGGGATCTATTCTATTTGAGGTTTGTGGAGCTTCTTGAATGTATATCTTCTCATCTTTCATGATATTAGGGAGGTTTTCTTTAAAAAATCTCTGACAATTTTCTCTGTGTTTCTCTCTCTCTCTCTCTCTCTCTCTTCCTGTTCTGGAATTCTGACCACATGTAAATTATTCCTCTTGATAATTGCAAAAAGGACAAGAAGGCCACATGTTCTGACCTCCTCTAACCCCACAAAAGGAAGACAGAGTCACCATCAATAACCCAAGGCCTATTCCTATAAGGCCAGACATGCTGCCTCCCTCCAGCCCTTTCACCAACCATTCCTCCCAAAGCACCCACCACCTCTCTCCTGGGTTTGATAATTCACTGCAGTGGCCACACAGAACTCATGGATTACGGGGTTTATTAGGGAAGCACCAGGCTACAATTCAAGTTCAGGGAGAATGCTCAGTCTCTCTCTCAGCCCACCATCCCTCAGCCAACAGTCTCTCACAGTCTCTCTCCCAGAGCAGTGCATGTCCCTCTATGTCTCTCTCAGCAATGCGTGTCTCTTGCGTCTCTTTCCCAGCAGCACATTTCTCTCAGGGGCACATCCTTCCTCAGCCAGCAGAGAGAGCATTCTGCCTCTAGGAGGCTTCCTTTTGAGCTTGGCAGAATGGCCAAACCAACCAATCATAACATCAGAATCTAAGCACCTGAGAGAGGGTGAGCCTCCCAGAACATTGTATTGTGCCACGTCCAACAGAAATACCCCAGGTGGATAACATTTACAATCAGGAGCTCCTCAGTTGCTCATTCCACCACTGAGTTTACAAAGACTTATGGGTAGAAAAGCCACACTAAGTAATTTACTACACCACAATAGTGTTCCATATAATTCTTAGCCTTTCTTCATTTTTATTTATTTTTGTTGTTGTTTTTGTTAACTTTTTGTGATTATTCCTCTAACAGATTACTACTGAGAGATTTGTCTTCAATTTTGCAGATTCTGTCTTCTATCAATTCTATTCTACTTCTTTGCCCTTTCAATCCATTATCTGTTTCTGAAATTTTCAGCATTTATCTTCTGGATTTCTATTTGCTATTTTTGTATGGCTTCTAATTTTTATTTTGTCCTTGTCTTGTAATGTTTTCTTGAATTCTTCTAGAGTTTTGTCTGTGTTTCCCTTGATCTTTCTCTCAATCCATTTAAAAACCAAAACCAAACTCACTGCGGTTGAGTTGGATCTGACTCATAGCGACCCCTCCTTGGGTGTCTGAGGGGGTATCACTAAGGAAGTAGACTGTCCAACTTTCCTTCTGAGGAGTGGCTGGTGGGTTTGAACTGCCAGCCTTCTGGTTAGCAGCCGAATGCTTTAAGAACTATGCCACCAGAGTTCCCTTAATCCATTGAAAGTACTTAAATATAATTCTTTTTAATTCCTTAGCAGGTAGTTCCAATACCATTTCTTCCTCAGGGAGGTTTTCTGGTCCTGTAATTTGGTCACTTATTTTGTCTTTTGTCTTTGTGTGAAATGAGTTTATGTTTTGTCTCCCAAAACATTGTGCTGTTGTATGTGTATTTAATTAGTGATTGTATG
>NW_006921601.1:3957219-3964199 GCF_000298275.1 Orycteropus afer afer | reverse complement strand
CTTTTTTTTTTTTTTTAATTTTACTTTGATATATATGAGTGAATAGAGTGAGTTTGGTATTCTTCCCAATAGTGTGAGTACTTATGCACTCACCACCTGTCTTCTAGGGGGTGTTATATAGGATGGGAGTGTGTGCAGAGTTATCTGTTTGCTGTTCATGTAGCACAGTTTAGGGTGGCCTGGGATGGCTTTGGGTGCCCATCAAACATTGATCAGGTGGTGCAGTAGCAGGTAGTGGTCATTGCCCAATGGGTGGGGCTCCAGGAAGTGTGAGTGTAGCTGAGCAGTGTGGGCATGGTTGCTACCTTACACCAGCTGGGATTTTTAAAAAAAAAAAAAAAAAAAGGAAAAAAATATACAAAGAACAATAAAACATAGGAAAGGAGAAAATTGTGGGAGCATGGCACCTGAGTGGTGTTCCTTATACCTGAGGAGGTAGCAAGGAGCAGGACACCTGGTACAAGATGGCATGCTCTGCCATCCAAGGAGGCCACGGGGTGCTAGACACCTGGTTCAAGATAGTTCCTGCTGTCAGGGAACCTGGTACTGGAAGAAGTTCTTGCCAGCTTACAAGGTGGCTATAGACAGGGTGTCTGTTGCTGGAAGGAGTTTCTGCTACCCTAGGGGGTGGTTGGGTGCAAGGTGTTTAGTACAGGATGGAGTTTCTGCCAGCCTAGAAAGCATCTGGGGACAGGACATGCAGTTTGGAGCAAACTTCCTGCTTGTTTAGAAGGTGAGTGAAGGTGGAAGATTGCACATTTCTGGTCAGTAGCTACTGGTGTGAGCGCTTGTGCAGTCCTGGGTGAGTAGAGTCAATTATCAGTTTGCTGCCCTAAGTGAAACATTACCTGAAAATTTCCAAAATAGCCTGACACACTGTATCAGGCCAGCTGGCAATTCACCACTCTGTTTGTCTCTCCTTTTTCACTGTTTTCAATCACTTTCTTCTAGTCAGTATATGATCCACTTCTGTATCCTTTCCTTTGAAAGTCAGGGTTCCTGGATTATCAGTTTATCTGCTTCATTTGATTTCTATGTAATTGTTGTAGAGGGTCTGGGTAGCTTGCCCATATAGTTTGCCACCTTGTTGGAAGTCTCAGGAAGGATGTTTATGCACTGAATTATAGCCACCATTGGTTATGGATTGCTCTTAAGGGCTTTAACTGTCCCCATATGTTGACTGTCCTTTCATGTGGGATGAGTAGGCTGCTAGTGGCTCTACAGAAAGTCTTAGGCTTCAGAGAAGGCCTGGGGCATTAGAGAGAAGAATTTAGTGGTTAACACTTGAAGTGGGAAACTGACAGTGTGAGTTGGAACCACCCACAAGCACAAGGTGAGTGAAAGGCTATTATCTGTATGTTCCCCAAATTTCTTTTTATACTTTAGTTCTCTATTTATATAATTTTCAAGATATGTATTTTCTAACTTTTGGTATAATAATTATTGTACATATCTTGAAAATTCTTGTTATTTACAATTCAACTTGAAAATAAGTTCCACCTCATATTCCGCAAAGTACTTAATGACTTGTGTTATAGATATCAATGAAAAGTACTTATCAGTGCATAACATAGAATGGATAAAGCTAAGGTACATTTTTATATCTGAAGTTTAGTACTGATTATACCTTAATCAAAAATAGCAAAATATTTTGATATATTTAGGTATAACAATTTATATTATACTCCTCAATAAGAAAGCCTGAAGAAAAGTTGACGCTTTTGAGTTGTGATGTTGGTGAAAAGTACTGAAAGTACCATGGACTGCCAAAAAACCTAACAAATCTTCCCTGGAAGAAGTACAGCCTGAATGCTTCTTGGAAGTGAGAATGGCCAGACTTCATCTCACCTACTTTGGTCATGTTGTCAGAAGGGACCATTCTCTGGAGAAGTAAATCGTGCTTAGTAAAGCGGAGGGTCAGCAAAAAAGGGGAAGGCCCTCAATGAGATAGACTGACACAGTGGCTACAACGATGGGCTCAGGTATAGCAAGGGTTGTGAGGCTGGCACAGGACTGGGCAGTGTTCCATTCTGTTGTGCATAAGGTCACTGTGAGTTGGAGCCAACTCAATGGCACCTAACAACAACAATCTCAATAATTATTAAAGTTACAGGACTATGCATGGACATCTATGGAGAAACAAAAGAATAATTGACCACTTGAGAATTCACAGAATCTGGTGTGAACTAAATGTTCAGTATCCAATCCAGAGCATGATAATGCTCTGTGGTGCTTTTCAATTCAAATTTGAATCTCTAGAATCTTCAGAGATTTATTCCCAAAGGCAAAAAATAATAAAAGACAGCTATATATCCACAGTCACATTAGAATTGTTACTGAAAGATTAGTGAGTTCTTATTCCATGAGGTAAGAATATTGTTTGGTTTATGAATCTGATGTATTGGTTTTCATTATTATTTGAGAATACTCTCTCAGGTTGTCTGTACTCACAAGCCAAGGCTGGGAAACGTGGTAGATGTAATCAAGCAATCAGCTAGTAAGAAACTTTTACTGAATTACTGTTTCCACAATCAGTAACATGTGAATAAAAAGGGATAATCAAAGTTACCAGGATTTCATATGAACAGACACTCATAAAGTTGTTCAAACGTATCTACTTAGCCATAGTGCAAATCAATTTTCTTGCTCAGATATACTCCCCAAATACCTTGGTGCAGAAAAAGTTACTTTGTTTATGGGTCTGAATGTTTTAATATTAGACAAAGCTCAAGATATAAATTTGGAGATGTGGGCCAACCTAGCCACTAGCTGGGTGATCTGGGGTAAACTTCTTAAATTTTTAGGTTATACTTTATTCAGCCGTATATTATGTTAAAAATAATATAATTTCATTCTAATACTCAAATTATAAAAAATATTAGAGTAGGAAATGTTTTATTTGTTTGAATAAATGTACTTTAATTGTGTCCTGATTACTAATCATATTGTGTTTTGCATAGTGATATTTTAAACTACAGGTAGCCTTGACTTACAACATATTAGAGTTAGGACAAACTATATTTACAACTACAACCATCTTTTTTTTTTTTTCATCATCTTCTTATTAGTAATATGGACCACATGCAAAATTGCAGCACGTAATTTGGTGATGTATCATTCTTAGATATTTACTAACAGATGTTCAATGTTATGATTTACTGTTCAAAACACTGCCATATAGCAGTTTATGTAAACTAAAAAAAAAAAAAAGTATTTGACTTTTATCAAAACCAATTTATGCTTGAGCTGTCAGAATAGAACTCTGCTGAAGTTGGGGACTACCTGTACTTGATGAGACAATATTTTAATTACAAAAATTTAAAAATTTATAAACTTATAGTAGATGATTCCAAACTCCAAATCAAACTCACTGCCGTAGAGTTGATTCCAACTCACAGTGAACCCCATTTGGGTTTCCAAGGCTGTAAATCTTTACAGAAGCAGACTTCCTCATCTTTCTTCCTTGGTACAGCTGGGGGGTTTGAACCACTGACCTTTGTGTTGTTAGCAGCCAAATGCCTTAACCACTACAACACCAGAGCTCCTAATAGATGACTCCATTTATCCCTAATTTGAAATTGCTTTCTGTACTGTTTTGTGGAGCAATTATCTTTGTTTTTATTTTTTCTTTTGTAACATGCCCCCTTGCCAGACGTTAAGGGACAGCTACATTTCCTTAATTCTTTAATTCTCCAGAGGGAAGGGGATACTGAGGAAAAAAAAATCTCCAGAAGTTCTTGGGTTCCTGAATCAGGACTTACTGGAGGTGAAAGGAGAGCAGAGGGAAGTAGAATGAGACAGAAGCCTTCACAGAGGGAAGAGAATGTTTCTGTGTAGTTTTTATTTATAGATTTAGATTGCTCTCTGATGGGGTGAGTCATTAAAGAGAGTGTGATCTGTTTCCTCTTTTTAAAAATGATTTTATTTAACTGATAAAATGTTGTAAAATATATAGTTAACTAGTCTCTACCTTACATGTTAGCTGCCAACAATCTTAAAGGATAATCTAATATTTATCTACTGGCAAGTATATCAGACTTCAAGGTAAGTATTATTTAACTTCATTTATACTATAACCAAAAAAAAAAAAAAAAACTCACTGTCTTTGAGTCATTTGTGACTCATAGTGACCCTCACTGGGTTTCTGAGGCTGTAAATCTTTATGGAAGTAGATCACCCAGTCTTCCTTCTGCCGAGCAGCTGGTGGGTTTGAACTGGTGACCTTCTGGGTAGCAGTCAAATTCCTTACCCACTACACCACTAGAGCTCCTTCATTTATACTATAGTTACTAAAGAAATGTCAGAGTCCCTGGGATTCATATTTTGACTCCACACTTGCTATATAACCTTGTGTTACATAATCTCCTTCAGACTCAGTTTCCTCATCTATAAAATAATAATTACTTACTATTATTCCATAGAAAATAAAATGGAACTATCTATCTATCTATATATAATTTATAGCCCTATTATCATTTACTGGGGGCTCTGGTAGCATAGTGGCTAAGGCACTTGACTGCTCACCAGAAGGCTGGCGGTTCAAACCCACCAGCCACTCCTCGGAAGGAAGGTTGGGCAATCCTACTTCTGTAGTGATACTGCCCCGGAAACCCAAGGAGGGGTCGCTGTGAGTCAGGGCTGACTCGACGGCACATAACAACAACAACAACATTATCATTTACTAAACTTATAATATATAGTAGCTTTTTCTCAAATTTTCATTACAAAACCTATCTTTTTCTAGGTTATTGTACTCACCATTCCTTTTTTATTATTCTAATCCATTTTAATTTTGTTATTCTTTGGCTTTAAAACATCTTTAAATGCATTTTTGGAAAAAATATAATATAGATAGGAAAGCGTCATATGATGAGTTTTCTGGTGTTTATGCACAGAGCTTTGGTGCCACAGTGGTTAAGCACCAGCCACACCCCACGGAAAAGGATCTGGTGGTCTCCTCCCATCAAGATTTACAGCCTTGGAAACTTCCTGGGACAACTGTACTCTGTTCTACAGGGTCACTATGAGTCAGAATTGACTCTCCAGCAGTGGGTCAGTTGGTGTTTCTGTCTATATACATGTGTGTGTGTGTGTGTGTGTGTGGTTACACATTAATATGTAATAATACTTGAATGATATATTTATTTATAATGTCTTCCCATAGGTGTATTAATGAAAATGAAGCCATGAAACTTCTTTAAGAAAAGTTTTTCATCACCGATCTTTTTTGATACTGGCTACATTGTCTCATGAATTCCCTGGTAGATGGGAACCACACTACAGTGACAGAGTTCATTTTATTGGGCTTAACAGATAATCCTACCCTTCGGGTCATCCTCTTTGTGGTCATCCTATGCATCTATCTAGTGACTGTATTTGGCAATCTCAGCACAATCATTCTTATCAGAATCTCTTCTCAGCTCCATCATCCTATGTACTTTTTCCTGAGCCACTTGGCATTGGCTGACATAGGCTACTCATCCTCTGTCACACCCAATATGCTTGTAAACTTCCTGGTGGAGAGAAATACAATCTCCTGTGTTGGATGTGCCATCCAACTTGGTTCAGCCGTTTTCTTTGGGACAGTTGAGTGCTTCCTTCTGGCTGCCATGGCATATGATCGCTTTGTAGCAATCTGCAACCCACTGCTTTATTCAACCAAAATGTCCACACAAGTCTGTGTCCAGCTATTCTCTGTGGCTTATGTAGGTGGTTTTCTCAATGCTTCTTCTTTTACTATTTCCTTCTTTTCTTTAATCTTCTGTGGACCTAATCGAGTCAATCATTTTTTCTGTGATTTTGCTCCATTAGTTAAACTTTCCTGTTCTGATGTCAGTATCCCTGCAGTAGTCCCCTCATTTTCTGCTGGATCTATCATTGTGGTCACAGTTTTTATCATAGCCATCTCCTATGTCTACATTCTCATCACTATCCTGAAGATGCGCTCCACCGAGGGCCGCCACAAGGCCTTCTCCACCTGCACCTCCCACCTTGCTGCAGTCACTCTGTTCTATGGGACCATTACATTCATTTATGTAATGCCCAAGTCTAGCTACTCCACTGACCAGAACAAGGTAGTGTCTGTGTTCTACATGGTGGTGATCCCCATGTTGAACCCTCTCATATACAGTCTCAGGAACAATGAGATTAAGGGGGCTCTCAAGAGACAGCTTGGTAGAAAAATGTTTTCTTAATAAAACCATTTATAGTGTATGATTTGATATAATTATATACCATATAGTAATAAAAGAAAATTGAATTTCTGTGTTGAAAATACATGTGCATATCATTACCCTGTGTGAGGCTTCATAGTAAATATGGGGATGGATTTTCAGATATCAAATAGGAAAACAGAGACAATAGTGAGTAACATTTAATGAAATTAAATTTATAATTAAGAAACACAAAGTGGTTCACATGAAAAATTCTTAATCTACTGAAAATACTTTTTAAAGTTTTATTCATATATTATTTTTCAAAAGAAGTTCTATATCAAAAGCTAAGGTTCTTCTACTTCCAAACCCTTAAGGCTGTAATCATTTTCAACAACAGATTATAATGAGATCAGCCTGATAACCCTAGTTATACCTTGACTGAGTACATTCTGAGGAAAAACAGTAAAATGGAACCAAATTGTAAAATTGTTTAAGACATACTATTTGTAGAAAGGTTACCTGCTGAGGATGGACTTTGGGGACTCATAAAATTCTGATCTGTGCTTACAGTCTCTGACTCTGGTCTTTGTCAGGAATTCTGGGCATTCTCATGGGAGAATATGAGATATCCCTAACCTGTGAATTCCTCAATCAGGTTATGAAAGACATATTTGTCTGTGGGAATGAGCAGGGTACCTGGGCTCTTTAGCTACTGATTGGCCCAAACTCAGAGAGATTTGTTTATTTCAGGCCACATGTACCTCAGGAACCTCCAGGGAACCTTCTGGAGATATTTTTTTTTTTTTGGAATTTCTGTTTCTTGAT
>NW_006921601.1:3946661-3950504 GCF_000298275.1 Orycteropus afer afer | reverse complement strand
ATCCTTTCCTTCAAGGCTCAGGGGTCCAAGATTATCTTCTGTGTCTGTATTTATTGGTTTCCCTTTTCTTTGTTGAAGAGGGTCTGTGCAATCCTTCTGCCTAGTCCGCCATCTTGCCCCGCCCCCTTCTGGAGATATTTAACTTCTATTTGCTGATAACCATCACATTTATTCTGTTTCCTTGTCCATTCTTTAGTGTTTCAGACCAAAATATTTTTGTCTATTGAACATTATGAACAAATTGTCAAATACTAAAGTAATCATCTCCCTTCACTCCCACCCTGTTCCCTTCCAATGTTCTGTATCTCAGTAAGAGGGTCCATTATCCAATCCAATGAAATACTGTTTTTAATTCTTATTTTACAGAGGAGGTAACTAAGGCACAGAAGGGTTAACCAAATGATCAGGCAGTGGAGCCCACTAGGGAGATCATCTTATATGCTCCAGTGAGAGGCAATGAGGAGTTATCCTGTTTTCATTGGGAAAGTGTCAACAGGGTGTATGTGTGTGTGTGTGGTGGGGTGCTGGGTTACCACACATTAAAAAAAAAAAAAAATTAAAGAACCAAAATCAACAACTTGACTTAAAATCTCCAGCAATTACAAAAACCAAAAAAAGACCTACCTGTCTTTAACAGGGTAGCATAAGTCAGGAAACTGAACATACTCACCTGGCTCTTGTACTACACCTAAAGAGGGGGGTTGCTGCTTAAAAAATAAAAAATAAAAACAAGTTGATGACAGTTATACAACATGGTGAATATAATTAATGTCACTGAATGTGGTTGAAATGGCAAATATATTTTGTTCTATGTACTGTACCACAATAAAAAATAAAAGAAGACTGAATAACATCCAGAGTCTCATAATATAATATCCAAAATATCCAGGAAACGATAAAAAAGTACTCATTTTACCAAGAACCAGAAAAATCACCACTTGAATAAAAAAGGATAATAAATCAGATGTCAACACCAACACCAAGATGAATCAGCTATTCAAATTATGTGACAAGGATTTGAAAACAGCCATAAAAAACGTTTCAACAATTCATCATGAATTCTCTAACAATTAAAAAAAAAAAAAACCAAAAAACCAGACAATCTTAGCAATGAAATGTTGTTGGTGTTAGTTGCTATCATGTTGATTCCAACTCATGGAGACCCCATGTGTGCAGGGTAGAACTACTCCATATGGTTTTCAAGCATGTGACCTTCAGAGAAAGACAACCAGGGCTTTGGATACCAGCCAAAAAATCGAAAACTTGAGCAACCAAGATCTCTGATGGGGAAAAAAATAAATAAACAAAAATAAAAGGCGAGCTGATATTGCAAAATTGGGACATTGCAAAATTCTTAACAAGTAGTAACAAGGTGAGAACATGGGTAGTGGGTTGAATTTATGAGTTGGGGAAGCAAACAGAGCTATTGACAATCTTCCAGAATTGAAGAGAAACACCTTGGAAGTTGGGGATGGCCATACAATTAGAATTGAAGGGATCATAATACAGGGAAAAAGGGAGAGCAAAAACATGAGTCTCAATCTTTCTCTTTCCATACATATGTTAGATTCTAAACTCTGGTAAACAGGAGGATGAGATACTAAACATAAACACACTAAAAACAGGGTATAAATTTTGGCAGGTTCTAAGGAGATAATTAAGGAGCTTTAGGGAACCAGTAGGTACTCTGGTGGCATAGTGCCTAGGGCATTTGACTGCTAACCAGAAGGCTGGCAGTTCAAACCCACCAGCCACTCCTTGAAAGGAAGGTTGGGAAATCTACTTCTGTAGTGATACTGATGCCGCCTAAGAAACCCAAGGAGGGGTCGCTATGAGTTGTATCTGACTTGATGGCAGTGAGTTTGGTTTTGGTTTAGTGTTGTAGTGGGTATGGCACTTGGCTGCTAACCAGAAGGTCAGCATACTGAAGGTTGTAAATGAGCTTTCCTTCAATCCTGATGCCACATTTTTCTTCATATAGTCCAGTTTCTCAGATTATTTGCTCAGCATACAGATTGAATAAGTGTGGTGAAAGGATACAACCCTAATGCACACTCTTCCCTATTTTAAACCATACACTATCACCTTGTTTTGTTCAAACAGTTGCCTCTTGGTTTATCTACAGGTTCCTCATGAGCATAATTAAATGTTCTGGAATTCGAATTCTTCACAATGTTATGATCCACACAGTCAAATACCTTTGCATAGTCAATAAAACACATGTAAACATCTTTCTGGTATTCTCTGCTCTCAGCCAAGATTCATCTGAGATCAGCAATGACATTCCTTATTTCACATCCTCTTTTATATCCAGCTTGAATTTCTGGCAGTTCTCTATTGATGTACTGCTATAATTGTTTCCAAATTATTTTCAGCAAAATTTTACTGGTGTGTAGTATTAATGATATTGTTTGATAATTTCCACATTCTGTTGGATCACCTTATTTTGGAATGGGCACAGATGTGGATATCTTCCAGTTGGTTAGCTGGGTAGCTATCTTCCAAATTTCTTGGCATAAACAAGGGAGTGCTTCTAGCATTGCATCTGTTTATTGAAACATCTCGATGAGTATTCTATCAATTCCTGGAGCCTTATTTTCACCAATTCCTTCAGGGCAGCTTGGGATTTCTTCCTTCAGTGCCATCAGTTCTTGACCATATGCTACTTTCTGAAATGGCTGAATTCCAACCAATTCTTTTTGGTACAGTGACTCTGTATATTCCATTTTTTTTTTTTTTTTTTTGCATCACTCAATATTTTGCCCATAGAATCTTTCAATATTGCAACTCAAGGCTTGCATTTTTTCTTCAGTTCTTTCTGCTTGAGAAATGCCAAGTGTGCTCTTACTTTTTGAAGAAAATTAAAACAAGTCAGTGAGACCCAAAATATGACCTTAAGTATATAACACCTTAATTTAGAAACCATCTAAAGAAATGATTTAACACATTGAAACCTCAATACATTTAACCCTCTGCCATGGAGTCGATTCCAACTCATAGCTACTCTTCAGGACAAAGCAGAACTCCTCTCCTCCACAAGGTTTTCCAAGGCTGTATATCTTTATAGAAGCAGACTGCTTCATCTTTGTCCCATGGAGTAGCTTGTGAGTTTGAACTGCTGACCTTTTGGTTAGCAGCCAACTTCCTTAAAATCTGTGCCACAAGAGCTCTGCAACACAATAAAAATATGTACTACATGGTCTAAAACACATGTTGAATTAAAATGTATGATAAAACACAAAGGCAGCAGAGGTCAATAAATTTTTAATTTAAAAAATGTACACATTTAACCATGTACTTACCATCTCCAGTGCTTTTCATTCTTTTATATAGATATGTATTTACATATGGTATCACTTCCTTTCTACCTCAAGGACATCCTTTAACATTTATTTTAATGTGAGTCTGCTAGTGGTTAATT
The DNA here is from genome assembly GCF_000298275.1 of Orycteropus afer afer. Lineage (NCBI taxonomy): Eukaryota > Metazoa > Chordata > Mammalia > Tubulidentata > Orycteropodidae > Orycteropus > Orycteropus afer. Next base: position 3,947,083 of record NW_006921601.1, on the reverse strand, counting down.
TTTTTAACCTCTGTGTATCTAAATAGTCTTTATTGTGCATTTCCTTTTGAAATAATGCACAACAGTTTATGCTTGAGTACTAACCTAAAAGTTGGCGGTTCAACCTCACCAGGCAGCTCTACGGAAGATAGATCTAGTCAAGTGCTCTCATGGGGTCACCATGAGTTGGGAGCTGACTTGAAGGCAGATAACAACAACAACATGGATTCTAGGTTGACAGTTTAGTTTTTTCTTTCTTTCATTATTTTAAGGATGGTCCACAGTCTTCTCATTTGCAGTGTTTCTAATGAGAAATTTGCTGTCATTCTTTGTTTCTCTGGACAAAATGTGTCTTTTTTTTTCCCATTTGTATAAATTTGTATAAAAATTTAAGGAATTTTCACACAGTTTTATTGAGTTGTTGTTGTTGTTGTTATTTGCCG
>NW_006921601.1:3935064-3946561 GCF_000298275.1 Orycteropus afer afer | reverse complement strand
AACCTTCCTTCCGAGGAGTGGCTGGTGGGTTTGAACCGCCAGCCTTCTGGTTAGCAGTCAAGTGCCTTAGGCACTATGCTACCAGAGCTCCCATTGAGTTATTAGTAACCCCATTAATTTTTTTTGGAGGGAGAGTAGAGATGAGGTAAAATTCATATTATAAAAATTAATCATTTATAGTGAATAGTTCATGCAATTTAGTCCATATACAACATTGGGCAACCACCACCTGGTTCCAAAAAATTTTAGTCACCTCAAAATAAAAACCTTATACCTAATAGCAGTTACTCACCATTATGTGACATGTATGTCTGGCTTATTTTGCTCACCATATGTTTTATGTTCATCCACAATGTTACATGTATCAGTACTTCATTCCTTTTTGTCTGAATAACAGTCCATAGTATGTATATACCACATTTTGTTTATTCATTTATCCACTGATGACTATTTGAGTTGGTCCCATCTTTTGTGTACTTTAAATAGTGCTACTATGAACATTCATGCACAAGTATTTGTTTGAGTACCTGTTTTCAGTTCTTTTGGGTACATACCTAGGAGTATAACTGCTGGATATATTAGTTTCCTAGGGCTGCCATAACAGTATATCATAAAGTGGGTGGCTTTAAACAACAGAAATTTATTGTCTCACAGTTCTGAAGGCTAGAATTCAGGGTGTCATAAGGACTATTTTCTCTCTGAAGATTCTAGAGAAAGTACCTTTGTTGTCTTTTCCAGCTTCTAGTAACCCAAAGTGTTCCTGTATCTTCACAAGGCTGTCTCCCCTCCACACACACCCCCCTCCCCTGCACTGAGTCTTCTCTCTTCCTTTATAAGGAGTAATTTGGATTGGATCAGGACCCAACCTACTCCAGTATGACCTCATGTTAATATAACTGATAACATCTTCCAAGACTATATTTCCAAATAAAATCATATTCACAGGGGACAAAGGTAAGAACTTCAACATAAATTATTTTGGTAAACAATTCATTCCATAAAATTGGGTATGGTAATTCTATGTTTAACTTTTTGAGGAACCACTAAACTGTTTTCCACAACACTGTACTATTTTATATTCCTACCAGCAGTATATGAGAGCTCCAGTTTCTCCATGTCCTCACCAATGCTTGCTATTTCTCATTGTTTAAATTATAGCCATCCTCGTGGCTACATAGGATATCGACAGGGAACTTTCAGAAATTCAAATTGGATTCAGAAAAGGATGTGGAACGATGAAGATCAGAGACTGCAGCCTTCAGCATGAATTACACCTCAACATAAAGAAAACAAAAATTCTCCCAACTGGACCAATAAGCAACATCGATAAAAGGCAAAAAGGTTGAAGTTGTTAAAGACAACAACAGTGGATATAAAGTATATTTCATTGTGGTTTTGATTTGCATTTCTGTAATGATACTGAGCATCTTTTCATGTGTTTAATGGTCATTTGGAAATCTTTGTAGATATATCTATTCGAATCCTCAACTCATATTTAAATTACTGCTTGTCTTTTTGCTGTTGAATTATAAGAGTTCTTGTATATTCTAGATACTAGACCATTATCATATTGTAACAAAAATGCTTACAACTGGACTAATAACAACATCATGGTAAACAGAGAAAGATCAAATTGCCAAAGATTTCATTTTACTTAGATCCACAATCAATGCCCATGGAAGTAGCAGTCAAGAAATCAGATGATGTATTATATTGGGGAAATCTGTGTCAAAGGATCTCTTTAAAGTGTTAATGAGCAAAGACATCACTTTGAGGACTAAGGTGTGCCTGACCCAAGCCATGGTCTTTTTGATAGCCTCATATGCATGTGAAAGCTGGACAATGAATAAGAAACACCAAAGAAGAATTGATTCATTTCAACTGTGGTGTTGGCAAAGAATATGGAATATACCATACACTGCCAGAAAAATGAACAAGTCTTGGATGAAGTGCAGCCAGATGCTCTTTAGAAGTAAGGGTGGTAAGACTTCGTCTCACATACTTTGGACATACCACCAGGAGGGATCAGTCTCTGGAGAAGGACATGCTAGGTAAAATAGAAGGTCACAAAAAATGGGAAGAGCCTCAGTAGATGGATTGACATAGTAGCTGCAACAATGTGCTCAAACATAGCAAGGATTCTGAGGACCATGCAGAACTGTGTGGATCATTTTATTCTATTGCTATGAGTCAGAACTGACTTAAGTGTAAATAATTTTTTCAATTGAGTAGATTTCTTTTAACTTCCTTGATAATGTCCTTTGATGTAGAGAAGTTTTTTATTTTTATAAAGTCTAATTTACCTGTTTTTTCTTTTGTTGATATTTGTGTCATCCAAGATATATTGCCAAAGCCAAACTCATGAACAGTTACCCTTTAGTTTTCTTACAATAGTTCTATAATTTTAGTACTTACATTTAGGTCATTGATCAATTTTTAATTAATTTTGTGTATGATGTGAGGTAAGGGTCCAATTACATTTTTTGCATGTATATATCCAGTTGCCCCAGCATCATTTGTTGAAAGGACTATTACTTCCCTCTTAATGGTCTGTACCCTTGTTGAAAATCATTTGGTCATAGATGTATGGGTTTATTTCTGGATTTTCAATGGTATACTATTAGCCTATATCCCATACATATGCCAGTAACATCCTCATCTGATTAGTACTGCTTTGCAGTAAGATTTTTTTTGTGTGTGTGTTTGGTAAAATATATGTAACAATATTTGCCATTTTAATCATGTTTGTGTGTATAATTCAGTGATATTAATTATATTCACCATATTTTGCAACTGTCACCACTACCCATTTTCAATTTTTTTCATTACTCTAAACAGAAACTCAATACCCCTTTAGCAATAACTCCCATTTCCCTCTCCCATCCTCTCCTAGTAACCACTAATAAGCCTTGGTTTTTATACATTTACCTATTCTAGGCATTTCATATAAGTGGGATCATGCAATATCTTTCCTTTGGTGTCTGACTTATTTCACTCAGCACAATATTTCCCAGGTTCTTCCATGCTGTACTATACAGAACTTCATTTCTCTTTATGGATGAAATACTCCATTGCATATATATATACACACACACACACACACACACACACACACACATATTTACATATATATATACATACATATGTACACACACACACACACATACTATGTTCACAAGCAAGATGTATGCTGAAAACTGAAAATCATTGATGAGAGAAATATAAGAAACCTAAATATATTGGGAGATACACCATATTCATGGCTCAGAATATTCAATATTGTTAAGATGTCACTTCTCCCCAAAATGATCTATAGATTATATATTCAATACAAAAACAGTAAAAATTCCCAGAAAATATTCTAAATTTTATACAGAAGGCAAATTTTTCAAGACGATTTTAGAAAAGGAAAATAAATTTGAAGGACACACATTATCTGAATTTAAGATTACTATAAACAGTAGTAATCAAGAGAATGTGGTCCTGCCATAAGAATAACCATATAGATCAATGGAACAGAATACAGAGTTCAGAAACAGACCCACACATACATGATCAGGTGATATTTTACAAAGATGAGAATGAAATTCAATGGAGAAAAGATAATCTTTTCAACAAAGTGTGCTGGAACAAGTGAATATTCATTTTTAAAAAACTGAATCTCAATACTTGCCTCACAATAAGCAAAAATTAACTCAAAATAGATCTTAGAACTAAATATAAACCTACACTATGAAATTTCTAGGAAAAAAAATGGAGAAAATTTGATTAACCTGTGATGAGGTAAAGATTTCTTGGGTAAGACCAAGCACATGAGGCATAAACTTAAACCATCAAGATCAACTAAATCAATAAAGGTACATTGGATTAAAATCCAAAGGCTTAATGACTTCAAAAGACAATGTTAAGAAAATGAAATGGTAAGCCACAGACTATAATACAATATCTACAAAACATGTATTAAAGGACTTGTATCTAAAATATATAAAGAGCTCCAGAATTCAGTAATTAGAAAACAAACAACCCAATTTTTAAAAATGAGTAAAAGATTTGAATGGACACTTCACCAAGAATGTCTATTAATAATAAATAATAAACCCATACATCTGTGACCAAATATTTTGAACAAAGGTACAAGACCATTAAGAGGTAATAAACACTTGAAATGATGCTCAACACAGTAAGTTATTGTTTTTGTTGCTGTTAGGTGCTGTCAAGTTGATTTTCAACTCATAGTGACCCCCTATGACAGAGTATAACTGTCCACAGGGTTTTCTTGGCTGTAAGTTTTACAGAAACAGGTCACCAGGTCTTTCTCCCACAAAGCCAACCTTTCAGTTAGCAGCCAAGCACTAAATCATTGCACCACCAGGTCTCTTTCACAGTAAGTCACTGTTGTTGTTGTTGTTGTTATGTGCCATTGTGTCGGACCCAACTCATAGCGACCCCTCCTTGGGTTTCTGAGGTAGTATCACTACGGAAGTAGATTGCCCAACTAAAAAAGGGTTTACACTATATACTTATCAGAATGGCTAATTTTTGTTTTTTAACTGACAATATCAAGTGCTAGTAAAGATGCAGAACAATTAGAATTTGCATAAAATGCTGGTGGGAATGCAAAATGGTACAACCACTTTGGAAAAAGGTTCTGTACTTCCATATAAAGTTAAACATGCACTAATAATACCCAGAAATCCCACTCCTGGGATTTTACCCAAAAGGAATAAAAATTTATGTACACACAAAGTTGCAGAGGTTTATAGAAAACCTCATGTTCATCATTGAATGGATGTAAAGAAATTTGGTGCATTCATACAGTGGACATGTTTTAGAGGACTGTAATACAATTCAGAGGAACTCTGGTGGTATAGTGCCTAAAGCATTTGACTGCTAGCCAGAAGGCTGGCAGTTCAAGCCCACCAGCTACTTACTCCTCAGAAGGAAGACTGGGCTATCTACTTTCTTAGAGATACCACATCGGAAACCCATGAAAGGGTCGTTATGAGTCTGAATCAACTTGATAGCAGTGACGCTTTTTTTTTTTTTTTTTCCAGTTTAACACAATTCAGAGTCTCTATAACCTGTCCATAATATCTAGGATACAATTCAAAATTACTAGCATGAAAGAAAAGGGAAATATGGCCCATACTCAAAACAAAAGACTGGAAACTAACCTTAAAGACAAGCTGAAAACAAAGCTACAAAGATGAAGCTTAAGTGATCACAGAAAGAACATGGAAGGACAGAAAAGAAAAAAAAAAAAAAAGTATAATAAATGAAAGAACAGAAATTAATGACATAGAATGTATATCCTTTTGAGGAAAAAAAAAGTCTTGAATGTTATTCTTTGAAAATAAAATTGAAAAACCTATAGGATTATTTACCAAAAGATCAATTATCCAAATTAGAAATGCAAATGAGGATATAACTACACATTCTGCAGAAATTCAGAAAGTTAAATAGAAAATATTACAAAAAATTGTATACCTATAAATTTGATAAATAATATGAGATGGATATTTTCCAGAAAAACATAACTTGCTTGAACTGAAAAAGTAAAACAATGTGGTCATTCATCACGCTGGGAGGACAAAGAAAAATCCAGTTATAAAGTTATTAGAAAACATTGTTTCTCTGAAGCTCATGAAAGACTCTAATTTTGGAATGATTATTGCTTTCCTACCAATTACACACCCAGTCCGGATATGCTATTTCCATCTATTGCTGGAGATATCCAATTGCTAAACTGTCATCACCTCCTGATAGTCTCCAATCCAAAATTACTCCCCCCTTCTTCAAATCTTACTTCAGAAACAATAAGCAATCCAGAACTGATCCCTACTTCCTTTAGCCCCTCCTCAGAATCCTCGCAGGAATCCAAACATTTCTAAAGGCATGTTCTTCTCTGCATTGTTGAAAATTATTGGAGTCAAGAAGGTAAAGTAAATTTGAAGTTAGGTTGACAGTTGAGATATACAAATGATTTTGAAATTGCTTTTGTTGATGGCAAAAATGAGATGTAGAGGAAAATTGTAACACAGGTGTCAAAACCATCAATGAATGGAGTCTAAAAGACCAGTGGGCACATAGAGGAGATATCATAGTTGAAATGTCATGGCTCTCAAAAGAGGAAGTATTTGGGACTGAGGGAGACACAGAATAATAGGGCTTTTCCCAACTCTGGTGACTATGACCTATCAGTCAGTACATCAAGGAACTTTGTTCTATTTGTCATATGTTTGAGAATATGCTCTCAGTAATTTAACTTTTCCATATTCATATGCAATTTCATTTAAATCTCATGAACAGACTATGAGATAGGAATGAACTAAACCCATTTTACAGATCATGAAATTGAGTCTCAAAGGGGTAAAACAATTTTTCTGAGCTTATACACCTCAAACTGAACCTAGGTCTCATGATGCCCAAAGCCACACCTTGTATTTCTCAAATTATTTCAATGAAGAAGCATGTTTTTTTAACGCTCCATGAACAAATATACATTAAAAGATACAAAAACTAGTATTTTTAAAACACAGTGTGCGTGTGTGTGTATATATACCCAAACTTTTAAAAATTAGATTCAACATTAAAATTACTATTTCAAATTGCTATAAAAGTAGGTAAGTGTTTACTCTCAATTTTTGCACTTACAGTATCAAAGACTGATAATAGCTTGCCAACTAACACTAGTCCAAGAACAACATTTTAAGTGTCAATGGCTGTGTTTTGTTTCCGCTCCCTCATATTACTCCACGGTCTTCTCCCCACTGGGAGCCATCAGCTAGGGAACTGTTCTGTCTACAGAGATGAAATTAGTACCCTGATAACATTACCTCTGGTCTCTACATCCAGCCAATTTTCTATTTCAACAGGTCTTTGTCCAAATCTGTGGACACAGCTTCCACCATGATCCTGGAAAATGCAACTATGTGAGCACCTGGGCCCTCTATTTGTGCTGCCTTTCCTGGCCAGCCCCTTAGATGCAACTTAGTCAGTCTTTCACCTGTGTTTCCAAAGCATCTCCTACATTCCTTATTATACTACTGATCATACTGTGTGATAAACTCTGTCTCTGGTAAAAGTTTGTTTTGTTTTGTGTTTTGGAGAGCAGAGATAAATTCAGATCAATTAACTGGCTAATAATTAAATGATTAAATGGATGCAGGGCCTGCTTTCAACAAGTCATAGCTCATGGAATACTGGCTACTGCCACTGTTAGAAAAGACCAATAATCCAATCTATGTTGAAGAAAGATTGAATAGGGTGCAGAAATACTAACAATCACACTTATGGAAATTTTGGAACATATTCCTTCTTTCTTTGGTGTTGACATCACTCTGCTTCTTGATAAAAGCTTACATACTTTTGAATAGATTGTTGAAGTAAGAGGGCTGATAAATTGCAGAAAAAATATTTTAATGATTTTAGGTTGAAGGATATCTTGCTACATGGGGTCAGTCAGTCCTAGAAGGGACATGGCGCAAATGAATGGTGAAAAAAGTAAGAGTTCAGTCCTCAGCAGAACTTGTGAGTGGACAATGATGGTTATGTATACAGCAAAATACACTGCATTGAGGTGCTTATGCGAACTTGTCAAAACAGCTGTAAGACTTTTGAATACCAATGATAACACACAGAAATATATAATAGAATGTTGGATCCTTCAGGTGAATTGAGTCAAGTACCTAATGTAGTTGGTTTATGGCCTGCTGCCTCAATGAAATATAGGGCACTTAGGTGCCTAGCAGGACTTTATAAATTATTCTTTTGAGGGGTGGGAAGAAAAGACTTCCAAAACACTCCAATAAGTGACAATCCGGTGTATGTTAAATTCCAGAATCATTCTAATTATTTTCTACAATAAAACAGTCACTAAATTAAAATGATTTTATTTATTTATTTATTTTACTATTCCCTCCTTCAAGTCCAATGCTCCTTTACAATTTAATTCAAAGGTTAAATTGCCTTAATATCATTATGAACACCCTAATTAAGCACATAAGTTAATTATTCTGCATGGTAGACATGCTTCCAGATAACCAAGGACTGTCTCCTTCCTTTTCATTAATAATAATAATTAACAACAAAAAAAAAAAAAAAATGGGAAAAGAAATCCAAAAGACACAATGGCATATAGATTCTCCTTTGGGGAAGGCCCACTTGACCTTAATGAGTCACCTGGCTCCACGAGTCATTTCTGTACAATAAACCCAAGGACCTTTTCTCAAAGGGGCAAGTAAAAAGAGCACTGGAGGATTTGCACTGTGGTATTAGAGCCTCCCATTTTCTTCTACCACACACACAAAGACACCCTTCCTCATCCTCATAGCATGCATGCAATTGTGTTACTTGATGAAAGGGAGCATTCAGTGGTTCACATTGTTGAGTACTGAGTCCTCCACTACCTTAAAACTATGGCCAGATTTTACTTAATAGAATTTTCTTTGGAATTCAGCATCAGTAATTCTTTCTCTGAAAGGTGAGTTTAATAGTCATGGATATTGTTAAAATAATTTAAATTTTTATTTTTCAATGAGAAATTAAAAACAAAAGAACTATTCTTACCAAATTTAGCTCTTGACCTCTGCAGAGACTGTGGCCTCAACAAGAAATGCATTACAGAATGGTCATTCTGGGCACCATACCAGGCTTCCCAGAAGTCCTCAAGGAGGATATAAATGGTTTAAGCCCCTAAAATAATTGGTAAGTTTGTGTAATTGAGAATATGAAAAGGAAATCTGCAAAAATCAGCCAGATACTCAGATTGGATGAGGTTAATAATACCATCATCAAAAGTGACCCATGCATTAAAGAAAAGAATATGAGTAGAATATCCCATGTGGGATGGGATGCCAAATTTGAGGGACCCTAGATGGCCAGTGGAGAGCATTTCAGTTATGAAAAATTATTCAGAAAAGTGGGAAATATATTAAGTGATGGAAGGAAGACAAGGCAGTCTGCTTCCATAAAGATTTACCACCTCAGAAACCCAAAGGGGGTCACTATGAGTCAGAATCAACTCTATGAAAATGAGTTTGTTTTTTTTTGGTATATTAAGTGAAAATGTAAATCCAGAAATGGAACTTATAATTACAATATATAAATATTGTTTACATAAACATAAAAATTAAGTAAATCAGGAGTGAGCACTTGCTATGGATTGAACTGTTTCCCCCAAAAAATATGTGTTGTAAATCTTAACCTCCATTCCTGTGATTATGATCTGATTTGAGTATGGGTTGTCTTTGTTATGTTTATGAGACAGGATTAGAGTAGGGTGTATCTTCAGTCACTCTCTTTTGTGACATAAAAGAGATTAAAAGCAAGCTAGCAGAAGAGATGGGGGAAGACATAGGCCAAGCCATATGAGCAGGTCAGAATAGACAAAGACTTTACTTCAGAGCTGACAGAAAGGTGTCCCCTAGAACCAGCACATTGAATTCAGACCTCTAACCTAAACTGTAGGAAAATAATTTTCTGTTTGTTAAAGCCATCCACTTGTGGTATCTCTGTTAATAGCAGCACCAGATAACTTAGGCAGCAGTAATGAAAATCAATGTTATCAGGAGGGACTGGTCCCTGGAGAAGGGCATCGTGCTTGGCAAAGTAGAAAACCAAACCAAACCAAACTCATTGCTGCTGAGTTGAATCCGACTCACAGCGACCCCTTCTTGAGTTTCCGAGGCGGTATCTCTATGGAAGTAGATTGCCCAGTCTTCCTTCTGAGGCGTGTCTGGTGGGTTTGAACCACCAGCTGTCTGGTTAGCAGTCAGGTTAGCAAAAAAGAGGAAGATCCTCAAATAGTTGGATTTTAAACAGTGGCTGCAATGATGGGCCGTATATGGAAACAATTGTGAGGATGTCACAGAACTGGGTAGCATTTTGTTCTGTGAAACATAAGGTAGATATGAGTTGGACCTGACTCAGTGGTACCTAACAACAACAGTAACAACATTTCTTCTGTTTTTAAATAATATGTAACATAAAACTCACTGCCGTCCAGTTGAACCCAACTTATTGCCACCCCTCCTTGGATTTCTGAGACAGTATCACTACAGAAGTAGATTGCCCAACCTTCCTTCTGAGGAATGGCTGGTGGGTTTGAACCGCCAGCCTTCTGGTTAGCCGTCAGATGCCTCAGGCACCATGCTAGAAAAAAAAACACATAAAAAAGGGTTTGTAAATCTGTAAATTTACAAATTTAAATATTTTTAAAATTTGTCAAAGGGATTGCTATTTAGTTAAAGTTAATAGAAAGAAAAGATGTAGCATAAATGAGAATTTCAAACGCTAATTTAAATTTTATTTCATAATATTTGACAGAAATTTTTTAAAATTATTTTCACAGTTCTCTTTCCTAATTCTGATAAATACAACATTCTTTTTATTATTTCCTTTCCATCGATTTGACCCATAGCAACCCCTAGTTGGGTTTCTAAGGCGGCATCTCTATAGAAGTATTGCCCAATCTCTGTATCTTTTACCATTTATCTTTAATTCTTCTTTCTTATGATGTCCTCAAACCACAGGAATTTTGTCTCGTTGACACAGGACAATGGGAAATCATGGAGAAGAAAATACAGGCAAGAACTCAACAAAATAATGAAAGACAGGTAGCTTTTTGGTAAGTTCTGGGTTTTCATTATTGCAAATCATGAGAATCCACTTAGGTTAGATTACAAAGTATATTTCTTTTCAGTTATTGTCTTATAATAAATACCCAGAAATGGGATTATTTAAAAAAATTATCATATTTTGTCAATTATCTCCCTGACGCTTGATCCAATTTGTGGGAGTACTAATTCTGATAGTGAAAAATTATGAACAGTTAAATGTTCAAAAGTAATGGATGATTAATTAAATTGAATCCATCAATGCATTAAGCAGATTTCAAAAATTATGTTTGTTAGGAATGTGATAAAATGTTTATATTTAAATGTAAAATAAAAATACCAACCAAAAAAAACCTAAACTCATCACCATTGAGTCAATCCAAATCACAGAGACCTCCATTGGGTTTCCAAGGCCTTAAATCTTTACAGAAGTGTACTGCCTCATCTTCCACACAGCAGCTGGTGGGTTCGAACCACCAACATTCTGGTTAGCAGCCAAATCCCTTAACCATTACACCACAAAAGATAGCAGGGTTAAAATGTATCTACACTGTGATAAAAGCTATATTAAAATACATCCAGGGGGGATATCCTGGAAAGAAATATACCAAATTTCTATTAGTCAATGTATGTGAGAGCAGCCAGATATAAAACGAATGTTTCTTTTGAATCTTCAAGTGTTTTCTGTTTTCAACACATTTATATAAGTTTTATTTACAAACAAAGTAAGTCATTATTTTACTTTACTTACACCACTGTCACAGCACTTTTTATGTACTAAACAGGTGTTGGTTGTATTCCTATTCTACTTGCCCTGGTTTCTTTGGACAGGGAAACTAAATTATATTTATCTCTTGTTGCCTAGGCCTATTCATTACAAT
>NW_006921601.1:3909629-3934819 GCF_000298275.1 Orycteropus afer afer | reverse complement strand
ATTCTTTTATTCATCAAGGTTTTCTTAAGATCACGTCATGCCCAACACTAGGTATTCATGATACAGGGATAAAATATGCAATTACTGAGGAGCATATATAGTAACTAGGAGCTTGGGTGGCATAGTGCCTAAGGTATTATTCTGCTAACCAAAAGTCTGGCAGTTCAAACCCACCAGTCACCCCTCAGAAGGAAGGTTGGGCAATCTACTTCCATAGTGATACCACCTCGGAAACCCAATGAGGGGTCACTATGAGTCAGATCCAACTCAACCACAGTGTGTTTGGTTTTTGGTTTTGGTTTATGTGTACTAATTAGAGAGAGACATGTAAACAAGCAAATAACTACAACAATAAAACCATAACCCAACGTGAACAAGGGAATCTAGATCTCTGCAAAGGTTACCTGATTCGCCCTTAGGAATCAGAGAAGGTGTTTCAGAGAAATGAGTCTTGAAGGACAGTTAGGGATTATTCAGGGCAATGGTGGTAGGAAATGGAAGAAGTCCAAGCAGAAGGAAAGGTGAAGCCAATGCCAGAGAAAGGTGAGGGCATTGTAAGGACTCTAAATAGTTCTGGAAGGTTTCACTGAGCGAGTGGTAGATGGAAAGAGAGATAAGCAAAGAGTCATATACAGGGGCCATAGCAGAAAGGGTGCTTTATACTGTACTAATGAGGTTAGGTTTAATCATTAAAGCTTGGACATTATTGAAAGCCTTATATGTATCCTTTTGGCATCATTTGCTTTGTACTTCAGCAAGAAATCACTTTGGCAGATGTACTGTGAATGGATTATAAGGAGATATTAATGAAGTCAAGGAGATAACTAAGTAAATAGAATAAAAAATAAAAAATGATCAGGGCCTTAACTAAGGTAGGGACTGTGGAAATGCAGAGATAAAATTGGGAGCTGCACTGTTGGTAAAACTTAGGGATTTTATTAGAGATGGTGCAGTGAGAGGAAGAAGGCTAGGATGACCCCTAAGATGCAAATATGAAATACAGATTGAATGGTGATGTCATTCCCCAGAAATAGGAGGAAGAATCAAAGAAAAGGATGAGTTTGATAGGAGCAAATCTAGGTTTGAGGTACTTGTGGTATTTCCAACTAGACTCCCAATAACTCATTGAAATTATGGATCTGGACCTTTGGAGATAGATCTAAGAACTAATGTTTGAGAGGCATTTTTATGTAAATATTAGATAAAGAATATAATTGAGATCCCAGAGTGTGAAGATGAACCATTCTCTTTTTTTTTGCAAAGAATAGGTTAAAAAGCCCAATCCAGTAGAATACTGATATTTACAGGTCATTACAAATTAGGCTGAGGACTAACCAAAAACCGGAATGTGTGGTATCAGAGAGACATAATAGGGAGCTAAGAAATGAGGGAATGAAAGAAAGCATAAAACAAGTGAATGTTCACATTTGCTTCAACAGGACCAATTCACAGAAGAGATGGAGGTTGGAAACCACACCATGGTGACAGAGTTCATCATTTTGGGGTTAACACAAGATCCTACACTTTCTGTCATCTTGTTTGTGCTATTTCTAGGAATCTATGTTGTCACCTTATTAGGCAATATCAGCATAATCATTTTAATAAGAAGCTGTTCCCAACTTCACACCCCCATGTACCTCTTCCTCAGCCATTTGGCTTTTGTGGACATGGGTTATTCTACATCAGTCACACCTATAATGCTTATTGGATTCCTTGGACATGGAACAATCCTCCTTGTCCCTGTCTGTGAAACACAGCTCTATTCTGTGGTCATGTTTGGGACAGCCGAGTGCTTCCTGCTGGCTGCCATGGCCTATGATCGCTATGTGGCCATCTGCTCACCCCTGTTCTACTCCACCCACATGTCCCCCAGAATCTGCATCCTTTTAGTGGGAGTTTCCTTTCTGGGTGGGTGTATAAATGCTTGGACATTTACTAGCTGTTTATTGAGTCTGTCCTTCTGTGGACCAAATCATATAGATCACTTTTTCTGTGATTTCTCCCCTTTGTTGAAACTTTCTTGTTCAGATATCTCTATCATTCAAATTATCCCTTCCATCTCTTCTGGATCCATCATTGTGGTCACCGTGTTTGTCATAGCTCTCTCTTACATCTACATCCTCATCACAATCCTGAAGATGCACTCCACTGAAGGGAGGCATAAGGCCTTCTCCACTTGTACCTCCCACCTCACTGCAGTTACTCTCTACTATGGAACTATTACATTCATTTATGTGATGCCCAAGTCCAGCTACTCAACTGAGCAGAACAAGGTGGTGTCTGTGTTTTATACAGTGGTGATCCCCATGTTGAACCCTCTTATCTACAGTCTGAGGAACAGAGATGTAAAAGAAGCCCTGAGAAAGACAGCTGTCAGAATATATTCTTAAGATCCAATCTTAGCATTCCAGGCCACCTATAATATTTTTGTTTACAAGTACAGCAAGTCCTTCAGTTATGAACATCTGACTTGTGGACAACTTGTACTTGCCCTTTAATGTTATGTAATTTTGCCTTCACTTTGAAATGACTGAAACAACCCCTTTCATCACAGTCATCACTTGCTGTATGTGCAGCTTTTAAATCACAGAAAAGGCTTTGAGTGTTTTCTTACACTAATACTAAAAACCTAACCTACTTTCACCAGAGTTGATTCCGACTCAGTGACTCTATGGGACACAGTAGAACTGCCCCATGGGGTTTCCAAGGCTGTAAATCTTGGAGCAGCTGGTAGGTTTGAAACATTGACCTTCTTTGGTTAGCAGCCCAATGCTTCAACCACAGCACCACTAGGGCTCCTTTCTTGAACTAAATTAAGGTTAAACAAGAACTGTATGCACCTGTTCTGACATACCTACAAATTTGGCTTAACGACACACTTAGGAGTGGATATCATTAGTAACTCAGGGACTGCCTGTATTATGCGTAGTACCTACCAGAATCAGCTTAACTTCTTGCATATATTAAAATTGTCTTTCTTTGTCTTACCTCTCACTTTTGTACACTTCAAAGCCAACTGAAAGGCACCTTGAAACCAATAATAATGCTAATAATAATAATTATCGAGTACTTGTAGATGCCAAGCACTTTTCCTTTATTTATTTAGCAAACAATATTTGCATTTACTATGTATCATGCCCCATTCTAAATGTGTCATATGTATTAATTCATACATTTTTCATAACAAACTTATAAAGTAGAACTGAGTAAAATAGTGTTATTTCCATTTTACTATTAAATCATCTGAAGCATAAAGAATTTAAGTAGATTCCTCAAAGTTATGCAGCTAGAAAGATGTGGAACTAGTATGTGAATCCAGAAAGTCTATTCCAAAAGCACTATCCATCTCCATTTAATTTTCACAGCAATCCCATGATTCAAGTATTATAAATTTCCTTCAATTTACAGATGAGGAAACTACATCATAGAGAGATCCAAAAGTTTGACAAGATAAATGTGGACTCAAGTCCTCTGTTTCTATGATCCACACACTTAACCTATACTACACCACCACATAAAATCCAATCACTTTAGCACTGGACCTGATATAAAGGATTTGAGAAGGATAATCAAGACTAAACTGGTTAAGATAGTAATTTCATCAATCTTTTAAACAAATTTGACCTCCAAGATGGTCTAGATTGTAAAAACCCTGGAACAAGAGTGAGTATAGGGAAACTGAACTGATTCACAGCTTTAAGGAAGTCAGGTTTTGACATTAAGATCACATGATTTGACCAGAAGTCTATTCATATTTAAATGCATGTTAAAAACAAGTAGCCTCATTTGGCAGCATATAATTTTCTTTATTTGTAGGAATTAAAAGGAGTGATATTACTTCTGAGTATTGTAATTTATGGGCTAGTAAAAAATCATAGCTTCATAGGTCTGGAATAATAACAAAATTGTTGTTGTTGTTGTTGTTATGTGCCGTCGAGTCGGCCCCGACTCATAGCGACCCCTCCTTGGGTTTCCGAGGCAGTATCACTACGGAAGTAGATTGCCCAACCTTCCCAAAATTAGAGCCTGTAAAAATACTAGAAATGTTGTCACAGATTGGTCCATATATTTTGATAAACATCTCCAATTGCCCTGTAAAATTCTAGGTGCCTCCTGACTCTCATGACATCTTGGAGATTTAGTTAGGTAAATGCTATCTATATCCCTTATATAAAGCCTAGTATCCTTGTGGGCACTTCAGACCCATATGTGGGATGTCAGGCTGTGCACAGGCCTCTGGTCTATTACCTCAGGTATCTTCTGAGCTTTGATAATTACTAATTACTTACAGAATCAAAGATAAATGACAGAATTATTCATCTTCTTATCTGTTGACATTTATACATTTCTCTTCATACTTATGAATAGTTCAGTAAGAAGGTGGAGAAGAAGGCTTTAAACATTGCTATATGTTGCCACTCTGACCTCAAAATACATGAGGACTAAATAAATTTGACCATGACTTTAAAGTTGTTGTTTTATAGGTAGATATGGAGTAATAATTCACCTATTTGTTTCAAATATATTTGTTGAGTGTTTATTATGTTCTAGGAACACTATGGTTGTTGTATGGAAAATTTATTATAAAAGAGGAAGAGTAGGAGAAAGGACAAGTGAGAAGGTCTACCAGTCAAGATCTTAGAGGATGGTTGATTGGAGAAGGATGATTTTGATGTTTAGATAGAAAGAAATTGACTGATTGAAGGTAAAATCTAGGTAAAAAACCAAAAGGGATTGACCAATGATTAGTTTGGGGAAGTGAACAGAAAAAAGAGTTGGAGGATAACTGATTAACTTTTAACTTATATTATTGGGTGAATGGGAGTGCCATTTATTCCCTTTGCAAAAGTGATATTCTTGTTACCAAAAGTGCATAAAAAATCACCCAAAGCTTAGTAGCTGAAAACAAAACTATTTTATTATATGCCTTTTATTTTGTAAGTAGGGAACTGAGCTTGGACTCGGCTTAGTAATTCTTCTGCTCTACACAGCATTAATGGTAGTCACACAGTGATATTCAGGTGGCATCTCAGCAAATCTAGAAAGTCAAAGATGGCTTCACTCAAATGCGTGGAACCTTAGCAGGGATTGTTTTAAAGCTTCTCCCTCGCTATGTAGTTTTAAAGTCTCTCCACATGGTTGCAGTAGCAGAGTAGCTGAATTTCTGATATTATGGTTCAACAGCAAGAGACCCCAAACGAAGATGTAATGTTTCTTATGACCTCACCTCTGAAGACGTAGAGCATAATTTTCACTGTCTTCTATTGGTAAAACAAATTACTAAAGGCACTCCAAGATTCATGGACAGGAAACTAAATTGCACCTCTCAATGGGAAAAGTGTTAAAGGCTTTAAAGTTATCTTTAATCTATCACAATCACTCCTCTGGCCACAAATTATGTGTTTTCCACATGCTAAAATACATTCATACTCTCCCATGGTCACTTAAAATATCATCCTCTTTGGGGCCAGTGAGTTCATGTTGATGGAAGAAGAACAATTAAGAAAAAGAGGATGAGAATGGTTGGAGAACTTGAAGAATTTAATCAATATCTCTGAATTGTACATGTGGAAATTGTTACACTAGTGTATGTTTAGTTGTATGTACTTTCAACAATAAAAAAATACAGGAGGATCCAATAAGGCCGACTAGGCAGATATGCTACCCACATCAGTTACAACAAAGACCCAAGAAATCAAATGAAACAGATATAATGACAATTTTGGAACCCTGAGCTTCAAAGGAAAGGAAAAAGAAATACATCAAATATCAATTAGAAGAAGAAACTGAGTGAAGGCAGTGAACAGGGAGATATATAGCAGTGAACTGACAGTTGGCCGGGAACAGCACAGTCATTTTGAATTATTGCAAGCAGTGTTCTGATCAGGGCAGGAACCAGATAAGTGGCTCCACTTGGCCCAGGACTGTACTGACACCCACACTGAGTGTCTAGCAACCAGAGAGCTGTGACTTCCCCCTTTACAAACCCTCACAACTTCCAGGGACCAGAAGTGCACCCTCCCAACCCTACCCACCTGGCAGCCAGTCAAGCATTTCCTGCTGCCTCTTTTCCACCTAGTGATCCACCAAGCCCACCTCCCTCACCCCACTGTTGTGCCCTTATTCATCGCTCTACTCTCCCAGCAGCCTCAGGTGCACTGTGGTTGATCAAGTGCTGCAAAATGTCATCTCAGACAACTGTGGCTGGAGTTTGCACTGGTCTGTATCACTCCACCCCACCCCCATTCTTTAGTCTTATGTTTTTCCTTATTCCCCTTTTGTTATTTTTATTTTTTCTTACTTTTTAAACTTTTTTTTTTACTCCCCCATCACTCTTAGTCAGGAGCCAGCAACTCTTTTCAGCCATACCCAACACGCCTGCTGCCCCAGCCATTGGGGTGAATGACATGACCTGCTCCAGCACCAGCAGAGCTAAGAAAGAGACCAACCAACATTTGCCCAGCCTGGCCTTAGATGAACAACACAACCAGGGATCAGAGAATTGAACCCACACTCCTATCCACTATCAAATCCACCTGGAGACAGGAGGTGAGTGCCCTAATGCTGTCAAACTAGTGACAAGAATAGCACACCCTCCCCATTGCCAGGTACATTAAAACAAAACAAAACAAAAAAATCAAGATAAAGCAAGCTAATGTACCATCAACAAATAAATACAATGTCTGGAGATAACAATTTCAATCACATTAAAAAAAAAAAGAAAAGAAAAAAAAAAAAAAACAGGACAAGATGGCTCAAGCAAGTGATCAAAATACAGGACCAGAAAATATTTCAAATGAAGAAATGGTATTGGAACTACTTGATAAATAAATCAAACAAATTATATTTAGGATGCTTCAGCATATTAAAGGAGCTCTGGTGGCTCAGTGCCTAAGGTATTTGACTGCTAACAAGAAGGTTAGTGATTCAAACCCACCAGTCACTCCACAGAAAGTAGATGAGGCAATTTATCTCCATAAAAATTTACCACCTTGGAAACCCAATTGGGGGTTGCTATGAGTCAGAATCAATTTGATGGCTGTGGGCTTTCTCCACACACACACCCCCTAGCATATTAAGAAGGTGATAAAGGAAAACAAAGACAACACCAAAGAAATCATAGACAAAATCAAGGAAAACACAGACAAAACTCCAGAAGAATTAAAGAAAACAATGCAAGAACAAATAGACATAATAAATGGGAAATTAGAAACCACACATAAAAAGAAACATAGATCTAGAAGATTAATACTAATACCTCAGAAATAGATAATACATTGGAAGGGCAAAGGAGTAGAACTGAATCAATGGAAGACAGAATTAGTGAAACTGAAGTGAAATCTCTTAGTATTAATCTATCAGAGGAGCAATCAGAAAACAGAATGAATAAATGAAAAAAGCCTAAGAATTATGTGGAACACCCATTGTTGGAAGAAAACTTCCCTAATATTATGAAAGATGAGAAGATATGCATTCAAGAAACTTGATGAAACACAAGCAGGACAGACCCTACAGAAAATCACCAACACATATCATTAATCAAACTTTCCCAAACCAAAGACAAAGAAAGAATCCTAAAAATAGCTCAGGAAAAAATGAAAAGTTACCTATAAAGAGGAACAAACAAGATTAAGCTCTGATTTCTCAGCAGAAACCATGCAATTGAAAAAGCAACAGGATGACTTATATAAAACTCTAAAAAGGTTTTAGAGTTTTACATAAGTTTCTTTTCTAAAAAAGAAAAAAAATTGCCAATCTAGAATTACATATATTCAGCAAAAACTTTCCTCAAATACAATGGCAAAATTTAGACATTTCCAGATAAACAGAAATTAAAAACCAGACCAATCCTACAAGAAATGCTCAAGGGAGACTGAACAGAGAACCAGCAATGGCAGACAACAATCTGAGATTAAGACATGTGACAAAATCACAGAAGTATCAAAAATAAAATAAAACTGCAAGACTGAAAACAGGGAACCAGAGACATCAATTTGGAAACAATGACAACTAGAAAGCAAAAAGGGAGAATAAATGCTGTAGTTGCAGAACTTCTAAATGGAGATGAAGTCAAGATGATATCAACATAGAATAGACTATTTTAAACTTGGGAAGACACTAATAAAATACAGGTAACCTCAAAGAAAATTAATAAATCTTATTTTAAAAAAAGAAGAAAATTATCAAGACTCAGCAAACACTAAAACAACAGTGATGAAGGAAATGATAAGAAAACCCTTAAACAAATTGAACTTCAAAACCAAACTCACCGCTGTCAAGTCAAATCTGGCTCATAGCGACTGTAGGCAGTATCGCTACAGAAGTAGATCACCCAATCTTCCTCCCAAGGAGTGGCTGGTGGGTTTGAATTGGCAGTCTTCTGGTTAGCAGTCAAATGCCTTAAGCACTATGCCACCAGAGCATGAAAAAATACACAGAACAAAGAAACCACCAGCACCCTCCCCAAAAAAAGAGTAGAATGACAGCAGTAAATTCATATTTGTTGATAATTACACTGAATTAAAGGATTAAATACACCTTTCAAAAAAGAGAGAACAGCAGAATAGATTAAAAAAAAAAAATGATCCATCAATATGCTGTCTACAATAAACACACTTTAGACACAAAGATAAGCGAAAAACTGAAAGATGGAAAAACATCAAGCAAATGGCAACCACAAAGAAGCAGGAACAGCAATATTAATTTCTGATAAAATAGGTTTTAAAGCAAAAACTAGCAAAAGAAAAAAGGAAGGAGATTATGATTAAACGGTGAATCCAACAAGAGGACATAATCATAATAAATACCTATGCACTGAATGAAAGAGCCTGAAATACATAAATCAGACTTCAAAAGAATTGAAAAAGAATTAGACATCTCCATAATAGTAGTAGGAGATTTTAATACATAAATTTTCATGAAGGATAGAACATCTAGAAAGAAACTTAACAAAGATAGAGAAGATCTAAAGAATACATCAACCAGCTTTACCCTATAGAAGTATTAAGAAGCTCCATGCAACAATAGCACAATATACATTCTGTTCCAGTGCACATGGAACATTCTCCATAATAGACAATAACTTAGGCTACAAAGCAAGCCTCAATGAATTAAATATATTGACGTACTAAAAATCATCTTCTCAGATCACAATGCTATAAAATAAAAATCAACAACAGGAAGAAATATAAAATATGTGCAGACAGCATAACACCCTGCTTAAAAACTACTAGGTAACAGAAGAAATAAAAAAAATTCCTTGAATCAAACAAGAATGAAAGCATAACATATCAAAACCTTTGGGACGTGGTAAACACACTGCCCAGAGGAGAGAGAGAGAGAGAGAAAAAAAAAAAAAGGCATCAAAAAGTAAGAAAGAACCAAACACATTAACCCAATAACTCCAACAACTAGAAAAAGGACAAAACCCAAAAAGGACAGATTAAACAAGCAAACGAACAAAACAAAACAAAAAAAACCCTACAGACTCCAGAAGAAAGGGAATAATAAAGATTTGAGCAGAAATAAATGAAATAGAAAGAATCAACAAGACCATGCTCATGGATAGGAAGAGTTAACATTCTGAAATTATCAGTACTACCCAAAGTGATCTACAGATACAATGCAATTCTAATCTAGATTCCATCATCATTCTTTAAGGAGCTAGAAAAACTAATCATCAACTTTATATGGAAAGGAAAGAGACCCCAGATAAGCAAAGCACTACTAAAGGAGAAGAACAAAGTAGGAGGCCTCACACTGCCCAATCTGAAAACCTACTATACAACCACAATAGTCAAAACAGCCTTGTTTTGGTACAATGACAGACATATAGACCAATGGAACAGAATTGAGAACCCAGAAGTAAAATCATCTACCTATGGACAGCTTATCTTTGACAAAGAGCCAACATTCATTAATAGGGAAGACATATTTTCTTTAACAAATGGTGCTGGAAAAAGTGGATTTCCATTTACAGAAAAATGAAGCAGGATCCATATCTCTCACCATATACAAAAACTAACTCAATGTGGATCGAAGACCTAAATGTAAAACCTTAAAGACCATAAATAAAAAATTGGGGCATAAACACACTATCAAACAGAACTAAAAGCACACAAACAGCAGGAAAAAAACTAGATGACTGGGATCTCCTAAATATTAAACATTTATAGGATCAAACGACCACCAAAAGAGTAACAACAGAAACTACAGACTGGGGAAAATTTTTTGACAATGGCATAACAGATATGGGATAAATCACTAATATTTACAGAAAACTTCAAACCTTAAAAGCAAGAAGACAATCCAACTTAAAAATGGGCAGGCACATGAAGAGACACTCCACCAAAGAAGACATTCAGGTAGCTAACAAACACATAAAGAAATGCTCATCATAATCATTAGCCATTGTTCTGGTTACCTAGTGTTGCTCTGACAAGAAATATATATACCACAAATGGGATGGTCTTAACAAACAGGAGTTTATTCTTACAATCTGTAGGCTTTAAGTCCCAGTTCAAAGTGCCAGGCTCTAGGGGCTGGGTGAAAGCCCCTCAACTTTGGGGTCCAGCTTTGCCTTCTGCTCCCAGCGCACTGGAGCTAGAGGCATTTCTTCACTCAGACAGCTGCTGGCTGCTTGGCTGAGAAGCCCCAAGGTTGACAAGTAAAAAGGCACAGTCCTGATGTTACCAATCCACATGACAGGCCATTAACTTAAGTCCACTGTAAGTTCTAAGGTTGGCAGAGCATAGCAGGCTGCTGAGAAACGACACAGCTACATGCAGGGTCCAGGTGTGCCAAAGTCTAGAGACCATTCCCAAAGCTTCTCCTTATATACAGGAAGCAGATCACATCCCAAAGGCAGCTACTCAGCTGCTTGTGGTAGATCTGACCGTGGAATTGACTGCCAGTCTCATCATGGGAAATAACTACCACCAGCTGCTCAGCCACTCAACCCAGCCAAGTTGACACACAAACATAACTATCACAGCCATTGTTGTTGTTGTGTGCTATCGAGTCGGACCCGACTCATAGTGACCCCTCCTTGGGTTGCCGAGGCAGTGTCACTATGGAAGTAGATTGCCCAACCTTCCTTCTGAGGAGTGGCTGGTGGGTTTGAACCACCAGCCTTCTGGTTAGCAGTCAAGTGCCTTAGGCACTATGCTACCAGAGCTCGCAATCATTAGCCATTAGAGAGAAGCAAATCAATATAACAAGGAGTTCGTTCCTCACCCCAGCATTAATAGAAAAGTTAAAAAAACAAAACAAAACAAAACAAAACCCAGAATACAACAAATGCTGGCAAGGTAGTGGAAAGACCTGACCCCTCATACACTGCTGGTGGGCCTGTAAAATGGTATAACCACTGTGCAAAATGGTATGGACTTCCTTTAAAAAGTTAGCAATAGAAATCCCATATGATCCAGCAATCCTACTACTAGGTATATATCCATCTATGACACGAATGGATATACACATATCAATGTTCATCACAGCACTATTCACAATGTCAAAAAGATGGAAACAACCTAAGTGTCCATCAATGGATGAATAAACTACAGTACATATACACAATGGAATATACAATGTTAAGGAATAACAATATATCTGAGAAACACCTCACAACAGGGATGAACCTGGGGAAATTACACAGAGTGAAATTAGTGAATCACAAAAGGACAAATACTATATGAGACCACTAATATAAAAAGTCAAGAAAAGGCTTACACACAGAAAGAAATATTCTTTGAAGATTACCAGGGATGGGAGGGTAAATCACTAACTAGAGGGTAGATATGTATTAACTCAGGAAAGGAAATATACAATTAGGAAGAGGCCAGCACAAAATCAAGGCAAAGGAAAGTATCTGAAAGAGCACAAGAGTTAAAGGCAACAAAGGTAAATAATATCACATACACAATCCTGCAATAACAGTAATAACAATCTATGAGTGGATGCACAGACAGGTATGCAAGATGAACAGGTGTGGGAAAGTGAATGGGATCAAATTCATGAATATATATTGGTTTAACAGAGACTAGTTCTCCATATGCATTTATATGCGCTGCAAACACATTCATGCATTAGTAGAATTTACAGCGGGCAAAGTCATGAAAACTTCTTGGTCATAACCTAACACCTGGAGGGAATGAGCTGCTGGACCTGAAGCTTTGGGATCATAGTCTCCGGGGACATCAAGGTCAATTGGCATAACACAGTCCCAAAGACAATGTTCTACATCCTACTTTGATGAGTAGCAGCTGGGGTCTTAAAAGTTTGTGAGTGGGCATCTAATTACAGCTAGTAGTCTCTTCCTAGCCAAAGCAATGAAGATGAAGAAAATCAAAGACACACGGAAACAATTAGTCCAAAGAACTAATGGACCACCACAGGAACCACAACCTCCACCAGCCTGAGACAAGAAGAACTAGATGGTGCCCAGTTACCTCTGCCACAATAGAAGGTCCTGGATAGAGTGGGAGAAAAATGTGGAACAAAACTCAAATTCATAAAAAAAAAAAAAGAGACCAGGCTTACTGACCTGATACAGACTGGCAGAATCCCTAAGACAATGGCTCTTAGTCACCCTTGAAGCCTGGAACTAACTCACTATATATATATATATATATATATATATATATCCTCAGAAGGAAGGTTGTAGCGATACTACCTCAGAAATCCAAGGAAAGGGCGCTATGAGTCAGATCTGACTTGATGGCCATGTTTTTTTTTTAAAACATGTATTACATATGTCATATGTGTATGTATATGAATATATATATATACATGTATGTCATCCTATAGCATCAGCTTTGAGTCCAGCATCCTGATATCAAATGCAGACTCAGGTATGGATGAGGCTTACTGTGTGCGACTACTTGAATACAGTCCCTCTTGATATGAAGACCTGTGAACTAAAGATACAAAACATCTGTTCCCACAAATACTCAATAAACATTGGTGATACAGGGTTAGGGTAACCCTAATACACACTCCCACTGAGAAAGGTGGAATACGTAGCAGTCACACAGAAATTCCTTGTCCACAACAATTCTAAAATCTGAGCACATGTTGCTATTTTTCTTAATTAGGATCCAATCCTGCTCCCTGGAATAAGCCTCTGTCTTCTGGGCTTTTGGGTCCATATTCTGAATCATCTTTCCTTTTCCAGGAAAATAATAGCCCATGTTATTATAGCTGAGTGGTTTGTTATCCTATTCCCTGCCCACTGTAAGCTAAAGGTCTATAGAACTCTTCTTACTTTGTACTATGTCTGTCCTTTTCAGTCCAATCTGATACAATTTCTTGAACTAAATTTTTTTACTATAAGCATTAAGAGCTATAATTTTTTTTTTTCTAATCACAGATATGGCTGTATTTTCTATCCATTCTTAAACCTATTTTAATTTGCTAAAATTCATTATATTTCTAAATTTATTTTTGTAAAATTTCCTATTAGTTTACTTACAATTAATTTAACCTTTGATGCCAATAGTTCTAAGTCCTTAAATATTCCTCATGTTGCACAATTTCTTTTTAAAATTAAATTGGCCAGAAGTTTGTCTATATTGTATTTTATTTTAATATATGCAGAGGCTTTGTATACACTGTAGAAGATGTCTTATTCCACAAAGTTTTACATTCATCTGTTAGATTTTTCTGGAGGGGAAGGAAATAGGGCCTTCTGTAAGAGGAGAAATCACAGGGAGAAAAAGGAGTTGAGTGGAGGTAATACTGTTTTCTACCACTTTCTGTCAGTCTGTTGTATAGTGGTGATCAGTCACAGAAGGAGGACATCATATTTGGTGAAGTAGAGGGTGAGTGAGGGCAAAGCAGACCACTGGTGTGATGGACTGGCACAATAGCTCTAACTATGGACTCAAACATGCCGACAATCATGCAGACGACACAGGACCAGGCAATGTTTTGTTCTGTGTACATGAAGTCACCATGGGTCAGAATGGACTCAATGGTGGCTACCTATCTCTATCTAGCTCCATCTTTATTTCAGGTACAGGAAAGTTCTTGAGGTATGGAACAGTATGATATTGTGGAAATTACAAGCAGTACAGTATAAAGCATGAGAGAAAGTGATGATAGACAAGAATGGATAGGCAAGCAGGGAGCCATTCATTGTAGGTTTTTTTTTTTTTTTTTAATCACATAGTAAAGAGCAAGTAGTTTATTTTCTGTGTAGACAGACCATTACGTTTAAAATGCTTGGATACTATTTTCCATATATATCATTTAGTAATAAACTGAAAGCCGTAAGTATAGAAGAGAACTTGGCAGTTCAGGTAAACAATAATAAAGGCTCGAACTAGGGGAGGTACAATAGGTGAACTAGCAGTTATCTTTACATAGCCCCAGGATAAAATGAGGAAGGAAAAGATAGTGTTCTCTCATAGAATATTTAAAAAATTTTATTGAATTATAATTCACATAAATTGAAATACATTTTAAACAGACAGGTTAATGTCCTTTGACAAATGTATATACCTATATATACAATCACCTCTCCAATCACAATATATAATGACCCCAACATCTCCAGGAATTAGGTCTTGCTCCTTTGCTTTCAATCTCCTCCAATACTCTGTTATAGGTAAAGGAGTTCACAGAATTTTGAGAAATGTCAGTAACTTCATAGCTCATTTCAGGAGAGGAATATTTTCCTGAAATTTATAGACTAAGAAGTTTTTAACAACAGGTCAGTTTTGAGGGAAAAATTGAGTATGTAATCCCAGCCCTTCTTCTTCCCCCTTTCTCATGGGAGCAAGCCTGCCCTCAGTGCTCTTGATTTTCTTGGTCATGCTTTAAGCTGATGGGTAAAGGCCCAGTCCATTGGGCAGACTTGAATGCCTGCAGTAATGCCAGTGACAGAGAAGCAAAGTGTCAAATTCTGTGATTCAGAACATGAAAACCTTTTAGCCCACAAATACGAATCAGTTCTCTAATATTAGCTCTTTCATTTATACAGGTAATATTTTGCTCTCCCATTTATCTTCCTTTTTTGCCCTTTTCTAAGTTGATTCAAAATTTGGGATATGAGTGGTGATGTAGATCCTCTACAAGAAAGCACTGTGGCAATGCCGGATGCACACCATACTCCTTACATCTGGGTGATTAAGACATTTGAATCTCTCAGAGTGAAAATACAAAGGACAAGTCTGTATGGACTTGTCATAATCAATTGGAGAGTGTTAGAAGTCCCTATACAAAAGAACTTAGAAAAGAAGAAAGGTCAATAAGTGACATGTCTTCTATCTGAGAAAAGGAAATGGATGGAGGGAAGCAGACCATTTAGCTTGTTACCATGAGTTAGCAATGAGGAGGGCCCCAAATCTGTTGAAGTACTAGACTTCACCAAGAGTTCTCACTTACTGAGAAAGGAAACACAAGGAAAGTAACAGTTTCAGGAGAAATAGGATAAATTAAGTCTGGGTCATACTGACTTTGAAAGCCCTGAGGAAAAGGCCAGTGAAAATGTTCAGCTGCCCTCCAAGAATGTTGTGTTTACATATGGGGACACTGTCACCACACAAGTGGCAGCTGAGTTCACAGAGAAGATGAGGTCTCCAAAGATGACCATAGCTGGAAGGGATGAGAACAAAGGGCTGAGGATGAACTCTATTGAAGAGTAAAGTGCAAGGCCTGAAGAAATGGAGTTCTTCTAGAAAAGTCAATGCAAACCTTCAATCATCACAGTACAGTGTTTCAATTTTTACTCTTTGCTTGCTTGCTTGCTTGCTTACTGCCGTCAAGTCGTATCCAACTCACAGCGACCCCTCCTTTGATTTCTGAGGTGATATCACTATGGAAGTAGATTGCCCTATCTTCCTTCCAAGAAGTTGTTGGTGGGTTTGAACTGCCAGCCCTCTTGTTAGCAGTTAAATGCCTTAGGTACTATACCATCAGAACTCCCATTTTTCCTTAGATGGCCTTTTCTAAGACTAAATTCATATCTTTGGGTGCCTTCTCTTTGCAAAGTATGATGTTTATATGACTCTAGCTCCAGAATTATTTCACTGGGATGATTATAAGCCCGGTATTGATGCAAGGAAAAAAATGTGAATGGCAAAACAGGATCAGAGAAATTCCCAAAGTGGCTTCCAGGCTGAAGAGGGTATTTCCATGATGTGGTTGAAGGTCGTAGGAATGGTGGGTAACTTTATAAAGCAGTCCTTTGATACTCAGGTTGTGTCTGTGACAAAGGGGCAGGGAAGATGCATCTTCTGACCCCCTCTAACTCCACAAGAGGAAGACAGAATAACCACTAGTAGCTCAAGGCCTATTCCTGTGAGGACAGACATGCTGCCTCCTTCCAGCCCTTTCACCAACCTTGACACCAACTGTTCCTCCCACAGCACCCACCACCTCTCTGCTGGGTTCAATAATTCACTGCAGTGGCCAAACAGAACTCACAGATTATGGGGTTTATTAGGGAAGCAACAGACTACAATTCAAGTTCCGGAACACACTCAGTCTCTCTCAGCCTGCCATCTTTCAGACAACAGTCTCTCTCCCAGCAGTGTGTGTCTCTCAGTATCTCTCTCTCTCAGCAGTGCGTGTCTCTTGTGTCTCTCAGCCAGCAGTGAGAATTTCCTTCTGCCTCTAGGAGGGTTCCTTTTAAGCCTGGCAGAGTGTCCAAACGAACCAATCCCAACATCAGAATTCTATACACCTAAGTGAGAGCGAACTTCCCAGAAGATTGCTTCACACTGCTCCAATAGAAATAAACCAGGTGGATAACTTTAACAATCAGGAACTACTCAGTTGCTAATGGCAAATTCCATCATGGAGTTTACAAAGACTATGGCTAGAAAAGCCATATTATGTGATTTACTACACTGCATTATTACTATGCTAGTTATAAAAACATATTAATTAAAATATTAATCAGAAATTATTGCAGAAGAGATATAGGAGGCAGGGAATCAATTTAGAGGCAATTGCAATAACCAGACTGGATCATTAAGCCTCTACAAAAAAGGTAGTAGAGGCAGGGACAATGACCACTTCTTTGAGAGACATTACAGAAATGTATGGCAAGTATATACTTTGCCTGAATCAGCATGCATGTAGTGAACCATAATTTCATGCCTCCTGCCTTCCAGCTATTATTGAAAAGTTCCACTGTTCCCCATTTCCACAGACTCTGTGATTGGTTAGTTAAGGAGCTTTTAAGTAGAAATTATTTTCTGGAGGTATTCTTAACTTGAAAAATCTGCATTTAATTTGATCCTAGCCAATGTTCATGAAAATGGCACACTTACTTTATAAATGGAAATTAACACTGGCTTTTATAAGAGCTCTGGTTGTGTAGTGCCTAAAGGATTTGACTGCTAACCAGAAGGCGGGAGGTTCAAACCCACCAGCCACTCCTCAGAAGAAAGATTAAGGAAGATGGGGCAATCTACTTCCACAGTGATACTGCCTCAGAAACCCAAGGAGGGCTAGCTATGAATTGGATCTGACTCGATGGTAGTGAGTTGTTGTTGTTTTTAAAAATATATTTACAAAATAAATGTGATCAATTTAATAATAAAGATCTTTAAAATATACGCACGTATATTCTTTCAATCACTATTTTTATAATTTATGGACTCACCACTAGTTTAATTCAGAAAAATGAATGTTTTCTAGCTATCAATTTTCTCATGGCTTCTTTCACCTCCTTGTTCCTCAGACTATAGATGAGAGGGTTCAACATGGGTATCACCACCGTGTAGATCACAGACGCCACTTTAACCTGATCAGCTGAATAGCTTGACTTAGGCATCACATAAACAAACATTACTGTCCCATAAAACAAAGTGACTGCAGTGAGGTGGGAAGTGCAAGTAGAGAATGCTTTGTTCCTCCCCTCAGTGGAACGCACATTCAGGATTGAATGGAGGATATAGATGTAGGATACAATTATGGTAGACAGTGTGCTTATAAGAACTGACCCAGAAGAGATAGCAGGAGATATTTCAGCAATATAAACATGGCCACAAGAGAGCTTCAAGAGTGGGAAAAGGTCACAGAAAAAATGGTTGATCTTATTTGGTCCACAGAAGGACAAGTTCATCAAACATCCAGTAAATGATGAAGCATTCATACATCCTCCCACGTAGGAAGCCCCCAGTAGGAGAAAGCAGATCACTGGGGACATTTGGGTGGAGTAGAGCAGGGGAGAGCAGATGGCCACATAGCGATCATAGGCCATAGCAGCCAACAGGAAGCACTCTGTAGTACCAAAAGTGACATCAGAGCCAAGTTGGGCTATACAGCCAGTGACAGGAATAGTCGTTCTCTTTCTTAAGAAACTCATGAGCATGATTGGTGTGACTGATGTGGAGTACCCGATGTCCACAAAGGCCAAATGGCTGAGAAAAAGGTACATTGGGGTGTGAAGCTGAGGGCTGCTTCGGATTAAGACGATTATACTGATATTGCCTATTGCGGTAACTATATAGACTACTAAGAATACCACAAAGAAGATGGCACATAGCGTAGGATTATCTGTTAACCCCAAAATAATGACTTCTGTCACTCTTGTATGGTTTTCTGTCTCCATCTATCCATTTAACAGTGCCTATTGAAACCAGAACCAGAGAAGATTAAATTGGCTAAAATTGCCCCACAATTGAAGTCTATACTTAAAAATAACCATAATCAAAATTTTAAATGGTACCTTCACCTCAGTTATGTGGGATACATCATGCACACAAATCTTTTCAAACTTAATAACATTTTTAAATTGAACACTCAGTTACCTTGCTGTTGTTGTTGTTATGTGCCATCAAGTTGGACCTGACTCATAGCGACCTTTCCTTGGGTTTCCAAGGTGGTTATCACTAAGGAAGTAGATTACCCAACCTTCCTTCCAAGGAGTGGCTGCTAGGTTTGAAGTGCTAGCCTTCTGGTTAACAGTCAAGTGCCTTAGGCACTACGCTACCTATTCTAGTCTTTGAGAAAGTCTTCCCCAGGTATACAGGAGATAAAGGATATTCACATAAGCATTGATGGTAATACAAAACTGCAAATAAGCTAAATGTTTTTAGAAAGGCCAGCTCTTGATTTTCCACATGCATTCCAAATGTGCTTCTTTCCCGGTGTTTTCTATCTTAGTAAATGCTATTCCATCTATCCAGTTGATTGGGCCAATGAACATACAGTTAACTTTGACATTTCCTCTTTTTCTTACTTGCTACTTTTCCTGGACTTTAAAAAAAAAAAAAAATCCTTAGTTATAATTACTGATACTAAAGATTAGAAGATGTCTACATCCATGCTGAAAATGCCAAATAGAATTTTTATTATTGTTATGAGGTACACATCTTGCATATTTTGCAAACTCCAACAAGTCTTATCTCTTACACCACACCTTTTCATATTTATGGGATTAAATAAGCAATAAGAAGAGTCTAGGTATTTTTATGGACTAGGATTAAATGGAAAATGAATGGAAATGTTTGAGGATCTACATTAAGTATGTTTAGTTTAATGAATTCTAGTAAGCAACTGTAGGGACATAAGAAGGAGCTCTGGTGGCATAGTGCCTAAGGCATTTGACTGCCAACCAGAAAGAAGGCTGGAGGTTCAAACCCACCAGCCACTCCTCGGAAGGAAGCTTGCAATCTACTTCTGTAGTGGTACTGCCTTGGAAACCCAAGGAGTGGTCGCTATGAGTCAGATCCAACTCAATGGCAGTGAGTTGAGGGATGTAAGTGAGGGCACTTGAGGATGCTAAGGGAGGTAATAATGGAAGTAACCACTCTAAAGCAAGGAAATTAGATTGAAAGATAAATTAGCATTACAGAATAATGGTTCCTGTGTTCAAAGCAGAGCATACAATTAAGCATAGAAAAAAAAAAATCATAATTATTCCCATGATCCCTTTAAACTAAGGAGCAACCTATTCTTCAGAATAACTTACTATTTCTTCAAAAATTTCTATGTGAAGTATACAGACATATGCAATAATCAGCAATCATGCTCTTAGCCAAGCATGCTACCACATTTGGCTCTTTATAATTTTAAATCAGTCATTGTTGCATGTGAATCATCAAAATGCCATATTATGAACAGTACTAAGATTATGTGTGTGAATTCTTAAGTTCTGACTTTTGTAATGAGGCACAGGATAGTTCAGGGACTTTACCAAACCAGCACAGATTCAAATAAGACATGAATTATATTTTTAAATAGATGTATGAAGGATACAAATGAATTCAAAGTTGGATATGAGTGTCAGCATGGAAGGCAAAGTGATGTGCTGAAAAATCCTGGGCTTTTGAGCCATATAGACTTGGAATCAGTTGCCACTCCTGCCTCTTGCTGTCTGAGGGATCTTAGACAAGTTACAAAAATCTTCTGAGTTTCTATTTCCTTACCTGTAAAAGGGGGATAATAATACATACCTCATGTGATTCTTACATTAAATGATACATTGGAGGTAAAAACACCAAGCACTGTTTTAGGCAACAAACAGATGTTCAGTTATTAATAGATTGCTTGTAATAATCAGCTTGTAAATTATGGTACAAATAGAAGAATCAAATATTTCTGTGTTATTAATAAAAAGCAAGTGTGCCCTACTGATACATCCATTGCAATAATAGGGATAGGCTCCAATGAATTGTTACTGTGCCACAAAACCATATTTAAGTAATATTTAGGTTATTTGGGACACAAACCCTTAATTACTTCACTTGTTTTGGAAAATTACATTGAAAATCCACTGGGACAGAGAAATTACATGATTATGTAAAAGTGTATGAATAATATATTCTCTAGATTCATTTATTTTTTAATTAAATAATTTCAAAAAAGAAATGACAACATCTTGTTATTAGAGTTGATCTTTAGAGTGGCACAATTAATACAGCCACAGCACCTCATAGCACTTCTGAAACATGACTGTATTCAGTGACCCAGGTTTTCACGTCACACATATTTATAATAATTTGAGCTTGCTAGTACAATTTTGTTTTCAAACAAGCATACTGCAGAATTACAATACCATTTTCAATGTGATAAGTGACTCACACTTTTTAAAAAATCATAGGTATTTACCACATGTCATCTCAAATCATAGGTATTTACTACATGCCCTAAGACACTTGAGATACACATCACAAGTGTTAAGTGTTAGGCATTTTTCATGTTTAAATTCCTACCCTTGTCCACTTTGATCCACCATCATGTATGTTTTCTAATAGAACAATGAAGCTCATGCTAACATTTTTCTCACGATCCTTTCACACAGTTGCCACATTGATTAACAGGAGTTAAAGATACATAAACATGATTGGCTCTGATGTGTTCTTGAGCCATGGTCACATAGCAGAACATTGTCTAGGCTGACTGTCAGATTCCTTTGGTCCTGAGACCAAAGGAATTCATAGGATAGCCCTCTTCAGAGCAAAGATAAGCCTGATATTCCACACTAGAAGGATCTAACAGCTTAAATGTTCATAAATTTGGAAGTGAACACACTCCGAGGTTCCATCTGTCCATAAAACACAAGTGAATTAAAAGGGTTATAAGATAATACAATAAACAATTACACATCAAAAATTAGATAATCTAGGTGAAATAAATGAATTCCTAAAAACACACAAACTATCTAAATTGACTGCAGAAGAAATAGAAAATCTCAACAGACCTGTAACTAGTGAAGGAACTGAAGGAACTTCCCAACAAGATAAAGCACAGAACCAAATGACTTTAATGTTGAAATAGATCACATAATTAAAGAAGAATTAACACCAATCCTTTTAAAAATCTCCCCAAAAAATAGAAGAGGATGGAACAATTCTTAACTCATTTTATAAGGCAAGTATTACCCCAAAACCAAAGCCAGATAAAGACATCACAAGAAAGGAAAATTACTGAGCAATATCCCTTATGAATATAGATACAAATATCCTCAATAAAATACTAGCAAACTGATCCAATAGCACATTTAAAGGATTATACAGCATGAACAAGTGGGATTTATCCCAGGAATATAAGATGGTTCAACATATGAAAATCAATCGATATAATACACAATAATAATAAAATGAAGTAAAAGAACAACACGATCATCTCAATTGATGCAGAAAGGGAATTTGAAAAACTCCAGCACCGTTTCATGATTAAAAAAAAAAAAAAAAAAAAAAAAACCCACTCAACAAACTAGGAGTAGAAGGGAAATTCCTCAACAAGATAAAGGGCATTTACAAAAACACCCACAGATAACATCATATGAAGTGGCAGCAGACTGAAAGCTTTCCCTATAAAGTCAGGAACAAGACAAGATGCCCACTTTCATCACTGCTATTCAACATTGCACTGGAAGGTGTATCCAAAGAAATTATGCAAGAAAAAAGGCAAGTAAATCAGAAAAGACAAAGTAAAATTATCTCTATTCACAGATGACTTAATACTATATATATACAAAAATCCCTTAAGAACCCATGAGAATATCATTAGGGAACTAATAAATGAATTCGGCAAAGAATACAAGTTTGACAGGCAAAAATCAGTTGGGTTTCCATATAACAGTAATGAAACATCTGAAAAGGAAATCAAGCCAACAATACCATTTACAATAGCATCTGAAAGAATACACTACCTAGGAATACACTCAACCGGGAGGTGAAATAATTTGTACAGTGAAAACTATATAACATTCCTGAAAGAAATGAAAAGAGATCTAAATAAATGAAAGAACATTCTATTTTCATTGACTGAAAAACTTAATAATGTCAAGATGTCAATACTACCCACAGTGAGCTACAGATTCAATATAATACCTATCAAAATTCCAATGGTCTTTTTTTTTTTTTTGTAGAAGTAGAAAAGTTGATCCTCAAGTTCATAAAAATTGGAAGGGGTCCTAAATAGCCAAAACAGTCTTGAAAAAAAACTAACTTGGAGGACTCACACTTCCTGATTTCAAAATGTACTGCAAAACTAAAGTAATGAAAATAGTGTGGTACTGGTATAAGGGAAGACACAAAGACCAATGGGATGTAACTGAATGTTCAAAAATAAACCCATACATCTATGGTGAATTGTTTTGCAACAAGGATGTCCAGATCATTCAATGAGAAAGAATAGTCTCTTCAACAAATTGTGCTGGACAACTGGATTTCCACATGCAGAATGAAGTGAGACCACTATGTCACACCACGTAAGAAAACTAAGTCAAAAAGATCAATGACCTAAGTGTAAGAGCTAAAATCTTAAAACCCTTAGAAGAAAATATAGGGATAAATCTTCAGGGCCTTGTACTTGGCAATGGATTCTTAGATATTTCTTTCAGTTGTGAAAGACAACTAAGGAAAAAAACATACATTGGACTTCATCAAAATTAAATATTTGATAATAATTTAATATCCAGAATACATAAAGCACTTCCATAATTCAACAACAAATTGACCAATTACCCAATCAAAAAATGGATAAAGGACTTGAATAGACATTTCTCCAGAGGAAAAAAAAAGGGAAATAAGCAGAAAAAAGAAGGACAAAGAGGAAATATCTATGGGGCGGGGGGGGGGGGAGGGGGAGCAAGAGAAAAAGAATAAACAAAGAAACTCACTGCGGTCGAGTCGTTTTCTGACTCACAGCGATCCCTCCTTGGGTTTCCCAGACAATATCACTACAAAAGTAGATTGCCCAATCTTCCTTCCGAGGAGTAGCTGGTGGATTTGAACTGCCAGCCTTCTGGTTAAGCAGTCAAATGCCTTAGGCACTATGCCACCAGAGCTCCCATGAGAAAAAGAATGCAACCACTACCGTGGAGTAGGATCCAACTCATAGCCACCCCTTCTTGGGTTTCCCAGATGGTATCACTACAGAAGCAGATTGCCCAATCTTTCTTCCAAAGAGTGGCTGGTGCATTTGAACCACCAGCCTTCTGGTTAGCAGTCAAAGTGGACTCAAATTGTCAACCTTTAACTTTTGTTTCTTTGCCTCACTCCTACTTCTTGTGTTTATGTAGCCACTTAGAAAAATAAATTTTGTGAGTATTAAAATGTATGAGTCTGTGCATGGTATAAAATGTCTTTATTTTGCCTCCAGCTTGAATCACACACTATCTGGGTATATATTTCTATATATATAATCATTTCCCACATCACAATTTAGAATTGTTTCCTTACTTCCTAGTGTTGCTGACGAAAAGTCTGATGTCAATATTTTGTACCTCTGTGTTGTTGTTAGGTGTTGTCAAGTCAGCTCTGACTCATAGCAACCTTACATACAACAGAAGGAAACGTTACCCAGTCCTGCACCAGCCTCACAATCCTTGCTATACTTTGTTCCTGTATAGGTAACTATCACTATTTATAGAAACTTTTAGAATATTCTCTATAATCCTTATTTTGAAATTTCATCACACATGTTTTGGGATAGTGTTTTTTGCCATCTTTCCTGTTTGGTATTTAAGGAGATCTTTACCTCTGAGGATTCCTATTTTTGCTCAGCACTGATTTTTTTCCCCCCATTTTAGTTAGGTATTGCTTCTTCCTTCCTCATTCCACTATTCCCACTCTCTTCTGGAACTCCCAGCAGGTACGCGATGGAAACTTCTCAATCTATCTTCCATATTTCTTTTATTTCATTCATTCCATCTCTTTGACCTTTTGTTCTGCATTTTGGAAATATTCCTCAACTTCATTTTCCAAATTACTCATAGAATCCTGCCTGAGAGTTCATTTTTGATATTCAACTCACCTGTTGAGGACTTTTTTTTCAATAATTTTTTGTTTTGCCATATCTCATTTTTATGCATGAGATATTTTCTCATAGACATACATATATTTTTTTTTCTTAAGTCTTTATTCTAATTGTTTTATTAACTGTTTCCTTGGGAGGTGGATCTTCTGATTATTACATTTGGTGGCTCTTTTTCATGTTTTTTTTTTTTTTTAATGATTAACTGTTTATTAGTTATGTGCTCAACTTGTGTTTTTATTACCATTAGCATTTATGTGGATGCCATAAACACTTACCACAACCACCTCCAGGGTCTCTGAGATATGGACAGGATGTACTGCCAAGTAAGGAGTTTTGGGTTACTACTTCTTATTCCTCCTGGATGTTGCTAGCCATCTGGAGTGCTGCGTTGGGCTCAAATATCACCTCAGATCTCTCTCAGGGGAAAATACTGCAGCTGACTCCTGCTTGAATTTAAAAAAAAAAAA
>NW_006921601.1:3878841-3909174 GCF_000298275.1 Orycteropus afer afer | reverse complement strand
GGGTTTGAACTACCAGCCTTCTGGTTAGCAGTCAAATACCTTAGGCACTAGGCTACCAGAGCTCCTGGATTAAGAATAGGTCCTACCAAATAGGTTTTAGTCTTTATTTCTGCCAGGTACCTCCTGTATCACCAACTCATGAAAAAATTATGATGCTAACTTCTCAAATTGAAGTTTACAGACCTGGCAAAAAGCAAAAATTTGAACCTCAAACACATATTTGGTACAGATTTTGGCCTGAAGCTTTCCCCCGCCCCGCTCCAAAAGCTTAGGTAAAATAAAGAACCTTCACTCCTTAGGCTGAAAAGTGTGTATATTCACCCATTTTTCATTTGAGGGCACAGACTTTTGAAAGCCCAAATCTTATCCATGGTTTTGCGTTTCAACTCCCCATCTAACACAAGTTTATGATATACCTACAAGTCTAGAGCACGGACTATGAAGCACAGAACACCCCACCTATGGCCCTTATGCCACTCACTTACAACATAGTATTAGGTGCTCAGTCCTCTGGTTTTCTATTTTCTCTTCATTTTTGGCACCTGAGAATTTTCTTTTCTTTTTTGTGAATTTAACTATATTGTAAAGAAATATTTTTTTAAAATTTATCTAGCTTTTCTAGTTATTTACAGTGAAAGAGTTTTTAGATTATTTTTTTTCCCATTTTGCCAGAACCAAAACCAAAACCGAACTACCTTGAATGTTAAATTCTTTTTTGTAATTCAAATTATGGCAGGATGCATTTAAGTGTGGGACTTATGAATTAGTTGTACCTGGAACACAGTGAGATCTTTTATGGGTTTTGTGGGGAAGGCAGTACTTTTTAGTTTATTTTGAGGATCTTTAAATTTTGGTTACTAACTTCTGTTCAATTTGTGATTGCATAAAGGAAAGAACACTTGTAATTAGATTCAGATAGGCATTTGTGTAAATCCTGATTTCTGCCACTTCCTAACTTAATGCTCTTGGGAAATTAGTTAAGCTAATTCTCAATTCCCACATCTATAAAATGAAAATAATAATCATTAACTTATAGGTGGTTATGAGATACTACTGAGACTAGGTATGAAATGTGCCAGCAAAATTCAGTGGCTAATATATCATAGGTATTTAGTAAATGTTAGTTACTCCTTTCTTTCTCTTGAGGGTGCCAATACTTATTGTTACCTTTCCTTTATCTGTTCAAAGGACTCCCTTTAGTACGTTTTATAAGGTTGGTCTGGTTTTAACAAACTCTCTTAATTTCTGCTTATCTGGAAATACCCCAATTTCACCATCATATTTGAAGGACAATATTGCTGGGTATATAATTCTTGGTTGGAAATTTTTCTCTTTCAGGGTTTATACATACCATCCCATTGCCTTCTCACTTGCATGGTTTCTGCTGAGAAATTAGAGCTTAGTCTTATTGGTTGTCCTTTGTAGGTAACTTTTCGTTTTTCCCATGCTACTTTCAGGATTCTATCTTTGTCTTTGGTTTTGACGAGTTTGATGATGATATGTCTTGGTGATTTTCTTTTGGATCTATCCTGTGTGGGGTTCATTGGACTTCCTGAATGGATATATTCTCACTGTTCATCATATCAGGGAAGTCCTCTTCCAACAAATCTTGGACAATTTTCTCAGTGGTTTTATTTTTCTCTTCCTGTTCTGGAATTCCAATGACACATAGGTTATTCCTTTGGATGCTATCCCACATGAACCTTAGGCTTTCTTCATTTTGTTTTGCTCTTTTTTCTGATTGATCCCTTTCCAAAAAAGTATTCAGGTATTTGTCTTCAATCACATTAATTCTGTTTTCCATTGATTCACTTCTACTCCTTTGCCCTTTCAATGTGTTACCTATTTCTGAAAATTTAGTATTAATCTTCTGGATTTCTGTCTGTAGATTTTGTATCATTTCTTATTTTTCATTTATTTTGTCATTTTATTCTTGTATTTTCTTCTGAAATTGTTCTAGAGTTTTGTCTGTGTTTTCCTTAATTTTGTCAGTGTTTTCCTTGATCTGTCTCTCAATCCTTTGAAGATACCTAAGTATAATTCTTTTGAATTCCTTATCAGAGAGTTCCAATGCTACTTCTTCTTCTTCCGGGATGTGTTCTGGGTCTGTATCCTGTTCCCTTGTTTCTACCTTGCTTCTTTGTGTGGACAGTGATGGTCTGTTGTCTCTCAGACATTGTGACATTGTTGTATTTAGATTTCTCCTAACTGTTTGTGAAGAGTCATTAAGGGTGAGTCATTCTCTTCTTGGTGGTCATTTATCATTGGCAGTTGGTGGAGAAGGAAGTGGTAGCTCTCACTCAGTAAGTGGAGCTGTAGAATGAGCAGGTATGGTTGTATCATATGGGCACAGCTGCTGTCTCCCACTCAGTTAGACAAAAATAACGATAAAAACCATAAAAAAAAGAAAAAGTAAAAGCAAGCAGACAAAAAACACACCACCTAAATACACAGGAACAATCACTGAAAAAAGGAGAAAAACAAATCTCCACAATTATCTAGGGAGGGGGCAATAAAAGAAAAGAGGTAGAGTAGGAGAATAATCAAGAAAAAAATGGGAAAAATGCAAAAAGAAAAATAAGGAATGGGGTTACCCTTGAGAACGAAAAAAATGGGAACCAGGAACAGGGAAGAGAGAAAAAGCTGAAAACTAGAATCTGAGAAAGGAAGAATAAAAACTAGTAATAAAAAGGATGGACAAAATAATAATAATAATAGTAATAATTTTAAAACAAA
Source organism: Orycteropus afer afer (assembly GCF_000298275.1). NCBI lineage: Eukaryota > Metazoa > Chordata > Mammalia > Tubulidentata > Orycteropodidae > Orycteropus > Orycteropus afer. The sequence continues at coordinate 3,906,438 of NW_006921601.1, read as the reverse complement.
CAAAAACAAACTAAAAAAGAAAAAAATCTGGGCAGGGTGGACCAGAGTACCCAACAATGTGAAGTCTTTGACAACTTCAATTTTTTCTCCATTTATCGTGATGCTGCTTATAGGTCCAATTGTGAGAATTTTTGTTTTCTTTATATTGAGATGTAATCCATACTGCAGACTGTATTCTTCAATCTTCATCAGTAAGTGCCTCAAATCATCCTCACTTTCAGCAAGCAAAGTTGTGTCATCAGTGTATTGCAGGTTGTTAATGAGCCTTCCTCCAATCCTGATCCCACATTCTTCTGCATATGGTCCAACTCCTCAGATTATTTGCTCAGCACACAAATTGAATAAGTATGGTGAAAGGATACAACCCTGACACACCCCCTTCTTGATTTTAAACCATGCAGTGTCCCCTTGTTCTGTTTGAACAATAGCCTCCTAGTCTATGTACAGGTTCCTCAAGGGTACAATTAAGTGTTCTGGAATTCCCACTCTTCTCAATGTTATCCACAATTTGTTATGATCCATACAAACAAATGCTTTGGCATAGTCAATAAAACACAAGTTAACATCTTTCTGGTATTCTTTGTTTTGAGCCAAGATCCATCTGACATCAGCAATGATATCCCTGTTCCATGTCCTCTTCTGAATCCAGACTGCACCTTTGGAAGTTCTCTGTCAATATACTGCTGCAAACGTTTTTGAATTATCTTCAGTAAGGTTTTACTTGCATGTGATATTAACAACATTGTTCAATAATTTCCACATTCTGTGGAATCACCTCTCTTTGGAATGGGCACAAATATGGATCTCTTCCAGTCAGTTAGCCAGGTAGCTGTCTTCCAAATCTCTTGCAATAACTGAGTGAGTGCCTCCAGTGGGGCATCCGTTTGTTGAAACATCTCAATGGGTATTCCGTCAATTTCAGGAGCCTTGTTCTTCGCCAATTCCTCCAGTACAGCTTCGACGTCTTCATTCAGTACCATTGACTCTTGATCATATGCCACCTCCTGAAATGGATTAACATCGACCAGTTCTTTTTTGTACAGTGACTCTGTGTATTCTTTCCATCTTCTTTTGATGTTTCCTACGTCATTCAATATTTTGCCCATATAATCTTTCAATATTGCAACTCGAGGCTTAAATTTTTTCCTCAGTTCTTTCAGCTTGAGAAATGCTGAGCACGTTCTTCCCTTTTGGTTTTCTAACTCTAGGTCTTGTACATTTCATTGTAGTAATTGGCTTTGTCTGCTTGAGCTGCTCTTTGAAACCTTCTGTTCAGCTCTTTTAACTTGTCATTTCTTCCATTTGCTTTAGCTACTCTCTGTTCAAGGACAAGTTTCAGAGTCTCTTCTGACATCCATTTTGGGCTATTCTTATTTTCTCATCTTTTTAATGACCGCTTGCTTTCTTCATGAGTGATGTTCCTGATGTCATCCCATAATTCTTCTGGTTTCCGGTCATTGGTGCTCAATGCATCAAATCTATTCTTTAGATGGTGCGATGGTTCTGTTTGTGTGTCAACTTGGCTGGGCCTGGTTAAGTGGCTGGGAAGCTGGTGGTAGTTATTCCCCATGATGAGACTGGCAATCAACTCCATGGTGGGATCTACCACAAGCAGCTTAGTAGCTGCCTTTGGGATATGGTCTGGTTCTTGTATTTAAGGAGAAGCTTTGAGAATGGTCTCTAGCCTATGGCACGCTTGGACCCTGCATGTAGTCGTGTTGTTGTTCAGCAGCCTGCCATGCTCTTCTGACCTTGGGACTTACAATGGACTTAAGTTAATGGCCTGCTGTGTGGTTTGGTAACATCAGGACTTGTCAGCCTTGGGGTTTCTCAGCCTCAGCAGCCAGCAGCTGTCTGAGTGAAGAAATGCCTCTAGCTCCAATGGGCTGGGAGCAGGAGGCAGAGCTGGACTCCAAGGTTGAGGGACTTTCACCCAGCCCCTAGAGCCTGGCACTTTGAACTTGGAATTCAAGGCTCCAAATTGTAATAATAAACTCCTGCTTGTTAAAGCCATCCCATTTGTGGTATATTCTTGTCAGAGTGGTACTAGGTAACCAGAACAGATGGTCTCTAAATTCAGGAGGGATATATTCCAGGTCATATTTTGGCTGTTGTGGACTTGTTTTCATTGTCTTCAACTTCAAGTTGAACTTGCACATGAGCTATTGATGATCTGTTCCACAATCAGCTCCTAGCCTTGTTTTGGCTGAAGATAGTGAGCTTTTCCATCGCCTCTTACCACGGATGTAGTCAATCTGATTCCTGTGTACTCCATCTGGTGACGTCCACATGTATAGCTTTTGTTTGTGTTGTTGAAAAAATATATTTGCAATGAATAAGTCTGTTGGTCTTGCAAAATTCTATCATGTGATCTCCAGTGTTATTTCTATCACTAAGACCAAATTTTCCAACTACCAGTGATTTTTCTTTGTTTCCAACTTTTGCATTCTAGTCACTAGCATAATTAACACATCTTGGTTGCATGTTTGGTCAATTTCAGACTGCAGAAGTTGATAAAAATCTTCAATTTCCTCATCTTTGGCTTTGGTGGTTGGTGCATAAATTTGAATAATAGTCGTATTAACTGGTCTTCCTTGTAGGTGTACGGATATTATCCTATCACTGACAGCATTGTACTTCAGGACAGATCTTGAAACATCCTTTGTGAAGATGAATGCCACACCATACCTCTTCAAATTGTCATTCCCGGCATAGTAGACCACATGGTTGTCTGATTCAAAATGGCCAAAACCGGTCCATTTCTGCTCACTATGCCTAGGATATCAATCTTTATGCATTCCAGTTCATTTCTGACAACTTCCAATTTTCCTAGATTCATACCTCGTATATTCCATGTTCTAATTATTAATGGATGTTTGCAGCTGTTTCTCCCCAATTTGAGTCATGCCACATCAGCAAATGGAGGTCTTGAAAGCTTTACTTTATCCATATCAGTAAGGTTGCTCCTACTCTGATGATGGATCTCTTTCCTAGTCATATTTTGAAAGGCTTCTGACCTAAGGGGCTTGTTCTCCTGCACTGTATCAGATAAGGTTTCCAGGCTATTCATAAAGTTGTGCAGTGATGCATCAGACAATGTTTCTCTGCTATTCATAAGGTTTTCCCTGGCCAATTCTTTGAGAAGTGGATGACCTCTTCCTTCTTCCTAGTCTGTCTCAGTCTGTAAGCTGCACTGAAACCTGTGCACCATGTGCAACCATACCAGCACTTGAAACACCGGTGGCACAGCCTCAACCCTCACAACAACACACAAGCCACAGTAGTATGACAAACTGACAGACAAGTTTGTCTTGCTTAGCTGTTTGAAACTTTCTGCCCTCCCCTTACCCTGGCACTTTTCTGCTCTATTGTCCCCCGTGGTTCTCTTTTCCCTAGCTGGTGGCTGTGGGGCCTGGGTCTCTCCCCTTACCTGGATCCCTGGCTGCTACTCTACTCTGTCATCTCCCTGGCTTCTCTTTCACCTGCTTTCCTGGATGGTGGGGGTGGGGCCTGGGTCCCTCCTTCTCCTTACCTGGATGCCTGGCTGCTGTAAGTAATTACAACTTATTATGGTCTGTAGAACTCTGGGAGGCTTTGGTGGAAACTTAGTATTCTAGAAACTGGTACACTCTTCTGACAATGAAAGATTTTAACAGCAAGAGGACCACTGTTTATTCTCCCAAGAGATGAGAGTATGAAACCCTCAATGATCAGCTACAAGCTGTGAATGAGTGTGTTGACAGCTGCATTGTGTTTTATGTTGGGTGTATTTATATAAAAAGCTTGAAGGAAATGTCTTCCCTTGAACTGAAACAATAAGCAGGATTCTATCACATCTCTGTGGGACACCAATAAGAATGTCCCACTCTCACATGCAAAAGGAAAATCAACCATTTTTCAGTTTAGGGTCAAATTTCTCTATCCTGTAATACTATGAATCCTGCAGTAGGTCAAAATCACAAATGCTCTGTGCTCTGAATAGTCTTTTCTGGCCATTTTAGGCATGTCAACTCTGGTCATCCCAGACCCATGCTAAGAACTTTTGAAATTTTGACATTATTAACATCCAATATTTAAAAAGGATACAGTAAATTTAGGGTCAAGAAGACCATATTCCCAATCAAGTTGCTCTGAGATTGATAAAATCTAATAGAACCTTCAAGTATTCCTAATCTCAAAAAAAATGAGGTTTTTGAATACAGTAGAGACTTTGATTGATTATCTCTTGGGGTTGAAATCAACCTCCTCTACCAACACCAAAATTTTTCAGCTTCAGGATTATGGTTTTGTGATATTTGTGAATAAAGCCTCAAATATAGGTTGAGTTTCCTTCTTTCCATAAAGCTACAGTTTTGACAAAGTATTTCCTAAATTTGCACTTCTCACAAACTTTCGGTTTTAAAACTTTTTTTCCTTTTGTTTTATTTGTATATGTATGTTTGTATAGATCTATTTTGCACAAGGACAAAAGATAGCATAAGGATGTTAGGGACTTCTGGTTTTATATTTGCTGTTTTGGGCAAGTATTTTATAAAAGGGTTCAGAAAAATATCATATTCCTACTGTGGTCATAGATGCCATTGGCCAGTTCACAAATGTGTAGATACAATGGCCTTGTGCCAAGAACTCAGCCAGGGAAGAGAATGACTTGCACACAAGCCAAACTACTTCCATGGGCCTACTCATCTACCAGATGTAGAAGTAAAGGAGATTTCATGTGTGTCTTCTATAGATAAAAAAAATTGGTGGGAGAATATAGATTCACAAATGCCCCAAAGACAATGTTCTGAATGACTGTCTAGTAGCATGAATTTCTGAGTGCATTACCAAGTTATCTTTCACCACCTCTCTTTCTCTAACACATGGCTATAATAACTATTTAGTTACATTTGGAAAATAAGTGAAAGAAAATGTTTTAGTATATTCTGACAGATTGTTTACAAGCATGTCGGAAAGTCTACTTTCCCAAACAAGTACAATTTTTATACTGTCCACTAATAGAAAATAGTTCCTGGAAAAAGGAGACAATGTTTGCAAATGAAAAACTCAGACACCGAACACTTTGCTAGCCAGGTTCACTCTCAGGGAAACTATGTATTGATGTGAGTGTAATGGGATATGCAATCGCCATCAAGACTGTTTTTGTGGGTAATTCCTCACATCTTTCAATGATCTTTGTAAGAAATCACATTCAGAAACATCATATGAACATGGTTAGATGCCTCAAGGCTTGGTTAATGAATAACCTTCTTTTAAATTGGCGTCTTGCTAGTCTTCGAAGTCTATTTTTGTTCTTGTCAGCCTCTCTAAAATTCCAGGAAAAAACCCAGTCTTAAAATGCCTATCAGCAGGAACAAGCTTGTTTTACTACTAGGAATAATCTGTTTGGAACAAGGAAAATGTGCAACGCTCTCTCTCCCCAATGGTAAGTTCCAAATGAACTCTCTAGCTACCGTTGCCTGAAGGAATAACCTTTGCTGGCAATGGGCATCAAAATTCCATTCCATATTTCTTTGGGAAAATGGCAGAAGCAAGCATATTTTAGAGATACATATATATTTTTTCATGTATTTATTTTGGACTTTTTTCCTTCAGTAGCAAGTGAAATGGAGTGAAACACTTGCTTAATACAATTTGGACATAGTCAAGAGAAAATTCAGATTATTCATTTATTTGGACACATTACACAAACCCATCCATGTGTTCTAAGCAAATTCTGGAAATCACCAGGGGTTTGGAAGCATTTGTTACCCTTTGGGAAATTATCTTTCTGGAAAATACAAAGTACATTCACTGTAGTATCTTACAAATTGTCTTTTTCCTCAAGTAGCTCAGGCTGAGAACAGTTCTTAGCAGGCTTCTCAGTGGTCATACTTGTGCCAACTTCAAGAATCATGGTGTTTTCTGCCTTTGCTTCAGTGACTTCAGGAAATAGTCAATTTTGTCTCTAAAGTATTTATGATTCATTCAACTAAAACAGAAAATAAACCTTTGATCCAAATGTCATATTTGTACAAAGTTGAGAATAATAATAATAAAACAGAGTTATAACCATGCTCTGCCATTAATTAGCTGTGAATCTATTTGATTCCTAGTCTTCTCATCTGTAATGTAGGGGTAACAGTGCTTAATTCACAGATGTAGCATGAGAATTTATATGGAAAGTTTTGTGTATTTTCACATATTAATCTAAATATGTTCAAGGATATGTGCTCAAAAACTGTGTGTGTTCATCCATTCCACTTTTCTAATTGACTACTGTATACCAAGAATTATGCTGCTGTTGTTATGTGCTGTCTAGTCGGACCCGACTCATAGTGACCCCTTCTTGGGTCTCGAGACAGTATCACTACAGAAGTAGATTGCCCAACCTTCCAAACTTGAAAATACAGAGATGATCAAGACACAAGGTTTTTTTTTTTCCTTTTCTCTCTCTCAAATAGTTCAGTAATAGTCCAGTCAGGGAGATAAATACATCCATTATTACAATACTGCATGGCAAGAACTAAAAAGGGACAAGGAAAGAGTGCTACATAGCACAGAGGGGAAATGTTTAAGGTAGTTTGACGAGATCAAGGAAGATTTCAGAGTTGTGATTTCCAACCTGAGGAATAAATATTAGAGGATCAGCTAAGCAAAGAAGTAGGATAAATATGAGGCTCTCCTGGAGAACAAGTGGAAAAGAATGGCCTGTAGTAGGGACAGAGGATGAGCTATCCATGAATTACCAGGCAGTCATAAATTCTTGAATCTAGACCATCTCTTACCTGGTGAGTTGAAAAACACATTCAGGACAAATAAACAAATGTAGATTTCTCGGAGATAAAGTCTCCACAAAGAAGAAAATGTTATTTCTTTCATTATCTGGCAACTCTTCTATTCCAACTGCACTCCAGTGTGTGAATCAGGACATTGTCTTCTATTCACTCCCACTCATCCTCATAGGAACAATGTATTTCTCAAAGGAACATCCCCACAGAGAATTAAATTCAATAAAGATTTATCGATATCTGACTGTGTTCCAAGCACCATAAACCATGATCTCAGATTCAGTCTCATGGATGAAGCAGAAGAGATGTACACACATTTATAATCTAATGCAATGTAATACAGACCATGGTATCATCAACAAATAAATCGAGCAACTCCTGTGTGTCAGGAACAGTGATAGATATTATGGAAATAGGTATTTCTAAGGTTCAGTTCCTGTCTTTGAGGAGCCCTCTGTCCACCTGGAGAGAAAGGCATAGAAATAACCATAATAGTATAGTAAATATCGTGGGAGAAATACAGACTGCTGTGGGGGGACCAGTGGGTAAACCTCTCCCTAATATTCCTGTTCTACCTAACAAACACTGAGGAATGCCTTCCACTGCTAATTACAGAAAATAACAGTTAATTCAAAGCCATTTTGTGGTCTTTCTACATGTCCATGTCCTATAGCATTTTCTTGCTTACAAGACTTTTTTTTTGTATCCCTAAGTCCTAGGAGCTACCTAGCTACTCAATTTTTGCCTTATCTTTTTCCTAGCTCCCTCCTGTGGGCAGAGTCTTGTTAAGCCACATCTTTGGAATTATTTTAACATTTTCAGTCGTATTGTTGGTGGAAGCCAGGTGGAGAAAGGTTCCTATCCCTGGCAGGTGAGTCCCAGGGAAAATCCTCTGGTGGATGGACTGTGAGCTGTCTCAGAGCTGGATCTCTCAGAATCATATGCTTTCACCTGTTGCTCCCTCCTGCCAGGCTCGTTATCAGATATTTCAGGATCTCTTATCAAAGATCCAAGTTCCTCATGATGTGCATCAGCTGAGTTCCAGAAAAGGTGTGTTAAGAATAGTTACCAGAGTGTTGATTTGGCCCACTAATTAGAAATGCCATTCCAAACCATCAGCTCCTAAGACAAATATTCTAGTACTCTCTCACTCCCATCAAGTCAAATCTGACTCACAGCAACCCCTGTTGAGTTTCCAAGGCTGGAAATCTTTATGGAAGCAGACTGCCTCATCTTTCTTCCAGAGTGGCTGGTGGTTCAAACTACCAACTTTTTGGTTAGCAGCCAAATGTCTTAATTATTACACCATCAGAGCTTCTTATTCTACTACAAGAAGCTGAAAAAATTTTTAAATTTATAATTTTAAAAATAATTTTACTATTCAATAAGTATGTTAAAAATATATTGATTTTTTTTCATAGTTAAAGAAGACTGGGGAAGTCAAAGGTGTCATATCCACAGATATAATTTGTGTTTGGGGTGGAAGTTTGCACTGATACCACAGAACCTCACAGGAATAGCCAAGAGAGCTTCTTTCTTAGTAACCAATGTCCTAACAATTTTGCCTCAATCTGATCTCCTGGTTCTTCCATCCCATGGAAATGACTTTGTTCTTTAGCTCCTAGCCAAAGGTATTTTTGCTTTATTGCCTTTGAAACTCTATAACTACCTTGACCTTGAGAGCTAGGTTATATCCTTGCCTCTTATTTTTGCAAGTAGAGTGATCCCTCTGTATTTCACTTCTCTTCAGTAAACAATGTTAAGTCAATGAATACTTGGTAATGGTTGGTTTACTGAGTATATGTTCAGTTGTGTAATTTGATTAGTTGATTAACGAACTATGTAGTTGAATAGCTGAGTGATCAGTTGGTTACTCAGTCAGTTGGTTGGCTAGTCAAATTATAGTCAACACTGGCTCACTGAATTCTGTTTACTTACTCTGGTCTATTGTCTTCTCTGCAGTGCATTTTGTTTTTCTATTATTCATTAAAGAATTTTGAGTTAAAGGAGGGTAATTCTAGTAAATCACTTTTTTTTTTCTAATTGCAACCATGTGAATATATTCATTAAAAGTATTCACTTGTACACTGTAAATCATTTTAAGTCAAATCAAATATCATGAACAGGATAAACCAAAGATAGAAAGTATGTTGATGAGGTGGATTAAGGACTAGGCTTAACAAAGTTTTAGAAGTCAAGTAGTTAAGAATGTGAGAATATGGTAGGTCTACACTATTTCCCTGAAGGGCTTGGAGGAACTGGAACATGCATCTGAAAATCCCCTAGCCCTCAACTATCTTCCAGATATCTTCAGCTGAACTCTGCGATAGCTTATATACTTTTTCTTTCTTCACACACACTGGTTATACTGTTAGAGCAACAGGTCCAGGTAAACAGTATTATAAAAGTAATAAATTAATATCAATAGTATTGACTACTAACTGTACTAAAATCCTTATAGATAATCATCTCAAATTAACTTAATTAACTTAATTAATTAATTAATTTCCTTCAGGACAAGGGTGGGAATGTTCTGATTCCAATTCTGCTCTTCTTTCTGTGCTAAAGTGGGATGGGCTTTACTCTTTCACTCCAAGATTCCTGATATTTATGAGTAAGATATCTGGATCGTTTTTTCAGAATATGTTAAACTGTGAAATTTGGGGGATTTCAGGGCATAAACGTGCTCCCATTTAAGGTATTTGAAATTCAGGTATCTCTGAAACGAAAGCAGAAGCATATCTGTGGCGGAACCATCATCTCTCCACAATGGGTGATCACAGCTGCTCACTGCGTAGCAAACAGGTAGGGGAGGCCTAGCCTCTGGATGAAAGTCAGTTCTCTTCCCTCTCCCTTGATATCAACTGACATAAGTCTTTTAAAATATGGTCCTGTGTGATGGATGCTGTGGCTGAGTATTGTTCTAGTAGGGGGACATCCTAATGGCAAAACATAATAGGACTCAGTGACTGACTTCTTTCAGATAGCATTGCCCCAGATATAAGGGGAATAGAATGTTTTCTTTTCCATATTATATAAGCTCTTTAGATTACAAAGCCTAAGGGAGGTAAGGAGAAGATCCCTGCCTCGTGTTGTAATCAGTTTGAAAGCTCAGAGTGCATGTATTCTCTGGGACATATGAGTAATGGTCCTTCATAATAAGCACTATGCATAAAGTCTCTGACATTGAAGCAGCATACTAGTAGAGACTCATTAATCATTCCAAAAGAATCACATTGACAGTAAGTCCAGGTCAACCTCTTGAGGTAGTTGAGTAAAGTCCTCTGTTGTGGAAGACCTATAAGTTATAATGTATATGCATTTTTAGATATTTTACAAATAAAATATACTAGTACTCCACTGGAATTGAGAACCTCTGCATTTTTTCTAGTAATGTTAGAATCATTCTTATTTTACCTGCTCATCAGTCATACACTTTACATGGATGATTCATATCATTTTGAAGAGACCAAGTTGTCAACCATTATAATGTACTCAGAAGTTCAATGAAATCTACCCACTTTACTGCTTCCTCTTCACAGAAATATTGCATCAACTTTGAAAGTTACTGCTGGAGAACATGACTTGAGCCAGACAGAACCAGGAGAGCAAACCCACACCATTGAAAACATCATCATACACCCAAATTTCACCACCAAGAAACCAATGGACTATGATATTGCCCTTTTGAAGATGTCTGGAAACTTCCATTTTGGTAAATATTTCAGGCTAGGAGGAAGCCCTTGGCTTACCCTGAATTATCTACCTCATATGTTCCAAACTTCTGTTCCATAGCGCAATCCTGGCAACACATGCTATGTAGCATATGCCTAATAGTTCTGGGTCATGAACTTTGAGACAGGAGTTTGAGATAGAAGACCTCTATTTGAAATTTGTTTTGCTTTGGCTCTGGATATAGGATTGTGTGGAGTCAGGAGAGGATCTTTCTTTGACAAATGGCTCCTGGACATACCAGAAAGAAATGGCACAATTCCACCAAAGTTTCTGGGGGACCATTTGGATCTTAACTGGTGAATGGTTTTATGAAGTCCTCTGCCCCACTGATGAAATAAGCCCTGCATTGCTTTTTTTCTGCAGGCGAGTTTGTGGGGCCCATGTGTCTTCCAGAGCCAGGGGAGCGATTTGAGGCTGGATTTATTTGTACAACTGCAGGCTGGGGCCGATTGACAGAAGGTAAGAACTTCTATGTCATTTTTCCTAATCAGAGGTCAGAACTTTTTGATGGATAACCAGAAAAGAGAATTTTTTAACCTATTTTTCAAAACAGTCATGTAAACATGTTTAAAGACAGAGAACATTATATTGTATTTAGAATTTCAGATTTTTCCTAAAAACATACATCTGAATGAGGCATCTTCAACTCAGAAAGGGTAAAAGAGTGCCTCAGCAGGGCTCCTGTCTGTGTTTCCCAGATGGCCTCCTCCCACAAGTCCTACAGGAAGTAAACCTGCCCATTTTGACCCAGGAAGAGTGTGCAGCAGCTCTGTTAACTCTAAAGAAGCCTCTCAGTGGGGGAACCTTTCTCTGCACAGGCTTCCCCGATGGAGGAAGGGATGCATGTCAGGTAGGCATGAACTGCTGCGCTGACAGGCCTTGGGCAGGGCTTCCTTTGGCTTTGTTACTAAGCGCTGAAAGAAGGTTGGAGGGAGAAATGGACTCTGGAAAGAAGGGTCAGGAATGACAAAGGATATAAAGAAAAGAAAGGGCCAATTTAAGTAACTTGCTTTTACCAGGGATTGTGAACTCAGAGGAGGTATTCTGCCTTCTCCAAAAGACCAAATGATAGAGCTGATGCTAGCAATGGGCTCAGGGTCCTCCTACCCCTGACATGGCTGGTTCTATAATATTAATAGACTTTCCAATTGTGGCTAATGGGGACCTTATTTTCCCTCCACTCTTCCTGCTGATCAAGACCTGAGGTCAATTTTATAGGTGGGTAAATCTTATGAGTCTACAGAATGAGACAAGGGAAGGAAGAAAGTCTGATGTTTTGACGAAGGCCTAGGATGGGGATAAAGGAGATGGAATTGATAGGCTCAAGTGGTACTTGAGGATTATATGGGAACTGTGCTTGGCTGTTCTCCCAGACCCTGAGTGCCTGTGATCAGAAGTGAAGGACTTCCCATGATCCTCATCTGGCATCCTTGTGGGGGAAAGGAGTGAGCACTCTGGGGCACAGACACTGACAACGATAGTAACAGAGGCTTTTGCCCCTGCAGGGAGATTCAGGTGGTTCCCTCATGTGCCGGAATAAGAAAGGAACCTGGACTCTGGCTGGTGTGACTTCCTGGGGCATGGGCTGTGGTCGAGGCTGGAGAAGCAATGCAGAGAAAAATGATCGAGGATCCCCTGGGATCTTCACAGACCTTAGTAAAGTGCTTCCTTGGATCTACAGACACATCCAAACTGGTAATGAAGCCAGGAGAGAAGGTCAAGAAGCTGCAATTCTGTTAAGGCCAGAGAGAGGATCTGTTTCTGTTCTCAGTGTAGCACATAAGAATGGTGATATTTACTAATAAGTCTACAACAAGAGGGAAATATGGTGTGTGGTACTGCATAAAGATACTCAATGAAACATGAATCTGTCCATCCTAAACTTTCTCAAATTTGCCTTTAATGAAACTATCTTACCTGGTGGTATGTTTTTCCCATGTATATCTCAATCTTACCAGCAAGATTCAGCAAGCATAGATCAGTGGTTCTCAACTAGGGGAAATTTTGCTCCCCACCCCCACAGGATAGTGGGAGCTCTGGTGGTATAGTGCCTAAGGCATTTGATTGCTAACCAGAAGGCTGGCAATTCAAACCCATCAGCCACTCCTTGGAAGGAAGATGGGGCAATCTATTTCTGTAGTGATACCACCTCAGAAACCCAAGGAGGGGTCGCTATGAGTTGGAATTGACTTGATGGTTTTTTTTTTTTTTTGATCACAGGATAATGTTTGGAGATATTTTTGGTTGTCACAACTGGGGTGGGGGTTGCTACTGGCATCTAGTGTGTAGAAGCCAAAGATACTGCTAAATATTTGCCAATGCATAGGACAGTTCATTGGCCCCCCATCCCCACCCCACACATACACATCAAAGAAACTATTCCCAAATGAGATACCAAGGTTGAAAAGCCTAGCATAAATCTAAGTACAGTGAGTCTGAAAAGGCCTGGGACCATATACATCCCTCCCCTTTTAATGGATTTTATTTTCTAGAGCAGTTTTAGGTTTACAGAAAATCTGCACAAAAAGTACAGAGCTCCCATATAACCTCTCTCCGTTCTGCATACTGTTTTTCCTATTATTAATACCTTTCATTAGTGTGGTACATTTGTTACAACCGATGAATCAAACTGTTGTTCATTGCTGTCAAGTCAATGCCAACTCATGGAAATCCCACGTGTGCAGAGCAGAACTGTCCCATAAGGTTCTCAAAGGTGTGACGTTTCAGAAGAAGGTCACCAGGCCTGTCTTCCAAGGCATCTTTCAATGGGTTCAAATCACCAACCTTTAGGCTAGTAGATGAGTGCTTAAACACTTGCACCACCCAGGGTCTCCAAACCAAAGTTAATACATTATTATTCACTAAAGTCCACAGCATAGTGCCTAAGGCACTTGACTGATAACCAGAAGGCTGGCAGTTCAAACCCACCAGCCACTCCTCGGAAGGAAGATGGGGCAATCTACTTCTGTAGTGATACTGCCTCAGAAACCCAAGGAGGGGTCGCTATGAGTTGGGTCCAACTTGACGGCACATAACAACAACAATAAAGCCCACAAGGAGGGGTTGCTATGAGTCGGGGCCGACTCGATGGCACATAACAACAACAAACAACAAAATCCACAGTTTACATTAGGGTTCACTCTGTGTTCTACATTTCTATGGGTTTTTGACAAATTCATGATGTCATATATTTACCATTGTAGTATCACACAGAACAGTTTCACTGCCATAAAAATGGCCTGTGTTCCACTTATTTATTCCTCCCCCCAACCCCTAAGTCCCTAGCAAACATTCATCTTTTTACTGTCTTTCTAGTTTTGCCTTTTCTAGAATGTCATATAGTTAGAATCATATAGTATGTAGCTTTTTCAGACTAGCTTCTTTCAGTTAGCAATATACATTTAGTTAGTGTTATTCAGATTATGTATGTCTTTTCATAGTCTGATAGCTCATTCCATTTTATTGCTGAATAATATCCCACTGAATGGATGTATCAGAGTTTGATTTTGCATTCACTCATTAAAGGACATCATAGTTGCTTCTAATTTTTGAAGTTTGTGAATAAAGTTGCTTTAAGCATTCATGTGCAGGTTTTTGTGTGGACATAATTTTCAATTTCTTTGGGTAAATACCTATAAGCAAGATTGCTGGATCACATGGTAAGCCTATGTTCGGCTTTGCTAGAAACTGCTAGACTTCCAAAACACTTACAAACAAATAAAATGTTGTTTTTCCACCAGTAATGAATGAAAATTTCTGTGATCCACATCTTTCAGCATTTGGTGTTGTCAGCATTTTAGATTTTCACTATGCTAATAGGTATGTGGTAGCATAGTGGCTAAGACACTTGCCTGCTAACCAGACGGCTGGCGGTTCAAATCCACCAGCCACTCCTCGGAAGGAAGGTTGGGCAATCCTACTTCCGTAGTGATACTGCCTCGGAAACCCAAGGAGGGGTCGCTATGAGTTGGGTTTGACTCGATGGCGCATAATAACAACAACAACAACAATAGGTATGTAGGAGCTCTGGTAGCATAGTGGCTAAGGCACTTGACTGCTAACCAGAAGGCTGGCGGTTCAAACCCACCAGCCACTCCTCGGAAGGAAGATGGGGCAATCTACTTCCGTAGTGATACTGCCTCGGAAACCCAAGGAGGAGTCGCTATGAGTTGGGTCCGACTCGACAGCACATAACAACAACAACAACAACAACAATAGGTACGTAGTGTTTCAGATTTTAGCCATTTGCAGTGCAGTGAATTACTTGGTATGGTTTTTCTAGCCATAGTCTTTGTAACTCCCACCAGATTACTGGGTGGGACCATGCAAATAAGGTGTATAGAACTCTGATGTTGGAATTGGTTAGTTTTGTGACTCTGCCAGGCTTAAAATGAGCCCTCCTAGAGGCAGAGAGGGGATCTCACTGCCATCAAGAAAGAAGAGCTGGAGGTGAAGTAGAGCACGTCCTCAGACCTGAGATCCCTGTGCTGGACCTCTTTGGCTGAGAGACACCCTGGTGGAGAGACGCCCTGGCAGAGAGACACACCAGTGGAGAAATGATGGCAGTGGTAGCAAGAGGTATGAGACAGAGTGGCAGTCCTACCTGGCCCACAGAGGCAGAGGCCAGGCCGAGAGGCCAAGGGCCAGAGTGGCGTGTGTGAAAGCACAGCAGAAAGGAGACTGTCCTTATCAAAGAATTATATCCTGAGTGCGTTTCTGAACCTGAATTGTAGCCTATTACTTCCCTAATAAACCCCATAGTTGTGAGTATTGTCTGTGAGTTCTGTGTGGCCACTGCAATGAATTATCAAACCCAGCAGAGAAGTAGTGAGTACTGTGGGAAGGATGGTTGGTGTCAAAGGTGGTAAAAGGCTGGAGGGTGGCCACATATCTGGCCTCAAAGGAATAAGTCTTGAGCTGCTGATGGCGATTCTGTCTTCCTCTTGTGAAGTTAGAGGAGGTCAGAGGATGCTGCCTCCATGTGCTTTTAGCACCATTCTAATAGTTGTATGTGGCATCTCATTGTTTTAACTTGCAATTCCCTAATGACATATGACATTGAGAATCTTTTCATGTGCTTATTTACCATCTTATGTTCATATGCATTATGTGCCATTCATATGCTTATTTTCCATTCTTCGATGAGCTGTCTATTCATATATTTTGCTTATTTTGTAATTGAGTGTTTTGTTTTAACTGTTGTTTTTAAGAATTCTTTGTATATCTTGGATACAAGTCCTTTATCAGATATGTGTTTTGCAAATATTTTCTCTCAGTCCGTGACTTGTATTTTCATTCTCTTACATATATTTTTCACAGAGCAAAAAAAACCAAACTCACTCCCATGGAGTCAGACCCTACTCCTAGTGACCCCTCCTTGGGTTTCCGAGGCAGTATCACTGCTGAAGTAGATTGCCCAACCTTCCTTCCAAGGAATGGCTCATGGGTTTGAATAGCCAGCCTTCTGGTTAGCAGTCAAATGCCTTAGGCACTATGTTACCAGGGTTCCCTTCAGAGCTTTAATTTTAAGAAGTCCAACTTATCATTTTTTTCTTTTGTGGACCATTCTTTTGGTTTTGTACCTGAAAACTATTGTCAAACCCACAGTCACTTAGATTTTCTCCTATGTCACCTTCTGTAAATTATATACATTTGTGTTTAACATTTAGGTCTGTGATACATTTTAAGTTAATTTTGATGAAAGTTATAAGGTTTGTGTACAGACTTATTTATTTGTTGCATTGTGTTCTAGCACTACTATTTCTTTGTTGAATTGACTTTTCTCTGTTGTCAAAGGCTAGTGACTATAATTGTGTGGATCTATTTCTAGGCTTTCTACTCTATTCCTTCCATCTAGTTATTTGTCTACTCTTCGACCAGTGGCACACTGTCTTGATCACAGTGGCTTTATAAGGCTTGAAGTCAGGTAGTATCAGCCTTCTGACTTTGTTCCTCTTTAGTATTGTGTTGGCTATTCTGGGTCTTTTGTCTTCACATTTAAAGTTCAGGATCAGTTTCTTGATATCCACACAATAACTTCCTGGGATTTTGACTGAGATTGCACTGATCTATATGTCAAGTTGAAAGGACAGTTGGATATCCATTTGCAGAAAAATGAAACAGGACCCATATCTCACACCATACACAAAAATGAACTCATATTGGATCAAAGACCTGAATGTAAAAAAAGGGGGGCAGGGGTGGACAAACTTAGGGGCCCTAATTCAGGGCATAAATAAATACACTATTGAATACAACTAAAACTACACAAACACCAGAACACAAAACAGATGATTGGGACCTCCTAAAAATTAGATACTTTTGTGCATCAAAAGATCACCAGTAGAGTAAACAGAAAACACGCAGAGTTAGAAAAACATTTTGGCAACTACATATCGGACAAGGGGCTAACCTCTAAAATTTATAGAAAATTTAAACAATTTAACAACAAAGAGACAAATAGTTCAATTAATAAATGGGCAGAGGACATGAATGGACACTTCACCAAAGAAGATTCAGGTGGCCAACAAACACATGAAGAAATGCTCATGATCATTAGCCATTAGAGAGCTGCAAATCAAAACAACAAGGAATATCACCTCACTCCAGCAGTGATAGAAAAATTCAAATAAACAGAAAACAACAAATGCTGGTGAGGGTATGGAGCAACTGGAACCCTCATACACTGCTGGTGGGACTGTAAAATAGTATAAACACTGTGTAAAAGGGTATAGTGCTTCCATAAAAAGCTGGAAATAGAAATATCTTATGATCAAGCAATCCCATTACTAGGTATGTATCCTAGAGAAGTAAGAGCCACGACACAAACAGATATATGCACATTTATGTTCAAACCAGCAAAAAGATGGAAACAACCTACATGCCCATCAGTAGAGGAATGGATCAACAAACTATGACTCATATACACAATGAATACTACACAAAGTTAAAGAACAATGATGACTCTGTGAAACATTTCATAACATGGAGGAATGTAGAAGTCCTTACACTTAGTGAAGTGAGTCATTAACAAAAGGACAAATATTGTATGAGACAGTACTGTAAAAAGTCAAGAAAGTTTTCACACATAAAGAAATATTCTTTGATGGTTACCAGGGATGGGAGCAGGAGGAAGGATAAACCACTAACTAGATGGTGGCTATTAATCAGAAAGTTTACAAGTGTGTTGTTTAATCCTAAAATATTTTGAGATTTTCTACTATCCTTCTGTTACGATTTCTAGACTAAGTTCATTGTGCTTACAGCACATTTTGCCTGATTTCTGGTGTTTTAAATTAATTAGATTGTGTTTTATGGCTCAGGAAGGGGTCCATCATGGTGAATGTTACATGCAGGCATAGGAAGAATGTGTGTTATACTGTTGTTGGAGGAAGTATTCTACAATCGACAATTAGATACAGTTGATTGATGGACCTATTTTTTGGTTATTTTGGTTATTGGTGCTATTATTTGCTATTTATGTTTCTACCATATCCTTATTTTCTGCATGCTGGACCTGTCAATTAGGTACTGATTGAGGCACTGAAGTCTCTAATTGTAATAGTAGATTTTGTCAATTTCTCTTTACAGTTCTATCAATGTCTGCCCCATGTCTTTTGATGCTTCTACATGCATACATATTCAGCACTGCTATATCTTCTTGGAGGAGATTTGGTAGTGTAGTGCCCCAGACATTTGACTGCTAACCAGAAGACTGGTAGTTCAAACCCACCAGTCACTCCTCGCAAGGAAGGTTGGGCAATCTACCACCTCAGAAACCCAAAGAGGGTTCGCTGAGTTGGGTTCAGCTCGATAGCACATAACAACAACATATCTTCTCGGAGAATTGATCCCTTTACCATTGTGTAATGTCCTTCTTTATCTCTTATAATTTCCCTTGCTCTGAAATTTGTTTTGTCTGAAATTAACATAGCTACTCCAGATTTCCTTTGATTAATATTGTTCTTGTTGTTTAAGAAGACTTAAAATACCATGGGCTGCCACAGGAATGAACAAATCTGTTCTGGAAGAACTACAGCCAGAATAATTCTTAGAAGCAAGAATGGCCAAATGTCATCTCACCTACTTTGGGCATGCTGTCAGAAGGGATCAGTCCCTGAAAAATGATATCATGCTTGGTGAAGTAGTGTTGTTGTTGTTATGTGCCATTGAGTTGGATCCAACTTATAGCAACCCCTCCTTGGGTTTCTGAGGTGGTATCACTATGGAAGTATTGTCCAACCTTTCTTCTAAGGAGTGGCTGGTGGGTTTGAACTGTCAGCCTTCTGGTTAGTAGTCAAGTGCCTTGGGCACTACGCTACCAGAGGGGGAAGACCCTCAACAAGATGGATTGACACAATGGCTGCAATGATAGGCTCAATCATAGCAAATATTGTGAGAATGGAGCAACGTTGGGCAGTGTTTTGTTCTGTTGTACATAATCACTGAGTCAGAGCCAACTTGATGGCACCAAACAACAACAGCCATTTTTGACTGTTCAAGTTTAAAGTGATTATTGATAAAATTGGATTAATAGCAATGATATTTACAACTGTTTTCTGTTCATTATGCTTGTTCTTTGCTTCTTTTTCTTTTTCTTTTCTTTTTCATTTTTATCTTCCACTCTTTTCTTGCCTTCTATGGTTTGAACTGAACCTTGTAAAAATTCAATTTTCTCTTAGCATATCAATTATAAACCTTAAGATTTTTTTATTTTAAAGTGGTTGTCCTAGAGTTTGCAATATGCATTAGCAGCATCCACTTTTAAATATGCAGGTAACTTATGTTGGACCACAGGTCTCCCATGTATACGTTTTTATTAAACTGACAAATGAGTTAATTGCAACTTGGTTTCTGCCTCCAAGTTCAACTTAATCATTGTCTTAATTAACTGGTAGCTTTGGATCGCAATAAGACCACTAGTCTTTTCCCAATGGGGTTTATTTACTTTAGTAAGAATTTACATTTCTTTTCAAGGGTATATGGCACAGTGGCAAATGTCTGAGCCTTAAATTCAAATTAGAGCTATCCCAGTAACCCATTTGTGGTTGTGGGCAAGTTATTTCCATCTTTGGTTTCCATTCACATGTAAAATGAGGATGATAGACCAGATGACCTCTTCCTGCTCTGTGTAAGCTCAAAGCTAATCACTGGATGTTTCTTAATTAGCCTACTTAACAAAAAGGAAAACCACTTCCTTAAAACAGCAGACACCCCTTTTCTGCTTTGTCAGTTTTATCCTTTCTGTTCTCTTCATAGACTACATTTTCATTAGTTGCACACTGACTTAAAGATCTCTGCAATTTTGAGCCAGGAAGATACTAACTTCTTGAAATATTGTTCAGATGCCACAAGCTTTGACTTATTTTTCTCTTTCTTTCCCAGAGAATTGGAGAAAGAGCTCCAGAGGTGGGTATTTCTCCCAGCCTGACCATGAATAAATATCTAGCATTTGTGACTATCAGTTCCATTTATAACCAAAAGTATTCCTCTGTAAAGTCCTATTCATGCTCACTAGGTATAAAACCACCACCTGAAGGACTCACAGCCATTCCAGTCAGTCTTCTCACTGTGTCTAGCAGGAGCTCCGGCTTCCCCCCATTCTACTTCTTGTCAATCTTGGACTCCACCTAAAGTCAACAAACATTTTCCAAATCCTAGCTTTGGGTCAGGGGATTATAGAAGGAGTGTGAGGCAGTGTAGATGTCACTGATAAGCTACATGCCGTGCCCTGAAAGTGACCCTACTTATATTAGGGTTGTTGTGTTGCATTGCAACTCTGCAATGAATTCACTCTGTGACTGGTCAACCTTTTTCTTATCTCCAGACCTCAGTTTTTTCATCCATAAAGAAAAAAGTTTGGACCAGATGGTCCCTAAGCCATCTTTAGCTCAACTGTTTAATGATTCTGAATCTGTGGGAGTATTTGCAAAGAGCCATATGAGAAAATAATAACCTCAGAGCTCAGAGATGTGAGAGGGTACTTGCAGCTCAAAAACACAGGGACATTTTTAGAGAATGGACAGCTTCTAAGCTCAACATTTAAAGATGAGTAAGGCTGTTAAGGTGCAAATGGAATACAGGGGAAGAAAGTATGCCAGCTAGCTCAATGCCTCATCCTTATCAATGGGTAGATATTAAAGGATGGAGCTAAAAAAATGTTGGCCACAACAAACACCAGTGAATTGGCCAGAGCAGCTGAAGTGTAGGATGTGTGATGGAGTATTATGAGGGAGAAGATTAGAATGGTAACTTGAGATCAAATTACGGAAACTCTGCATTTTAGTCAAACAAAAAGTCTGGACTTTTGGAAATTGATTAGGAGCTCTGGTGGCATAGTGCCTAAGGCATTTGACTGCTAACCTGAAGGCTGGCAATTCAAACCCACCAGCCACTCCTTAGAAGGAAGACTGGGCAATCTACTTCCATAGTGATACTGCCTCAGAAACCCAAGGAGGGGTCTCTCTGAGTTGGATCCAACTCAATGGCAGTGAGTGGAAATTGATCAATTAGATGAATAATTCAAAGTTGTATTTTAGTGGATTAATAACAGCAGGCAGGGGATACACTGGAGGGGAGAATAATTCAAGATGTACTCACAAGATTATACATTAGTTCAAGAATCAAGAAATGAAGGCTTGAATAAGGGCAATGGCTGGAGAATTAAAAAGGAGTAAATAGAAACAAGAAGAATTAGGACTTGGAGCAATTTGATGAAAGGCCATGAAAGAGAGGGAGGAGTCAAAGAAGGCAGTAAAATTTTGAGAATGAAAGACTAGAAGACCTCACAAATATAATGAAATCAGAAGAGGAACAAATTTTCCAGACCCAGAGGAATTCCATTTGGGGTATACTAAGCTTCAGGAATGTTCAGGTGGAGCTATCCAAGAGACATTCGTAAAATTGGGTCTGAAGTTCAGAAATATAGAGATAATAGTTAAACTAGGGTATGGATGAGATTATCTAGAGGACTCATGTAGAGGGAAAAAATGAGGTCTAAAAATAGAATCTAAGAAGCTCTGGTGGTACAGTGGTTAAAGCATTGGGCTGCTAACTGAAAAGTTCAGTGGTTCTAACCCACCAGATGCTCCTCAGGAGAAAGATGAGGCCATCTGCTTGCATCAAGCTTCACAACCTTGGAAACATTATGGGGCAGTTCTACTCTATCTTATAGGGTCACTTTGCGTAGCAATCAACTCCATGGTAGTGGGTTGGGTTTGGTTTGGTTAAGAATGGAATCTGGGGAATACTTGTTACAAGATGGAGTCATGGGGTCAGAGACTTAAGGAGAAGAAATTATATATTCTTGAGGCAAAGCAGAATCTAAAAGAAAAAGAAAAAAACTAAGGCATAATAGAAGTAAAGACAAGAAAAGATTGTGAAGAAAGAGAGTGCATTAAGTAGTCAGGGAGATAGGAGAAGAACCAGAAGTCTACATGTCTGTAGCTTCGGGAGCTGTAATATCGAGCCATCTGTTAGCCCTGACTTTCTATGGTTTTCCCTCTCAGCCTCATGCAGTGAGCACGATGGTGTGGTCAGAAGGTCAGAGGGAGAACTGCACTTCCCAGAAAACCCCCACCTATATTATGAGAGCAACCAGTGAGTAGCCCCACTCTGCTGTCCCTCCTCTTACTCCCATCTCCAGTCTGCCTGTGCCCCATTATTGGATTGTGATAGTTTTTGGCTAGAAATAACACTCTGTGTATTTGCCTGCAGATCATGTGTCTGGACTCTGTTAGTACCAGAGAAAATGCATGTGTTGCTCAGTTTTTCCCACTTGGATGCAGAGTCTTGTCACCACAATTACCTGTCAATACATTCTTTAGGAGACAGACTTATTGGTGAGTGAATTTTCATATCATCAAATTGAAACTAGTGCTAAGTGGACTTAATGGGGCCTGGTTACAACATGCCTGGCACTGAGGCATCTATAAATACCATACTTCTAGCACCAATTTTGAGACTCAGAATTGGGAGTGGGAAGGAACTAAATCCAAGCCCAGAGTAATAGCTCTATGTGGTGGCTACAAGGCTGCAGGGCATTTTACTCCCTGCATCTGCCTCCCTTTGAACCAGGCTTTCTAGACCAATTTGGTAGACCTGGAACCCATGAGGAGTAAAATCTAGACATAACGTAGGGCCTCTCAAGCAGGATGCTACTTTTCTAGCATGGGAATGACCTTACCTCATCAACTACAAAGAAAAACACTGATAGACAACTATGAAAAAGAGATATATTAGACATGGAAATGGAGTAAGGTTTCCGTGGTTCTCAATTAGGGGTGATTTTGCCCACAGGAAATAGCTGGCAGTGTTGGAAGCATTTTGGATGGTCACAACTGTGGAGGTTCTGCTAGCATCTAGAGGTGTTTTGGTTACCTAAACCACTCTGACAGAAATAGACCACAAATGGGATGGCTTGAAGAAACAGGAGTTTATTCTTACAATTTGGAGGCTTTAAGTCCGAGTTCAAAGTGTCAGGCTCTAGGGGCTGGGTGAAAGCCCCTCAACCTTGAGCTTCAGCTCTGCCTCCTGCTCCTGGCCCACTAAAGCTGGAGGCTTTTTTTCACTCAGCTGCTGGCTGCTAAGGCTGACAAGCCCAAGGTCGACAAGTGAAAAGGCACAGTCCCGATGTTAACCAAACCACATGGCAGGCCATTAATTCAAGTCCGTTAAAAGTCCCAAGATCAGCAGAGCACGGCAGGCTGTTGAACAACAACTCGACTACATGCAGAGTTCAAGCGAGCCATAAGCTGGAGACCATTCTCAAAGCTGCTTCTTATAGACAGGAAGCAGACCACATCCCTAAAGCAGCTACTCAGCTGCTTGTGGTAGATCCCACCCTGGAGTTGATTGCCAGTCTCATCACGGGGAATAACTACCACCAGCTGTCCAGCCAAGCTGACACACAACCTTAACTACCGTAAGAGAATAGAGCCCAGGAATGCTAACAAGCACCCTACATCTCATAAAATAGCCTCAGTTCAAAGAATGTTCTGGTACAAAATGTCATTAGTGTTGAGATTGAGAAACCCTAGTTATTTATATAATCCTATAGTATCATGTCAAGTGAAGTTCTTCTTAAATCTTTTAACAGATACTGTGTTTTATATTCTGAAACCATCTTCCTTCTCATGTTTCAGGAAAATTCTGTGGAGAAAGTCTCTTTTCATCTGTTTGCATTGGCTCTGACTCTATAAGGCTGAAGTTCATCTCTGATATGACAGATTATGCTACTGGGTTCAATCTCACAAAGCTCTTAAACCAAACTATCTTCCTGGTAAAACCATTTACTTGTATCACATACTTCCCAGGCTTTTTGTAAAACTTTAGACCCCATATGAGGGGCTGGGGGCACCATCTCAAGACCTGCTGGGCTCCACAGTGGATGCAAAGTCTAGAGAGCAGACACCCCTGTTTCCTTCTATGCCTTGCTAACTCACTCTCCTTGCACATTCAGGAGAGTTCAGAGGGCCTGAGGAGTTCTGGAAAATCAGTGCACAAACCTCTTCTTGTTGGTTCTGCGTGAAGATTCATTTCTGGGAAACAGGAGAGAGAACAAAAAGGATCCCTCTTCGTCTGGGTGATGCTATTTGTCTGGATGTTTTTTCTTGTGTTTCAGATTCAGGTTGTGGTTCCTTAGTTGTCCTTTTTGAAGAGAGAGCCTCATACAGAGTCTTCACTATCCTGAAAACTACAGTAACACGGCTAACTGTAACTGGATTTTTCAAGCCCTGAAACATTATCTAATTAAGGTACAAACTTTGGTTAACCTTACTTTGCTATAGTATCTCCACAGAATAGTTAACATAAGCACCAGGAAAGCAGAGGCTTTCATGCAATTCATTCACTACTATGGCGTAGTGCCTAAGGCATTTGACTGCTAACCAGAAGTCTGGTGGTTCAAACCCACCACCCACTCCGTGGAAGGAAGACTGAGCTAGATCTACTTCGGTGGTGATACTGCCTGAGAAACCCAAGGAGGGGTCACTACGAGTCAGAAACGACTCGATGGCAGTGAGTTTGGTTTATATCCGTAATACCTAGAACAAAGACTGGCACACAAGACTCTCAATAAATAAACAAAAACAAAAACAAAACATTCTCTCTGAGGTGATTTCAACTTACAGCAAACACTTGCTGAATGATGGATGTTTCTTTTCCCCAGCAACCACATTTTTTCCCCTGCAACCACTCACTTTCACCACTAGGTGACACTTGTGCTCTTTACTTTTTGTTGAACGCTGCCTTAATCTTTGTACCTGGTGATTTGTCTCACCTAGTCTCTAGCCCCTTCTAGAAACAAGCATTTTCTTTCTTATTAAATTGCTAACAAAACACCTGTAAATAATGGATAGCAATCATCAAGCCTTCCAAGCAGAGGGGACAGAGTCAGTGAGCAAAGAGGAATCAGTACAGAACAGGTTCAGGAAATCCCTGCTTTAATTGAGTTGTAGGTGTTCTGAGAAGGGTAGTGGCAAAAGAGGCTACAGTCACTCAAAGTATAGAGGGCTTTGACTGACAGGAATGGAGTCTATGACATTCAACTAGTAGTGTTTGCTGTTGTTTGTTTATTAAGCACGAGGCCATCTAAGGAGCCCTGGTGGTTAAGTGCTTGGCTGCTAAACGAAGGTTGGCAGTTTGAATCCACCAGCTGCTCCACAGGAGAAAGATACAGTAGTTTACTAGTGTAAAGATTATAGCCTTTAATTTAAAGAGAATGAGAACTGAGAATTATAGCTTTGGAAACCCTGAGGGGGAGTTCTAGTCTGTCCTATAAGGTCACTATGAGTTGGACTGATGGCAATGAGTTTGTTTTTTTTTAATTTTTGGTTTAGCCGGCCATCTGTAGAGGTGTTACCAGGCAGTGAAATGGAGTGAAGTTGGAACTGGACATTTATTTATAAGTCTTTCTCTTGAAATAATAATTGAAAGTAACAGAATATATGAAGGAGAGAAAGTAGGGACGGATAGGCCCACAAAACTCTCTTATATTTAAGAGACTCAACTAAACCCACTGCCGTCGAGTCGGATCCAACTCACAGTGACCCCTCCTCGGGTTTACGAGGCAGTATCTCTACAGAAATATATTGCCCAACCTTCCTTCCGAGGAGTGGCTGGTGGGTTTGAACCACCAGCCTCCTGGTTAGCAGTCAAATGCCTTAGGCACTATGCCACCGGAGCTCCTAGACTTACTCATATATGTGCCAAATATCAGAACTTGTAAGTGAGGCATGGAGATTTATTGGCAGCAAAAGAGAGCAGGTGGAACAGGAGTCAGAAATATTCTGCCAGGTGGACCCAGCTGGCAAGACATAGTCTCTAAGGGGCATAACCACCTTCAGTCTTGATTTAGAAGAACAGGAAGTTCAGGATGAAGTATCTTAGTTACCTACTGCTGCCAATAACACAAATACTACAAGTGGATGACTTTAAAGAACATAAACCCATTGTCTCACAGTTTTGGAGGCTAGAAGTACAAAACAGGTCATCAACGATAGGTAAGGGTCCTTCCTTGTTGGTAGCCCTGGGTATTTCTTGGTATTCCTTGGCTTGCAGATGGTTCCTCACATAGTCTCTTACCTCCACTCCCTTGGTATGGGTTTGTGTGTGTGTGTGTTTAGGTTTAGGGTCCACGTTGCTGTGGCATAGCCTCATTAACATAACAAAAGAAAACCTCTATTTCCAAACAGGGTCATATTCCAAGTACAGGGATTAGAAGTTCAACGTGACACTTTGGGAAACACAATTCAACCTGTAACAAATACTAAAACATTCAGAGAAGTAGCTGTATGTCCGGGGGGGGGGGGTCCTACCATAACCCAAAGACTACCTGGTTTCAAAGGAAAAAAATCTCCATGGGGTGGCTCTTCTGGTCTCTTAGAATTACTAGGGATCTCAAATACTTGCATATTTCCCCACCCTTAAATTCATCTCATATTTGTTAGCTTAGATGTTTTAGAAGTTTTGAGAACCTGTGATATAGCACCTTTCCCTCAGTATTTTATTCCACTCATGAATCAAGAGTGTTTGAAGAGAAGCCAGGATACAGACCAACTTTCTTATCTTAGATCGTATTCCAGAGCATGTTGAGCAATCTGGAATTTCTCTGCTTGATCAAAATCAAGTAACTCAATCATATTATTTACTCTCAATGTAATGTTGGATCTTCTCAGCTTTCATTTCAGAGTCTGGAAATAGAAGACAGTGGAGACTGCACTACTGACTATGTGACCGTGCACAGGGATGTGGAAAGGAAGAAGGAAATAGGTTTGTGTCCCTGTGGAGGCTTAGTGTCCTATGGTTTGGACTCAGCCTTGAGACTTGAGATAAAAAGGAGTTGGCTCAATTTTCCTTCACTCCCCTGCACCACCTCCATACCTCCCTATGCTCTCATCTTTATTTCTCTACATCATAGGACAAGAAGAGAGAGAAGTAGATTCGAAGAACCATTTGAATGGCAAATGCAGAAAGCCCTCAAAGAAGTAGGCATAGGTAGGGCCAAGTGTCACTGAAATAAGCTATTTGGCCAGAACCAATTAATTCCCTTGGCATTTCCACTGGGAGTGCATGGGAAATGAAACAGAATTAACATGTTGATGGAGTTAAATATATATTTTAAAGAAGCAAACTGTCTTTCTCTTTCAAAAATGAATTATGACATTCATCTAAAAAGATTAATTCTCAACAAAATAAAAAAAATTCTTTCTCCTTTGCAATGCCATGTTTATTTGCCTGGCACTTGACATCCTGTCTGGACTTGGTTTGAGCTAGCTCGGTTGTGTGGCTTTACGTTCCCTGCCCCTGTGCTGAGCTCCTCCCGTGTAATGTTCATCAGTTTCCAATCAGATGAAAACATGACCTTCAGAGGCTTCCAGGCTACAATCTCCTTCATTTCTGAAACAGGTAAGGAGACAGAGGCACTGTGATAGTTGAAGATGTGTCAACTTGGCTGGACTCCAGTTGTGAGTGGTGGTTCCCATGATGGATCACATGACTGCGTTCTAAGCGGCTGGTCGGCCTAGGGGGAGTTTCCCCAGGGGTGTGGCCTACCTGCAATACTATCCCAGGGACAAACTGGAAGAACGGCATT
>NW_006921601.1:3862437-3872181 GCF_000298275.1 Orycteropus afer afer | reverse complement strand
TATATATATATATATATATATATACTTTGCTGGTTTTTGTGTTTCTCTAGAGAACCCAATCCAACACAGGCACTAACTCCTAGGTTCCCAATTCTAATCCTCACAGTGTAGTAGCAAATATGTCTGAATCTTGGTCAATCCTTACTAGAAGTGTGATCTTAGAAAAAAGTCATATAACATTCATTTTCCTCAACCTTAAAATGGAAGTGATACATGCCTACTAAGAATGTGTGGTTATTGTTGTTAATTGCCATCAAGTTGGTTCCAACTCATGGTCATCTTATATATAACAGAACAAAACCTTGCCCTTCATGACTGTAAGGATGTTTGAGTCCATTGTTGCAGCTGTTATGTAGGATCTTCCAACCTACAGGGTTTATCTTCTAGCACTATGTTGTTGTTGTTGTTATGTGCCGTCGAGTCAGACCCAACTCATAGTGACCCCTCATTGGGTTTCAGAGGTGATATCACTATGGAAGTAGATTGCCCAACCTTCCTTCCAAGGAGTGGCTGGGGGTTTAAACCACCAGCCTTCTGGTTATCAGTCAAGTGCCTTAGGCACTACACTACCAGAGCTCTTTCTAGCACTATACTGGATAATATTCTGCTATGATTCATAAAGTTTTCTTTGGCTAATTTTCTAAAGTAGATCACCAGGCCTTTTTTTCTTAGTCTGTCTCAGTCTAGAAGTTCCACTGAAGCTCCACCATGGGTTACCCTAATGGTATTTGAAATACCAGTGTCAGAACTTCCAGCATCATAGCAACACATAAGCCACCACAGTACAATAAAATGACAGATGAGTGGTGCATTAAATATGTGTTGTTTTTGTTGTTGCTGTTATGTGTCATCGAGTTGGATCTGACTCACAGCGACCCCCCTTTGGGTTTCTGAGGCAGTATCCCTATAGAAGTATATTGCCCAACTTCCTTCCAAGGAGTGGCTGGTGGATTTGAACCACCAGTCTTCTGGTTAGCAGTCAAGTGCCTTAGGCACTATGCTATCAGAGCTCCCAATAAATAAGTAGTGAGGTTTAAATTAGCTAATGCATACTTTGCCAAGAACAAGTGTGTAGCATATAACAGAGGCTCAGAAATGTGAGATGTCTTTACCAACCCCCAGTCCCTGGATATTACCCAGCTTCCTTCCAAATCCTCATACCCATGATTTCCCTGTCTAAATTCTACAGAACCCACTGTCTGCTTCCCAAGTCATTCCTTCTTCTTAGGCATTAAGCAGGTGCTAATGGCAAAGCCTGGGAGCTCTGGTAGCGTAGTGCCTAAGGCATTTGACTGCTAACCAAGAGTCTGGAGGTTCAAACCCACCAGCCACTCCTTGGAAGGAAGACTGGGCAATCTACTTCTATAGTGATACTGCCTCGGAAACCCAAGGAGGGGTCGCTATGATTCGGGTCCGACTCGAAGGCACATAACAACAACAACAATGGCAAAGCCTGGTGGTGCAGTGGGTAAGGCATTTGGCTGCTAACCAGAAGGTCAGCAGTTCAAATGCACTAGTTGCTCCAAGGAAGGAAGATGAGATTTACAGCTTTAGAAACCCTATGGGAGTCACTATGAGTTGGAATAGATTCTGTGGCAGTGGGTTTGGATTTTCTAATGGTATAGCAAAGTTATAGTTAAAATGCTCCATGTTTCAGTAAAATACTCAGAGACTACAGTTGACTGAGGTGCCCCACAATCCTAACAAAATCTCCATAAGTCATTTTTGATAAGTACCAATCCTGGCCTTCTTTGTGACAGCTGATCAATTGTGTTATGCTTACACCCAGATTTAAACACTTCCACATCAGAGGATGAGTCAGCGCTTCTGGAGAATACATGGAATGTACTACCTGAAGAAACTATCATTTCTGGTAAGCTGGTCTGGGGAATGTGACCAATCAATATACAAAGGGTGTATCAGTCAAAGTTCTACCAAGAAACAGAACTAGTAGTTTTATTACCAGGAATTGGTGTGTATGATTAAAGGAGCTGAGATCTATAGGAAGGAAATATTAAAGGTAGGTGGGAATTTCTTATTGTTCCCAGGTATCTAACAGAGTGCCTGGCACAAAGAAAGTGGGCTTGATGGTGAGGAATACCCACAGGTAATAAAGGTGCATCTCCATGCTCCTCTCCCAGGTGACTCTATGGAGTTACTTCCCCCACTCCCAGGTTTCTTTCCAGCTGGACTGTGGGAGACAAGGAAACCTCAACTGGTTCTTGGCCATGGCAGGTCAGTCTACAGATTGCCGCCAAGCATCTCTGTGGAGGGGTCATCATTGGAAAGACTTGGGTAATCACTGCTGCTCATTGCTTCTCCAATAAGTAAGTAAATCTGGGGAATGGAATGGGGTGGGTGCTGATTGTTTAAATTGGCTGATTATTAATCCTCCTGCCATCACCTCTGAAATCCATCAGGGTCTGCTGCGAGTTACCACTCACTTCTCTACTCATCAGTCTTGCGCAACCTGTCTTCCCACACAAACCCTGAACACCCTGAGTGCTCAGGCAGGGTCTGTCCCTTCACACTGTGCTCCATGACTTAGTGAATCCTAGGCTGAGACTGTAGTATTACTTAGGAGAGAACCTTTGCTTAATTTGTCAGTACACTGATGAGGTAAAATTCAGAATAATTTCAGATAGGGGTTACTTCCTAAAAGATGATGACACTGAGGCAGACATCAACCCTTACTGAAACAAGCAATGAAATACAAAATTAAAGGGAAACCACCACTGGTTCCAGAAAATAGGTAAGGGTGCTTTCTAAATACCACAAAAATTATGGAGTGTTGGTTCAGATGGCACCAGACTGAATGCAGTCACTTGAGTACTCTCCTTTGTGAGAAAGTAATGTGGTGTCTGGGAAAGAGGTAAAGACCTGACAGAACTGCCTGCAGTGTAGTGAGTTGCATGGTATGGCTTTTCCAGCCATAGTCTTTGTAATTCCCAGCAGATTACTGGGTGGGAACATGCAAATACGTGTCTACTTGGCTGAGCAGCTGATAGTAGTTATTCCTTATAATAAGACTGGCAATTAACTTGGCGGTGGAATTTGCCATAAGCAACTGATTAGCTGCTTTTAAACTCCTGATTGTTAATCAGGAGTCATCCACCTGGGCTATTTCTGTCATAGCAGCATGAAGTAATATTCTGGGAAAGTTCACTCTCTCTCAGGTGTGTAGAACTCTGATATTGGGATTGGTTAGCTGTGCCACTCTGCCAGGCTTAAAATGAGCCTTCCTGGAGGCAGAGGGGGGAATCTCACTGCCAGCTGAGAGAGATGCCCAGGTGACAAATGGCAGCAGTAGAATCAAGAGGCATGGGACAGAATGGTAGGCTTACCTGGCCCACAGAGGCAGAGGCCAGGCTAAGAGGCCAAGGGCCAGAGAGGTATGTCTAAGTGCACAACAGAGGGGAGACTGTCCTGATTGAGGAACTGAATCCTGAGCATGTTTCTGAACTTGAATTCTAGCCTGTTGCTTCCCTAATAAACCCTATAATCTGTGAATTCTGTGTGGCCACTGCAGCAAATTAGTGAACCCAGCACAGGGGTGGTGGGTGCAGCGGGAAGGACAATTAGTATCAAGGTTGGTAAGAGGGCTGGAGGGTGGTGGCATGTCTGGCCTCATAGGAACAGGCCTTGGACTGCTGATGGTGATTCTGTCTTCCTCTTGTGTAGTTCCAAAGAAAAAAAACAAACTCACTGCTGTGGAGTCAGATCCGACTCATAGCAACCCCTCCTTGGGTTTCCAAGCAGTATCACTACAGAAGTAGATTGCCCAATCTTCCTTCCAAGGAGTGCTTGTGGGTTTGAACCACCAGCTTTCTGGTTAGCAGTCAAGTGCCTTAGGCACTGCGCCACCAGAGCTCCTTCTTGTGTAGTTAGAAGAGGTCAAAAGACGCCTCCTTCCTGCCCCTTTAGCACTGCCCAATATTCCCTTATTTAGATATACAAATGCTGGAAATACATGCAAAAGATTTTTCAACAATCTGAACCTAACTGAGTATAGTTATTTCTCCAGCCATGCTCTGCCCATCCTCACTTTCCCCTTCCTGAATGACTTTTTGTCACAGCATGACCTCCAGAGGCAAATTTACTGTCAAATATATTGATCATGACATTTAAGTAGAAACTCCACAAAAGGATTATGAACAGATTTATAACTTTGTATCTATCTTCTTAAAAAGAGCCCTCAAAAGTGCGTGGGCTTCAGGCTGTCCAAAACCTGCACACGTTTAACCATTGTGCCACCAGGGCTCCTTCTATATGTATAGTATATTCCATTATTTAAGAAAAGAAACAACCAATATCAAATATAATGAAAATGTAATAGTGTTCTCATATAAAGTGGAACAAACAAGTATACTGTCTATCACTTGTATTTATTATTATTATTAAATTATTATTTGGCAGTTGTAGGCAATGCTATGTTGTTGTTGTTGTTGTTAGGTGCCGTCAAGTCAGCTCTGACTCATAATGACCCTATGTAAAACAGAACGAAACACTGGCTGGTCCTGACCCAGCCTCACAATCCTTGCTATATCTGAGCCTAACATTGCAGCCACTGTATCAATCCATCTCATTGAGGGCCATCCCCTTTTTCACTGACCCTCTACTTTACCAAGCATGATATTCTTCTCCAGGGAATGGTCCCTTCTAATAACATGACCAAAGTAGTTGAGACGAAGTCTGGCTATTCTTCCTTCCAAGGAACTTTCTGGTTGCATTTCTTCCAGGGCAGATTTGTTAGTTCTTTTGGCAGTCCACAGTGCTTTCAGTATTCTCTGCCAACACCACAACTCAAAAGCATCAGTTCTTCTTTGCTCTTCCTTATTCATTGTCCAGCTTTCACATGCATATGGGGTGATTGAAAACACCAGCTTGGGTTAGGCATACCTTAGTCTTCAAAGAGACAACAATCTAGGTGCTCATCAACAGAAGAATGGATAACCAAACTATGGTTCATACACACGATGGAATACTATGCAACTCTAAAGAATAACACAGAATCTGCAAAATACTGCATAACATGGATGAACTTGGAGGACATTATGCTGAGTGAACTAAGTCAATCACAGAAGGTCAAATATAATATTAGTTCATTATTGTAAAAAGTCAAGGGAAGGTTTATATATGGAAGGAAACTTTCTTTGTTGGTTACCAGGGGTGGGATGGGAGGGAAGAGAACACTGCAAAAAAAAAAAAAAAATGCATTGACCCATGTCACTTTGTTGTTGTTATGTGCTGTCGAGTTGGACCTGACTCATAGGGACGCCTCCTTGGATTGCCGAGGCAGTATCACTACAGAAATAGGATTGCCCAACCTTCCGTCCGAGGAGTGGTTGGTGAGTTTGAACCACCAGCCTTCTGGTTAGCAGTCAAGTGCCTTAGGCACTACACTACCAGAGCTCCTCATGTCATTTTAGTTTTGTGTATTTCACGGTACGTAAATTATATTTCAATAAAATGTATTTTTAAAAAAAGAAGAAATCATATCTGAGATCCCTTTACTTTCACATTTCAGGGAACACCATGCCACTGCCTGGGTGGTTAATGCCAGCATCCTTGAATTGGCCAAAGGCCCCCCTCAGGTAAGAAACCTCTGCACCTTTCTTCTCTCCAGTCTTGGCTGGCAGGTTTTCACCTTGATAGCTGCAGCCCCACTAGATGGCACAGTTCCAAGTGTTGGCCAAGCTGGTTAGCATCATAGATATTTGGGTCTGGAGCACAAGATTCAGCATGAAATTTCTTTCCCTTTAAACAAATAGAAAGAGCTTTGGTGGTGTAGTGGTCAAAGTATTGGGCTGCTAACCAAAAGGTTGGCAGTTCAAACCCACTAGTTGATCCGTGGGCGAAAGATGAGGAAGTCTTGTTCTGTAAAGCACTTCACAGACTCCAACATCTTTACACACCTTCTCTCAGTTCCTTCTCACACTTTCTCTGTGGTATTAAAAGGTGAAGATACTAATCTTCATTTGAAAAAGAAAAAAATGTAAAGAAACTGAGGATTATAAAGTTGAAGTGATATAGTCACCCAACTTCTTAGTGAGACAGAGCTTATATTGGATTCAGTTTAAGCACAATGATCTTTCTACCACCACCATATAGCTCCTCCCAGAGAGTGAGCCACTCTAGGTGAAAATGGTTAAGCACTCCGACTACTTGGCAATTTGAACCTACTTAGAGGAGCCTCATAAGATAGGCCTGGTGATCTGCATCTCTGGTGGTGCAACGGTTACGTCTGCTAACTGAAAAGTTGGTGGCTTAAACTCACCGGCCATTCAGTGGAAGAAAGATGTGGCAGTCTGCTTCTGCAAAGATTTACAGCCTTGGAAACCCTATGGGGCAGTTCTTTGCTGTCCTTTAAGGTCAACTGAGAATCAGAATGGACTCCATGGCAGTGGGTTTGGTGTTTTTAATGGTTAATGAGGTTGAGCACCTTTTCATGTGATTGTTGGATATTTGCGTTATCTTTGGTGAAATGTCTATTTAAATCTTTTGCTTATTTTTTAATAGGTTGTTTGTCTTTTTCCTGGAAAGTTGTAGGAGTTCTGTGTATATTCTAGATACTAAAACTTAATCTGATATATGGTCCCCCAGTCTGTGGATTGTCTCTTCACTTTGTTGTTTAAGTCCTTTATTGAACAAAAGTGTTTTTTTTTATTTTGATGAAGTTTAATTTACCTATTTTGTCTTTTGTTGCTAGTGCTTTTTGTATCATATCAAAGAATCCATTTGTCAAAAACTAGGCCCTAAAGAATTAGCTCTATATTTCCTTCTATAAGTTTTATGGTTTTAATTCTTGCATTTAAGTCCTCGATCCATTTTGAGCTAATTTCCATATACAGTGTGAGGTATGAGTCTAGCTTCACTCTTTTGTATGTGAATATCCAATTGTCCCGTCATCATTTATTTTAAAAAAAAAAAGAAAAGAAAAAATCCCGATGCTGAACAATGACAGGAGTCCTCAGAGGGAAAATCTTCTTAAGTATCAAGCAGGAAGAATTATAAAAAGCACTATCCAAAAGAATGTGTGACGAAATTTCAAAAATAAGGATTATAGAGAATATCCCAGAAGTTTCCTATAAATGATTACCCATACAGGAACAAAACATTGACATCACACTTCTCATCAACAATAGCAACACTGGATACAGGAAATAAGGAATCAACTCTTCTAAATTGAGAGGTGGCAAATGCTCGTGTATATAGAAATCTACACCTAGATAATATGTGATTCAAGAAGGGGACAAAGGATGTTTTTATATCATGGAAGGACTTAGATATTTTACTACTCACAAGTATTATCTTTCTGAATAGAGAAAAAGAATCTAAGTAATGAAATATTAGAAACAGGAGTGAATAAAGAAACAAATGACTCATTCATTCCTGTAAGTAATTTAAAATAATCATTGGTAGGTATATTCCCTAGTGCTCCTACAGGGGTGATGAGGAGTGGTGAAAGAAGAAAGGAAGAGAAGGGAAAAACATATGCGGATTCTTGTCTAATTTGAAGACAGGCTATAGGCAAAAGTTAACTACAGACAATGATAGAAAATATAAACTTAAAGTGTTAAAAAATAAAAGTTATGACTATTGTAAGAATAAAAATAAAATGTATAAATTCTGTATTATTAGATTATAAAATATTACAAAAATAAGTGATACAATCTAACTAAAGTGACCCACTGGGAGCTCTGGTAGCGCAGTGCCTAAGGCACTCGACTGCTAACCAGAAGGCTGGTGGTTCAAACCCATCAGCCACTCCTCGGAAGGAAGGTTGGGCAATCTACTTCCGCAGTGATACTGCCTCGGAAACCCAAGGAGGGGTCACTATGAATTGGGTCCTACTCGATGGCACATAACAACAATAAAGTGACCCCTATGTGTTTCCAAGGCAGTGAATCTTTATGGAAGTAGATTGCTCAGTCTTCCTTCCATGGAGTGGCTGGCGGGTTTGAACTGCCAACCTTCTGGTTAGCAGTCAAATGCCTTAGGCACCAAGCCACCAATGCTCCTAACTAAAGCAAGTAGTAGGAGGAAAACAACAATAAAGAAAACATGATAAATAGGAAACTCAGAATTAGATCACACTGTTTTTCGTGCTGGTGTTGTTACAGATAAAATGAAACATTGCCTGGTCCTTCGGCATCTTCATGATCCTTGACATGCTCGAGTCCACTGTGGTGGCTGTGGTATCAGTTCAGGTATCAGTTCATCTTGCTGAGGGTTTCCCATGCTTCCATTGACCCTCTAGTTCATCAAACATGATGTCCTCTTCTAGCAATCGGTCTTTTCAGGTGATATGTCCAAAGCAAGTGAAAGGAAGTTTCACAATCCTTGCTTCTAAGGAGCATTCTTAGTTTTATTTCTTCCAAGACAGGTTCTTCTGGCAGTCCATGGTATATTCAATACTCCTGCAAACAACCCAATTAAAATGCATCAACTCTTCTGTCTTTTTTTTTTTTTTTTCATTGTCTAACTTTTACAAGCATGTGAGGCAATTAAAAAGACCATCTCTTGGGTCAGGTGCACCTTACTCATCAAAGTGATATCTTTGAATATGTATATGAGAAGTTGATGGTCTGTTCTGAAACCAGACCCTGGCTTTGTCTTTCTTTTTTAAATTGTGATTTGGGTGAAAGTTTACAGAGCAAATTCACTTTCCATACAGCAGTTCACATATACTTTGTCTCATGACATTGACTACAACTTATCCCAATGCAAGTTCCACTCCCACTTCCTCCCAATAGTTACCTCTTTCCTGTGTCCATCCCTCCATGCACTCTTGCCCCCTGAGCTGTCTCACGGTGCACAAACAGCCTTCTTTCTCCCAAGATTGGTCTCTCCAAGGAGTGTATCTACCTCAGTTAAATGTTCAACTCATATGCCTGTCTTTTGTTTGGCTGGAAGCACAGGAATGGGTCCAATTCCAGACCTGAAGGGCAGCTAGGGGCCATAGTCTCAGTGGTTCCACCAGGCTCTATCAGACCAGCAAACCTGGTTCCCCTCCCTTTTTTTTTTTCCAAATGATTTTGAGTTTTGTTCCACATTGTTGTCTCTATCCAGGATCTCCTACATAGATCTGCCTCTGAGTGGTTGACAGTGGTAGCTAGGCACCATCTAGTTCTTCTGGTCTCATAGTCTGTGGATCTTCTGGTCTCATAGGCTGTGGATCGCATGGTGTACCAGTTACTTGGACGAATTGTTTCCAGGAATCTTTGGTTTTCTTCATTTTCTCTGCTCTGGATGAAGAGAGACCCATCGTTGCATCTAGATGGCTGCTTGCAAGCTTTTAAGATCCCAGTTCCTACTCACCAAAGTAGGAGGTGTAACAACGTTTTTTGTAGTATGTTATGCCAATTGAGCTTGATATCCCCTGAGACTATGGTCCTAAGCCCACAGGTTCAAACACTTGGTCCCTCTGGGTTGCTGGCTGTGACCAAGAAGTGACTGCAAACTTGTCCCTTGTCAGCTCTGCTACACACCTGGGAATTCTTACAGAACATACAAATACACTTGTAGGACCACTGTCTGCCAATACTATATATGGTCTTGGGTACACTACGCACTGCATAGACATACCTAATAGTTCAACCTGTCCACCCATTTATCCACCCGTATACCCATGTTTGCCTTCACTGACAACACAGTACTATGTGTGCAAAAGGGTTCATCTTTGTTGTCTGTACCTCCCATGTACCTCTCTATGTCTTTCTCTTCCTCAATGCCACCATATTG